>NC_091783.1:53190972-53500372 GCF_029378745.1 Bos indicus
TCTCTACATCTGTGTGTCTGTTCTTCCCCGGAGATGGGCTCATCTGTGCTGTTTTCCTACATTCCACATATATGTGTTCATATATGGTACTTTTCTCTTTAGGTCTCACTTCACTCTATGTCAGTCTCTAGGTCCATTCACATCTTTTTTATCATTCAGCAAAGAGTCTTGAAGTGCTTACTGTCTATCAGGAACTGTCGTAGGCACTGAGAACGAAAGTCACTCAGTAGTGTCTGAGTCTTTGCGACCCCACGGACTGTACAGTCCATGGAATTCTCCAGGCCAGAATACTGGAGTGGGTAGCCTTTCCCTTCTCCAGGGGATCTTCCCAACCCATGGATTGAACCCAGGTCTCCCACATTGCAGGCGGATTCTTTACCAGCTGAGTCACAAGGAAAGCCCAAGAATACTGGAGTGGGTAGCCTATCCCTTCTCTAGGGGATCTTCCTGACCCAGGAGTCCAACCAGGATCTCCTGCATTGCAGGCCGATTCTTTACCAACTGAGCTATCAGGGAAGCCCTAAATAGGCACTAGGGGTATACAAAATAGAGAAAAACAGACCCTGCCTTCAGAGTGAATAAAGACGTTCCTCTCTCCCAGGTGGTGGGTGCATTAAAGAAGAGAGCATGTATAAATAATCACCACTGTTCTGAAGCATCCTGATAATCATCTCATTTTCTTTTGGAAAGAACATTCCATCGACTGTCACTTCTGATTTCCTCGAAAGGCAGTGACTTTAATAATGAGCCCACCTACCTGATTTTAGCAAGGCGCAGGGCCACCCAGCTAAAGGCAGATCTGTGTTTGGCCTTTGTTACAGTTGAGGATGGCGTTGTGACTAAGTTCTGGCCAAGGCAGAAAAGTGTTACATTCCCATCCTCAGGCCTTGACCCCTCCCAGGATGCATGTGTGCAGGTGACTCTCAGGTCTGTGCCCCTTCCCCCTGGCTAAGAGATGACAAGGAATTAGAGATGGAAGTCACAGAGGACGGCAGAGCCACAGGACCAACCCTGGACTGCTCACTTCCGAATCGTCACTTCTACTTGAAGCTGCTGTATTTTGTGTTTCTTTATTATATCAGCTTGGGCTGTACCTTACCTAATACGATATATGTGACAAATAGAGTTTATACCATATTCATTATCTTGAATCTTAAAAAGGACATCACTTGTTCACATTCATCACTGAAAAATGTTTATTTAATCTTTGAAACTAGTATAGTATTGTGTAAGTATCTCTTTAACTGCACTTCCCTACTTGATGATTTTCATTGAGTTGAATTATCTTATAATAATGACATTGCAGGAAAAATTATATCCACAAAGGAAAAAAGTCTTACTTTTTGTTGCTAGCCCTCCTATTTCAAGTAATGTTCAATAAAACAATATTCTTAAGCAACAAAATAATTGGAGCACTCTTTGACATTTGAATTTGCACCTTTATTATGTTTTATAATATTTTTAAATTCCTTTACTCTTTAAAGCACCCAGGTAGTTTTGATATTTAACGGAGTCTAGAAATGGTATTTGGACAAGTCCTACTTATATTTCTGAATTTATTTTTCAGACTTAATCTTTGCCTTTTTTGCAACACATAAGGAATTTCTAAAAGTAATGGGCTGAAGTAAATATAACTCATACAAAAACGAATATGTCTTTCAGCAGTGTATGTGTATAGGAGTAAATATAGAACACAAAATGATGCTTAGCTAACAGAATAAAATGTATAGAAATAAGTAAGTGCTCCATCCGAGTTGTTTCCTTAAAATGTTAAATACTTATTCCAGTGATATTTCTGTTTATAGTGTTTTTTGGAAATCTTTGCTGAGAAAGATTTTCAGAAACTACTGCATACTCTTTTGAATTCCTTCATTGACAAGAATTTTTTTTTTATTGACAGATTTGATGTAATATAACACCCAACAATGATTCAAGGACAAATGTCATAAATAAGATGAACAACAAATTATAAAGCCACATTTCAGATAAACGTTTTTAAGTGGCAGTGTTCTCTTTCTCTTTGCAATTTATTTAAAGTTTTGATTCTCCCTTAAATACTATATTCAAAATAACTAGGAGAAATTGTCAGAGACATCTCTTGCCTTGTAAAGTATTCCAGGGCCATGTCTCAATCCCAGTTCAGACTTTTCAAAGGGACATGGAGCTGGTGAATGTCAGAAAGAGGAGGAGTGACTGATCGGAAGCGCACTTGCATTTCCTTTTGTAATCTACAAAGAATGAACACTGCCAGTGTTTCTGCATGGGCACAGGAGTGGTGAACTAAAATTTCAGCTCTTGGTCACCCTTACACCAAGGTGATGGTTCTTGCAGATTTCTGAGAGAAATTATGCATACGAGATAAAGTTAGGACCCTAAAAAAGACAGTGAACAAAACTTTAAATAAACTTATAATGAATAACTATAAAAGGTGGCTTTCAAAACAGATCATAGTAATAAAACAAATGCCATTATTGAATGTTGACCCAGTCTCTAGTTATTTTAAAATATTATATCAGCATATTTTTCTGACCCCAAGACATGTATAGTTTTTTCTTTCAACCTAAGTCAAAATTGATACGTAGTAAAATGTGCAGATATTAAAGATACAATTGCATAAATATTGAAAAATGTATTCACCAGTATCAACAAGGACCTAATCAGGTTACATATCATTTCCGTCACCACACAAAGTTTCTGCACATCTCCCTCCAGTCATCCTCCCATCCTTCACCAGCAACCACTGTCCTCATTTTGAGTAACAAAGATTAGATTGGCCTGTCATAGAACTTTCTAAGGATGTTCGCTTATAATTTGTATTCTTTTATGAGTCTGGCATCTTTTATTTACCTAGTATAATATTCTCAAATTCATCAATATATATTTTTATGTATCAATAGCCCTTTTTTTTTTCCATTCAGGTCAGATCAGTCGCTCAGTCGTGTCTGACTCTTTGCGACCCCATGAATCGCAGCACGCCAGGCCTCCCTGTCCATCACCAACTCCCGGAGTTCACCCAGACTCACATCCATTGAGTCAGTGATGCCATCCAGTCGTCTCATCCTCTGTCGTCCCCTTTTCCTCCTGCCCCCAATCCTTCCCACCATCAGAGTCTTTTTCCAGTGAGTCAACTCTTCGCATGAGGTGGCCAAAGTACTGGAGTTTCAGCTTTAGCATCATTCCTTCCAAAGAAATCCCAGCGCTGATCTCCTTTAGAATGGACTGGTTGGATCTCCTTGCAGTCCAAGGGACTCTCAAGAGTCTTCTCCAACACCACAGTTCAAAAGCATCAATTCTTGGGCGCTCAGCCTTCTTCACGGTCCAACTCTCACAACCATACAAGACCACAGGAAAAACCATAGCCTTGACTAGATGGATCTTTGTTGGCAAAGTAATGTCTCTGCTTTTGAATATGCTATCTAGGTTGGTCATAACTTTCCTTCCAAGGAGCAAGCGTCTTTTAATTTCATGGCTGCAGTCACCATCTGCAGTGATTTTGGAGCCCAAAAAATAAAGTCTAACACTGTTTCCACTGTTTCCCCATCTATTTCCCATGAAGTGATGGAACCCGATGCCATGATCTTCGTTTTCTGAATGCTGAGCTTTAAGCCAACTTTTTCACTCTCCTCTTTCACTTTCATCAAGAGGCTTTTGAGTTCCTCTTCACTTTCTGCCATAAGGGTGGTGTCATCTGCATATCTGAGGTGATTCATATTTCTCCCGGCAATCTTGATTCCAGCTTGTGCTTCTTCCAGTCCAGTGTTTCTCATGATGTACTCTGCGTATAAGTTAAATAAACAGGGTGACAATATATGGTATTCCATTGTGTGAATGTCATTATTTATGGGTTTTGTTTCTGAATATTTGCGTTACTTTCAGTCTCGGCTGCCCTTAATACTGTTGCTCTAAACATTCTCTAAAGGCTTCCTTGGTGGCTCATAGAGGGTAAAGAATCTGCATGCAGTGTAGGAGACATGGATTTGATCTCTGGGTCAGGAAGATCCCCTGGAGAAGGAAATGGCTACCCACTCCAGTATTCTGGCCTGGAGAATCCCATGGACAGAGGAGCCTGCTAGACTCACAAAGAGTCCATGGGGCCACAGAGAGTTGGACATGACCGAGCTGCTTTCACTTCACTTGAGACATTCTATGAAGGACTTTTTGTGAAAGTATGTTTTTATTTCCCTTGGTTAAATATCTGTGAGGGAATTTCTGGGTTGTATGGTGAGAATATGTTTAAAGGAAATCGCTAAATAGTTTTCCAAGGTTAGCATTTTACATTTCAGCTAGAAACACTACATTCTTCTAGTTGCTCCAGACGCTCAGCGTTCTCTGCTGTTAGTGAGGTGGCATCTCAGTGGGTTGTGGTTTTAACTTACATTTTCCTTGTTCATGTGTTTATTACCATTTCTACATCTTTCTTTGTGAAGCTCCCTTTCAAGCCTTATTTACAGTTTTTTGGGGGAAGTCAACATTCAGAAAACAAAGATCATGGCATCCGGTCCCATCACTTCATGGGAAATAGATGGGGAAACAGTGGAAACAGTGTCAGACTTTATTTTTGGGAGCTCCAAAATCACTGCAGATGGTGACTGCAGCCATGAAATTAAAAGACGCTTGCTCCTTGGAAGGAAAGTTATGACCAACCTAGATAGCATATTCAAAAGCAGAGACATTACTTTGCCAACAAAGGTCCATCTAGTCAAGGCTATGGTTTTTCCAGTGGTCGTGTATGGATGTGAGAGTTGGACTATAAAGAAAGCTGAGCACTGAAGAATTGATGCTTTTGAACTGTGGTGTTGGAGAAGACTCTTGAGAGTCCCTTGGACTGCAAGGAGATCCAACCAGTCCATTCTAAAGGAGATCAGCGCTGGGATTTCTTTGGAAGGAATGATGCTAAAGCTGAAACTCCAGTACTTTGGCCACCTCATGCGAAGAGTTGACTCATTGGAAAAGAATCTGATGCTGGGAAGGATTGGGGGCAGGAGGAGAAGGGGACGACAGAGGATGAGATGGCTGGATGGTATCATCGACTCAATGGACATGAGTTTGAGTGAACTCCGGGAGTTGGTGATGGACAGGGAGGCCTGGTGTGCTGAGCTTCATGGGGTCACAAAGAGTCGGACACGACTGAGCGACTGAACTGAACTGAACTGAAAGTTGATTAACAATGTTGTATTAGTTTCAGGTGTACAACATAGTGATTTTATACACACACACATTATTTTAATGTGTGTGTCTCTCTCTATATACAGGGCTTCCCTGGTTCAGTGGTAGAGAATCCACCTGCCAATGCAGGAGATTCAGGTTCAATCTCTGGGTTGGCAACCCACTCCAGTATTCTTGCCTGGAGAATCCCATGGACAGGGGAGCCTGGTGGGTTATAGTCCGTGGGGTCACAAAAGAGTCAGACAAAACTTAGCAACTAAACAATATATACGTGTATTATAGGTTAAAGACTCTGATGCTGGGAGGGATTGGGGGCAGGAGGAGAAGGGCGCGACAGAGGATGAGATGGCTGGATGGCATCACTGACTCGATGGACATGAGTCTGAGTGAACTCCGGGAGTTGGTGATGGACAGGGAGGCCTGGCGTGCTGCAATTCATGGGGTCGCAAAGAGTCAGACACGACTGAGCGACTGATCTGATCTGATCTGATCTGATAGGTTATTGCAAGATAGTGAATATAGGTCCCTGTGTTATACAGTAGGTCCTTGTTTATCTATTTTATAAATAATAATTCAGTTCAGTTGCTCAGTTGTGTCCGACTCTTTGCGACCCCATGGACTGAAGCACACCAGGCCTCTCTGTCAGTTGCCAACACCCGGAGTTTACTCAAACTCATGTCCATTGAGTCAGTAATGCCATCCAACCATCTCATCCTCTATCATCTCCTTCTCCTCCCACCTTCAATCTTTCCCAGCATCAGTCTTTTCCAATGAGTCAATTCTTCTCATCAAGTGGCCAAAGTATTGGAGTTTCAGCTTCAGCATCAGTCCTTCCAATGAATATTCAGGACTGATCTCCTTTAGAATGGACTGGTTGGATCTCCTTGCAGTCCAAGGGACTCTCAAGAGTCTTCTCTAACACCACAGTTTAAAAGCATCAATTCTTTGGCGCTCAACTTTCTTTATAGTCCAACTCTCACATCTATACGTGACTACTGGAAAAACCATAACCTTGACTAGACAGACCTTTGTTGGCAAAGTAATGTCTCTGCTTTTTAATATGATGTCTAGGTTGGTCGTAACCTTTCTTCCAAGGAGCAAGTGTTTTTAATTTAAATAATAGTATGTGTACGTTATCCCAAATTCCTAATTTAAATCCTCCTCCCTTTCTTTCCCCTTTGATACCATAAGTTTTTAATCCATATCTGTGAGTCTGCTTTGGTGGATTCACTTTGATGTTTGGCAAAACTAATACAATTATGTAAAGTTTAAAAATAAAATAAAATTTAAAAAAAAAAAAAAAAATAAATAAATAAATAAATAAGTTCACTTTTATCATTTTTTTTAGATTCTGTGTCTAAGTGATATCATATGTTAATTGTATTCCTCTGATTTACGTCACTTAGTATGATAACCGCTAGGTCCCTTCACATTGCTTCAAATGGCATTATTTCATTCTTTTTATGGCTGAATAATATTCCACTGTATGTTTGTGGGGGGGGGTAGACACAATGCATCTTCCTTATCCGTTTGTCTGCTGATGGAAAATGCAGGTTGCTCCCACGTCTTGGTTATCATAAATAGTGCTGCCATGGACACCGGGCTGCGTATGTCTTTTGGCAGTGGAGCTGTTGCTGAATATATGCCCCGGAGAGGATTGCTGGATCATACAGTAACTCTGCTCTTAGTTTTTAAGGAACCGTCATGTTCTCCATAGTGGCTATACCAATTTCAACATATATTTTAAATGAAGATAATATCATTCACATTTCCAGATTTTAAAACAGACAAGGATAGAACTGAGAAAAGTGACCAAAATTGCTTAAGAGTGTCTCTTAAGTAGTCAAGTTCATTTCTAACTCAGGTCTATATACTCCTAGTGCCATGGCCTTTCCACTCTCTCTGAATTCTTACTGAATTGTTTACATTTTGGGGTGACATCTATCCAGAAGGAAAAACTCTATCCTTCTGAGCCTTGACCCTAAACGCCCAGTGATTCTCCCTGAAGGCCAGGTGCCTGTGAAATCACTAACGCCATCCTGCCACAGGCTTCAGGCTTATACCCCTCTCAGTTTCCATCTCTAAATGTTCTCCTGTGACTACCTACCCTCTTCCTAGTTCTCACTAAGCAAGATGCTAGAGGAAGCCCAGCCTCACCACATGCGTCTGCCCACAACTAGATAGGTTGCTATTTATCTTTTCCCTTTGTTTACAGTCTTTCAGCAGAATTTTCCAGACATGCAGCTCTATTACAGTCTAGGTCAATGTAAAGTAGTCATATACAAAATTGTTTATTAAAACCCAAATCTATACCAGTAATGTTATAATTCAGTATATCTGGCTGGAGTCAACAGGTGTATTTTAGTTCTTATTTCCCTGTCTTCCTGATAATGACAGCATGTCTTATTTTCCCTATACATCTACTAACTGTTACTGTCAATGCTGACATTCACTTGACCTTGGCTCCATTCATTTTAAGTCCATTTGGTTTCATCTAATTTTTTTTTCTCTTCTTCTTCTATCCCCCGAGCCCAAGACAATCTGAGTGGGTAATTAAAATACTAGTTGATTTTCTTAAGAACATAAGTCAGAAACTATATTTGTTTATGATCAAATGGCCAAATGTGATATTCTTTGTGCCATTTTTCATTGGTGGTTATTATTTTCACCAGGTCTTTATTCTTACCTAACTATTGTGACTTCATTTCTTCATGGCTTATTAAAACATGAGGTTAAAAATGAGTTCAAGTTTATAGTCACTTAGACTTGAAATTAATGTCATGTCCCTTTTCTTTATTTATTAATGAAGTTAATTTCCATCTGAACATATTTTCTTGAGTCAAGTATACATTGAGATGAGCACCAAACCCAAATTTCAAAGCATAGAATTTAAAAGTTGAATGCTCGAAAGTTTCATCAGTTGCAACCTTATTGCCATGAAGATAGACTCAGTTAAGATATATGTATGTATGTGTGTGTGTATCTTTATACACACACACACACACACACATATATATATATGTGTGTGTGTGTGTGTGTGTGTGAATCAGATACATGGCAAATGCTTTGTTTTTTACCTTCAGGTGTGATATATGTATATGTATTTATACACATATTTATGTACATATGCTTGCAATATATGTGATGCATATGTGACATATATGTTTGCACATATATGTGTATATATGACATTCCCATATATTTACCCACTGAGCTATAAGGGAAGCCCCATATATGATATATGTATGCATATATATGTGTACATGTGGTATGTGTGTGCTATATATATGATATATGTATGCAATATATGCATATAATTGTTAAACTTTAGCCCAGACTATGAAAGTATAGTATGTATATATAGTGAGTTATTCTACATTTAAAGAGGGAAATAGCAGCTAGGACCCTCACGTTGAACCTGCTGCATTTTCCCTTAGCGTTGTCCACAAGACCTTAGTAACTATGGCAACCCCATGGGACAGAAAGGTAAACGGAGCTTCTGTATCGGTGCGCTGCCCACCACGGAAGCCACTAGCCACAAGCAGCTCTCTAAACTTGAGCTAATGAAGTTAAATAAAATGAAAAAAAAATAGTCGCTAGTCATGCTACTTACATTTTAAGTGGCCAAGAGTCACATGTGGCTAGTGGCTACCAGACTGTATAGAGTAGTCATGGAACATTTACATCATTCACAATACAACACTGTTTTACAATACTTTGTGGGTTGCTGTAAATGGAACTTAATCTGAAGATAATGAAGAAAGCAGAAGCAAAAATACATATACAGAAATAACCACCATAATTATAAATAAATACACACATATGTGTGTGCAGGTTGTATGTCACTTAAATGTTTGAGTATCATCTGTTTGGCATCCTGATTAATTAAAGGTCAGCAATCAAGTAACAAGACACATTACCCAGATGAAGGCAGGAAATTGACTGAATATAGAAGCTGACAGATTGAGCAGACTAGACATACTCATACACACAGACACACACAAACACGCGTCTCAGACACTGAAAGCCAGAACATTCCACTTGGGCTTCGCTTAACTTGAGGCACGGTAAAGTCCTGAAATCATTTCTATCTTGTGTCATTCTTTCTACTTTTCTGCTTCAAACAAGAGTGTAAACGATTTAGGGCCTTTTGCACCCGTTGTCTTGTTCAGTCTTGATCCCACCGTGACCGGAAGGTGGGTAGGCTCAGAAGTGGGGCAGATCCGGATTTGAATCTGACTGCTGCTAATTCATGAGCCCTGTGACCATGGCTAAGGGTGGATTCTCTCATCCTGGGTGTGGGGACCATCACGGTACCCACCTTAGGGCGAGATAAGTGTGAGGAAGCATGGCCACGTTGGTATCTGGCACCACGAGTGCTCATAAGCGGAAACTCTCCTTCTTACACTGGAATCTGGCCTCTTTCCTCAGCACCTCTGTATTCGTGTGCTTATTATTCTTTCTCTTTGTTCTATTTATATTTCTCTTCTACTTTCTAGTTTCCATCCCCTCTCTCGAAAGCCCAGAATAAATAGTCAGGAGAGTTAGGAAGAGAAGAACCCAGAAGTATAGAAAAAGGAGACAAGATGTATAAGTGAAGAAAAGATAGAAAATATTTATAAAAGGGAAGGATATGCTTCCTCTTCCAATGCCTAACCAAAGTACATTTTATTTTATTATTTTATTCTTCTGTTTCTCCTTCATGCTAGGAGGTCAGTCTGAATTATTTTTAAGCCAAAGTAATGATGTTTGCTTGAATTAACTAAGCAAATGGTATTTGTGTTTCTCACTAATTGAGTCCTTAACATGGTCATACAATATTTTCACCTTGGTCTTTTATTTCACTCATTATTTCCCTGAGAAATGTGAATGAAAAGAGGGAAACCTCTGTGTTTGGTTGTACAGTCTCTGGTAATTTCCTGATGTAAAGCTTTGCTGAGAAATCATTTCATTAAGTGCCCCATTGTAAACTGGTGTGGCACTTTATAATCTGAACATTTAATTGTTTCTCCGACTCTGAGGGCTGGCTGCCAAAGCATACCTCACCCACCAAAGAGGTGATGGATGTTTATTTTTGCTCTAACTGGCGACTAAAGCCTGCTCTGCAGAACAGTCCAGAGCAAACCCCAGACCTTCCCATCCTGGTGCTGTGGAGAAGCGTGTCTAGGCACGTGGAAGTCAGGTCTTCCTGGGTCTTCTCTGGCTGAGATGATGGCGACTGGATCTCAGTCTCTACATGACTAAGACAGGCGTGACCATTCCTGCCCTAGCTTCACTGTAACACTGTTGAGAAAACTGATGAGAAGTTATTTTTTAAAGTAAAAGCACAGTACACATGAAAGTCTGCTTTTCTTAAACGTGATGGAAAATACCACACACCTTCGGAAGCACTCAACCAAGAGACAGCCAGCAATTCTAGGCAGACTATCTCCCATCTGGGCTTCACTGGTGGCTCCGCTGGTAAAGAATCCACCTGCAGTGCGAGAGACCCAGGTTTGATCCCTGGTCTGGGAATATCCCCTGGAGAAGGGACAGGCTACCCACTCCAGTATTCTGGCCTGGAGAATTCCATGGACTGTATATAGTCCATGGGGTCGCAAAGAGTCAGACACGACTGAGTGACTTTCACATCACTATCTCCAGTCTGAACCTAAATAACCCCAAGAGAGCTAGTTACTTCAGTAGGAGACAAAGAGGAAAATGATTATTCAGAAGACTATCTGAATGCATGCTCTGCTTCCCGGAGGCTTAAAGAAAGAATCCTCCATACTACAGGTTATTTATACACAATCCTTACACCACGACCCGAGCCCAGCGGAGCCCGTGTGTTTTATCTGAGGTGCCCCTCCCTGTCCTGGCATGGCATGGCATGCCACAAAACGTGGCAGAAGTGGGGATTTTTCTCTCCCTTCTCGATTTTCTCATCCCAGCTATAATTTCTTCTGACTCTCAGCCTCAGAACCTGGGAGTCCCTCTCGGTTTCGCCCTTCCTCATTGTCCCTCCACATGTCCCTCCACACTGTGTCCCCCACATGCCACCTTTCACTCTTCATCCTCTCTCCCACCTGAGACCACGCCTCTGTGATCTTTCCCTGGACAGTTACAGTAGCCTCTGAAGTAGACCTGCTCTAAGCAGCTTTCCCTAGACTACCTACTTCTGGGGAATTAATATTTCTAAAAGCACAACTTGAAACTCGTTCAAAATGTTATTCCACTCACCATCTCTTTATTCAGTAAAAGACAAGAATAAAGGGCTAAGCTTTGGAGTTAAAAATTTTCCAGCTTCTGCTGCTGCTGCTAAGTCGCTTCAGTCGTGTCCGACTCTGTGCGACCCCATAGATGGAAGCCCACCAGGCTCCTCCATCCCTGGGATTCTCCAGGCAAGAACACTGGAGTGGGTTGCCATTTCCTTCCCCAATGCAGGAAAGTGAAAAGTGAAAGTGAAGTCGCTCAGTCGTGCCCGACTCGTAGCAACCCCATGGACTGCAGCCTACCAGGCTCTTCCGTCCATGGGATTTTCCAGGCAAGAGTACTGGAGTGGGGTGCCATTGCCTTCTCTGAAAAATTCTCCTGCTTACCTACAAAAAGGGGCAATCGTTTATCCATTCAACGGATATTTGCTGGGTACCTCCTGTATGCCAGACACTGGATTGAGGGAAGGATTAAGTAAAGGATAGGAGGTAAAGGAAGTCCCCTGCATACAAAGGAATTGCATTCCAAGAGCGTGTTCTTAAAGTCCAGTCTGTGCATAAGTCCAACACAGTTAGCCTAGATACCCAGCTAACATGACCGGCTATAGGTTTATAATACTTCTCACACAAATAATACACACACACAAAATAACACAGTTAAATCTTACAGTGCAGTACCCTGAGTGTACAGTGGTGCAGTGCAGCAGCTGGCACGCAGGAGCTGGCATCGAGTGAGCAGGCAAGAAGAGTCACTGACAGGACGGGGAGAGGGGGCGGGGAACAGTAGAGCTGAAGGGTCGTCAGAGATAGGAGATGGAGGGCGAGCTTCGATCTCACTCACTCCTGACATGATGGCATAGCTTCCTTGCTGGATTCAGTTCTGTCTACCCTTTGGAAAAACTGATCCAGTGATGTAGTAGCTCTATTTTTTTAATTTTCTCTCATCATAAATGACATGGTAGCCCTGGATTGCATTCTGAACAGCTGTTGCACCCTTCATGCACTAAGCACTGTTCAACACTCAGGTCCTGTGCCTCAAAATTTAACAGTGCCTCCTCGAGTTAAGAAGATCCCCTTCCCCATTCCTGCATCATGACTCTCTCCAGTTGCTTGTTTCTCCCTCTTGTCTCTCTCTGTCCTTTCTCTGGGCCTGCGGTTCCATCAGGCCTTCATTAGGAAGTGGCTTGTGACACACAGCGTGAAGTCCTCTTGCAGTTCTAGCTCCAGCTCTTCACCTCACTCCACTCCCTCAATTATTTTCACTTTCGTTTCCATCATCATTGCTCAGCACTTCTTAGCAGTACCAGCTATATCATCGCTGCTTTTACGCTTGTTTCCAGACATGCTGGGCTTGAAATAAAGATACTGTACTGCTGTCGTCTGTGAAGGACTTGTACAGTAAAGGCCACAAAAGCACAGCCACTTGTAGACGATGCACACACGTGACAATGTACGCTCGACACACGAACTAACTTACGTGACTGGACACACGAATGCACATCCGCACCTTTGAAATTTGCAGCTTAGAAGTTCGTATGTAGGGGACTTACTGTAGTGAATGAATGTCTAACGCCTAATTAGACATCCAACTAATACTACTGTTGGGAGGAGGATGGGGCAGAGGGAGAAAAAGGAGGAGGAGAAGAAACTCGGTATTTCATTCTAACGCGCATGATTCTACAACCACCTTGCCTGGTTCACTTGTATTTGCTTCTGTCACTCTCTCTGCTCAACCTTTCTTCATCGGAAGAGTCAGCAAAACTGCCGTCTTCTCCACACAGCCTAGCTGACTCCAGAACACTTCTGCTCTGATTTTTTTTTTAAACTTCTAACATAACTTCTCCACTAAAAGATAGGCGAAAAATGACTTGTTTGTTTCAACCCTTACATACCCTAGAAAACATATAACCTTGTCCTTACACACACAAGATGTTAAATGATAATTGATGAGCAAAGGAACAAATGAATAGACAAAGAATAACAAATATGTAAGTAAGAGGTTTTGTCGCACAGTCTCTTTGGGATCATTTTTCATGAACTGGTAGGTTTCAGAATGTGCAGTTTGGTACCAGTAAGACTGGTTAATGAGCCAAGGATGTTATAATCTGACCATTCTCTGGATAGTGCTCCTGGAAAAGAGAAAGAAAGAGTAAAGGAGGAAGGAAGAAAGGAAGAAAACCTTCAAAGGATGCTAGTTAGATTAGCTGTTAATTAAATTTGCAAACAGGTGTGTATGATGGAGTAGAATTGAATATTGAATGTACTATATAAATTGCATCTTTCTTGAATATGAGTTGCTCACCCTTTTAAGAGATCAGTGCAGTTGGCTGTGTTTGCTGTCCACCCATTACCCTTAATTAAACAGTTCAGGTCCAGGGGGGTCAGAGGTGTCCAGTCATATCTACCCTCCGACAGGGATCTGGTAGCCTCTACTCTGCCTCGGGTCACCCTGGTTCTCTGCAGTGAGCCGGCGTCTGCGCTAGGCAGACAGTTACCACTCTAATTTTCTCTAATTGACTTGTTGGCAGTGCTCACAGAGGGCAAAAGATGTAGGGACATGGAGATTGGGCCCCGACAAGCACTTGGCATTGATGGGGCCACTGAGCGAAGTACATAATCTGTAATGAATAAAGGTCTGTGGGCTGTCAATCTAGCACATGCCGGTGGCATTTAATTCACACCAAATATTAATTAAAAATAATGATGTTCTTCTTACTGGCCTTTGTTACTAAGCACAGCATCTTGGTCCAGCCCCCGAGGAGCTGTCTGCAAGTCATTTGATTCTCTCAGCCCCGTGAGATGCATGCACTTCACTACCTTCAGGCAAGCCTCAACAAAAACTCTCAGAACAACGGCTCTCTCACCTACCTAGTCTCTGGGGAAGAAGACCCAAAAAATCTTCCTGTTGCCCATTCCTTGTCCAACCCCTGTAATGTATAAATGTATGTTTATTTCCTTCTTTGCTGGCCACAAATAAGATACTGGCCAGAAGCCATCTGTGTTGGATGCTCAGAGTTATTAAATACATTTTTATCTTTCTGTATCCCAATGTGATGCATTCTATAGGATATATTGGCCAAACGATGATATAAATCTGATCAATAATTTGAAATCTGTGGAATCACTCAGAATCAGTTCAGTTCAGTTCAGTCGCTCAGTTGTGTCCGACTCTTTGCGACCCCATGAATCGCAGCACGCCAGGCCTCCCTGTCCATCACCAACTCCCAGAGTTCACCCAGACTCATGTGCATCTTAGTCGGTGATGCCATCCAGCCATCTCATCCTCTGTCGTCCCCTTCTCCTCCTGCCCCCAATCCCTCCCAGCATCAGGGTGTTTTCCAATGAATCAACTCTTCGCATGAGGTGGCCAAAGTACTGGAGTTTCAGCCTCAGCATCAGTCCTTCCAATGAACACCCAGAATATCCATACTTAAAAATAATCCCCATGGACATGTACCAAAATTCAAGTTATCTCAGTACGATTCAGTCAGAGTAAATTAAAATGAGAGAATACTGCTGTACACAATTTTTCAGAGGCAATTGACATGTTTTCAAGCCTAAATATCTGTAACGTTTTAGCAAATCCAAAAAATAAATTTACTCTCATAATTGTCATTAAATGTATTCCCGAACAATGGGGTCTGACCATAATTAATGATTAATTCATTTGGAATTCATTATGATAATATTAAATGTGTTTAATTCATTTGATGTGTCTAAAGAGGGAGCAATTCTAGGCAATTCTTTTGTGATTACTTGTTTTAAAGTTGAGCTCTGAGCATGTGCAGAAAAATAGCTCCACATTGCCCTCTAGTGGTACAGTCACAAATGACATTCTTTTGTAAGGGGCGGAAACACAAACCCTCCTTCTCCCTTGTTCCACATCTCACAGCATCTTTCCCCCTCAGTACACACTTAAATGAAATGCCTCCATCACAATGTAAAAAGAGTTCAAAGCCACTAATAACTTAAAGTGAAAGTGTTGGTTGCTCAGTTGTGTCTGACTCTTTAAAGTTACCCCGTGGACTCTAGGCCTGCAAGGCTCCTCTGTCCATGGGATTCTCCAGGCAGGAATACTGGGGTGGGTTGCCATTTCCTTCTCCAGGAAGTGTATTTTTCCTAATAGAAAAGTGCTTTGATGATCTTCCTCACTGTTTTCAGTCTGACCCATTATTCTCTGAGATATTTTATTCTTTTGTTGTTGTTCAGTCACCAGGTCGTGTCTGACTCTTCGCCACTCCTTGGACTGTAGCATGCCAAGTTTCCCTATCCTTCACCATCTCTCAGAATTTGCTCAGATTCATGTCTATTGAGTTGGTGATACAATCTAACCATTTCATCCTCTGCCACCCTCTTCTCCTTTCGTCTTCCATCTTTTCTGGCATCAGGGTCTTTTCCAATGAGTCAGCTTGTTGCATCAGGTGGCCAAAGTATTGGAGCTACAGCATCAGTCCTTCCAGTGAGTATTCAGGGTTGATTTCCTTTCAGATTGACTGGATCGGTCTCCTTGCAGTCCAGGGAACTCTCAGGAGTCTTCTCCAGCACCACAGTTTGAAGGCATCAATTCTTCAGCCCTCTGCCTTCTTTATGGTTCAACTCGCACATCCATACATGACTGCTGGAAAAACCAAAGCTTTGGCTGTACAGATGTTTATTGGCAAAGTGATGTCTTTGCTTTATAATATGCTGTCTAGGTTTATCATAGCTTTTCTTCCAAGAAGAAAGCATCTTTTAATTTCATGGCTGCAGTCACCGTCCATAGTGATTTTGGAGCCCGAGAAAAGAAAATCTGTCTGCTTCCACTTTTTACCCATCTATTTGCCATGAAATAATGGGACCAGATGCATGATAATAGTTTTTTGAATGCTAAGTTTTAAGCCAGCTTTTTCATTCTCCTCTTTCACTGTCTTCAAAAGGCTCTTTAATTCCTCCTCGCTTTCTGCCATTAGGGTGATATAAACTGCATATCTGAGGCTGTTGATATTTCTCCAGGAAATCTTGATTCCAACTTGTGATTCATCCAGCCCAACATTTCACATGATGTACTCTGTATATAAGTTAAATAAACAGGGTGACAATACAGCCTTGTCATAATCCTTTCCTAGTTTTGAATCAGTCTGTTGTTCCATGTAAGGTTCTAACTGTTGCTTCTTGACCTGCATACAGGTTTCTAAGGTGTTGTGGTATTCCCATCTCTTGAAGAATTTTTCACAGTTTGTTGTGATCCTCACAAAGGCTCTCTAGTAATCAATGAAGCAGAAACAGACATTTTTGGGGAATTTCCTTGCTTTTATCTGCAATCCAGTAGGAGGTTGCCAATTTGATCTCTTGTTCCTCTTTTCTAAACTCAGCCTGTACATCTGGAAGTTCTCAGTTCACATATTGTTGAAACCTAGCTTGAAGGATTGTGAGCATAATCTTATTAGCATGCAAAATGAGCAAAATTGTATGATAATTTGTACATTCTTTGGCACCGCCCTTTGGGATTGGAATGAACACTGACCTTCTCCAGTTCTTTGGCCACTGCTGAGTTTTTCAAGGCTGTGACCCATGACCATCCTTCTATCTCTAAATCCTACCCGTGCCCGTCAGTACTAGTTCCAAGTCTGATAATTCCTTAATGAGCTAATCCCCCACTAAGTTTTTAGGCCTCTAAACTCATGTAGCATTCATACATTGTATGACATACTTTTCTGCTTAATTTTATGTACTTTTTCATTGTGTTCTCTGCCCAGAATTATGATTGTAACCTGGCAAGAGAGGTCCATCCTTTCCAAACATTCTTTTATCTCCAACAGCATTTAATACTTATTGACTGATCACTCTTTTTTGGTAAACCAGATTGATAACATAAGTCTAAAAAAAAACAAATATCTCCTCTTGAGGCGAAGCAGGCACTGACTGGAAGCCCCTTGGCTGCATTAAATGTAATTTTATTTTATTCTTCTTGTTGTATTGTGGTTCTTGTGTCATTGTCATTTGGAATGTCATGTCTTTAAAAGAGGTGAATATTTAGGTCACATAAAAATTTCATGAAGAAAAATCCATCTAATCAGTTTTCAAAGAACACTGTCAGAGATAAATTCATTCATTTTAAAAGCTGTTGTAAAATCAAACACAGACACAGAAAACTACATGCAACCGATATATCATTTCATGAATTAAGTTAGAGTTCACCCTGTTTCTTGGCTGTATTTTCTGCAAATTGGCAGTTGGATCCAGAAGCTTGATCAGACCAAGTAGGTTTGATCCCTTCAGCCAGACTAGAGGGCAGTGTACTATTTATTTCATTGTGGTGCGCATGCTAAGTCGCCTCAGTCATGTCCAGTGCTTTGCAGCCTTGTGGACTGTAGCCCACCAGACTCCTCTGTCCATGGGATTCTCCAGGCAGACATACTGGAGCGGGTTGCCATCCCCTCCTCCAGGGAATCTTCCCAACCCAGGGATCGAACCACCATCTCTTAGGTCTCCTGCATTGGCAAGTGGGTTCTTTACCACTAGCACCGCCTGGGATGCCCTATTTCATTAGGTATATAATGTCTAGATTCTCTGTTTTATCTTAGCAATCATGAATTCTTAAAAAACTAGCGATATTTGCATGTTTCTTATTAGCTGGAATACTGTTACAATAGGATACACCCTTCATATACTGTTTGGTTGCACACTGGTAGAGTTTGTTTAAGAAGGACATGCTAAACATGTGGCTCATTACCCGGACTTGAAGATAGTACTTTGCTCCCCTGTCCAATTCAGAAATGACCAACTCTTATTATTCTTTAAAGTATCTATGAATTCAGACAGTCATAGTTTAATTTCATTGCAACATTTATATTTGTTGAAGCTGTTTGTCCTCCTCTTTGGTTCTGTGGAAGCTCTTCCAACTTGACTTCCAAATCCGTTTGACACAATCCTGTTATTCTTTGATGGTTTCCTTTCTACTTGGGATCTCAGGAAGCTTCAGGCTCAGTTGCTATGTTTTCTGCCTTAGACTAGGAATCAACCAGTTCTCCAAGAAGCCTTTGTTCCTTGCAGTGCAAAATATATTTTTTTCAGAATCTCAGTTTGGGTGAAAAGATACCTGTGTCACTAAGTCAGTGTTTCTAGATGTTTTCAGTGGACAGAATTAGAGATAAAATACCTTTTGCAGTTAAACTGATTTTTTTCAATTAGATTTTAGGAACACAATACTTCATCTCTTCTCTTTTACATGGTGTGTCCTTGTTCACACCAGGGATCCCAATCTGAAGGACGTAGGGTACAGCAGAATTAGACTTTCTCGTGATTTCTCGTTTGCTCTATCTCATATTGCATTGGTATTAGAGTAACATTAATAATAGTCTCACCATCAATAATAGTTAATAAAATGTTTCTATATATATTATCCCCATTCTCCCTTAATTTTGTCTTATGATTATAATATGGGGACAGTATCAGAACATGTAGTGTTACAAAATAAAATTTCTCCTTTTAACCCTCAATTAGTCTTAGTTCATTAAATTTATTGTTCTTCAGTTAGCTATTAGATCAGTATCTCTCAGGTCACTTTAAATAGCCAAGGCTCATTTTCCAGTGGTTCTGAGGATCAGGGGAACAATATTTCCTGATTCCTTGCAAGTTGGTAAGAGTTTGGGTGTTATCAAACTGTTATAACAGCCCTTTATATTTGAAGTTAACTCTTGTTGACTGTGAAATCCTTGGATCACATTTTCTTACCTTGAGTGTCTCAAATCACTTCAGTTTCTTCTGGCACAAAATGATGCTGTCAAAAAAAATCTGATAATAATCTCATTTCCCCCTTATAAATCCTGTATTCTTTGTGTCCACATGCCTAAAAGATTTTTTTAAGTCAGCAAAAATTTCTTGCATTGCATTTTTTTCTGTGCATTTGTTCTGTTCCCTTTCTTTGATTTTTTTCCCTCAAGGACCACTGTTACTCCAGTGTAAGTTCTTCCTTCTCAAATGTGTGTGTGTGTGCTGCGGTATGTGTCACTTTTTCCTGCGTTTTCTTTATTCTTTCTTAATTTACTCTTGTTTTTGTTTTCTCCTTGTTGCTTTATTTATTCACCTTGTTATACTTTCTTTCTAAAATTACTTCTTTACTTAAATATAATTCTTTCTGAAATATGCCACCTCGTTTATGAATTGTAATCATTCTGATTTATGTTACTCTTGCATCTCTGGGATTTTGTTTTCTTAACATTACTTAGCTCACTTTGGGATAGCAAATCGCAGGTTTGATGTGTTTTTCTTGTGTACTTTTGATCCTCTTTTTGTGTACTTGTCTGTAGGTATGATAGTGTCCTCATTTTATTTTGTAAGAAACTTAACCTCAACAGGTTTTTTTGTGCTTGCTTTTATGAGATTTGTTTCCCTGCATGCTCAGAAATTCAAATAGCTTTTCTAAATACACAGAGCTCCCTGTCCTCTTGTTTTTCTTACACCAGGGCTCAGGGCTTAGGGCTCAGGGAACTGTAGCCTGTGGGTCAAATCTGGTCCAGGTCCTATTTTTGTTGGGCATCACTGAACTAACAATGCTTTTTGTACTTTTGAAGAGTTTTAAGCAAATATAGATGAATATGTGGCAGAGACTAGGTGGACTGCAAAGCTGTATGGACTGTCTTGGTCTCTTACAGAAAATTTGGCCAAACCCTGGTACACACTAAAAATTGTGGCAGTTTGCGTTCCAAGTTTTCAAAACTATTCCTCTCTCCTACTTTGATCTGGACTTTCTCTTCCTTTCATGTCTGTTGTTTGACCTACTCATAAATTTTAAATATATTTTCAATAGTTTGTCCTCAAGGTGAACCCTGTCCCAGAAAGGAGAGTTTGTAGGTTAGTTTCAAGGGTTTATATTTACCATTCTCAAACTGGTCTATTGTACTTTCTGTTAATAGCATTACCTGGTAGTTATTTTAGAATTACTCTGTTTTCAGGATTGATGTTTCCCTCCAATTTCTCTCCCACAGATACTAATAACGTGTGGGTTCTAAGGGCCTTGGGGGTTTGTCCACATCCATTGGTGTTTTAGGATGTGAACATACAGACCCCATCACCTCATTTTGTCATAAAAGTCTGAATGCCTTTGTTTCTCCATCTAGTCTTTCTGTCTCTTTTTACCTGGAGATTCAAGAAGATCAAAAACTATATTTCCACTACTGCTGCCCTTTCCCCAGAATCAAGCTCACTCATTTTTCAACTGTTTGCTTAATTGACTATATTCAATTTGATTTCAGGAAAATGTTTATCCTGAGTATTTCAGCACATTAAATAAACCCACACGTACATTTTTTTTTCTCTGTTTTCCTCCAGAGTCAAGTTCCCATTATGTCATCTCCCTAAAAGCTTTTAACAATGCAGGAGAAGGAGTTCCTCTTTATGAAAGTGCTACCACCCGATCTATCACAGGTAAGCTGAAATAGTTCATCTTTTTTTCACAAGGCATTTGAGTTGTGAAAACAACAAACCAAAATGAAACAAAACAAATAATGAAGAAAAAAATGTATGAAGTCATGTCCGAGGCTTATGTGTATATATACATGCACAATTTATTATTTTGGGGGTTATCAAAATTGTGAGAGGAATTCAGTCTGTAAATTAGTACTTGGACTTAAAGAATGTAGATCCCTTATTCTCTTTATTTGTTTCCAGTAGCTTCATATTTTGGTGTCTTGACACCATTGTTCATTCCTTTGGGCAACTTATTTCCAAATCAGTTCAATGTAGGCAGGAGGGTCTCTGCAGAAGGCCACCAGGTGCCTGAATGGACACTAGCTTCATTGCAGAGGGTCCTTCAAGGTGATATTAACAAGCATCAACTGCCCTCATGGGGCTGGTTTGGACTAGGCTGAGTCATACAGGAGCTTCTTTCTGAGCTGGGCCAAAGGGTCACCCCAACAGTGCCCAAGGCCTGTAGGCACTGAAAGAATTGGTTGCTTCAAGGGCTTATCACTTCTGGAATTTGTTATGTGAGTTGGACCTTAGAGGAGGCAAAGGAGGAAAACAGGGCTCAAGGAAATGAGAAAGAGAAAAGGGTGGGTTAGAAAGTGAGATCCCGGTCATTTATGGAGACTATTTGTGAATAAGGCTGGACCTACTCAGAAACAGAATAAGTACCATAAGTACCCCTGTGAGGCTTGCTCATGACCCAGCACATGACTCAAGTCACGTGACCACTCCTAATAGCCTTATGTCTGAAATGTGAAAGCAAAACCCAGGATCCTACTCTATCTTTTTAATGTATACTTTGATCCTTTCAAAACCCACAATCCTCAAAGTTCATTCAACTTATCAGCTGTTTTCACCTTAATGACAACAAAGGATCTGATGCAAAGGAGCAGGATTTAGTAGGAGCACCATGGAAAATCACTGGGGTGCCTGAGTATGAGTCCTGGCAGCTAGGAATAAATGAACCTCCAGGAAATGATGTGGTCCTGTGACTTCTGCTACCACCTAAATTTATGTGAACTTTGTACAGTTTGTTTTCCAAATCTTGAAGTTTCATTCAGAAACTGTCTTGAGAATATACAGTTGTAAACCAGATTTGCAGTTGTCATGTGATGGTTTTCACAGCATACCATCCCTTTATTGATGTCCACCAAATTTCCTTTTAAACCTTTGATATTATCCCAGAGTCTCCTTGAATCTTTGGCTGTTGGATTTAACATCTGTGCTCGGTCTGAAGTGGTATGCAAAAGCTTGGGTGCATGTCAGTATATTAATTTATCCATGGAGACAGTATATATCTTGCATTGCATTATCAGAGGGACTCTGACTCCCAAAAAAAGGGTAAATAAGAAATATTACCCAGAGAACATTTACTGTCAAAAGTGTTGTGTCTAAGTATAGAGATATGAGGCAAATAGAGGCCAGGATAAAAACCATGAGATAACATGGTGAAGGGTGTCTGGGATTTTTACTTCCTCTTATTCTCTTATTCTGCCAAAATTCCTTTGAGTGATAGCAACCACTTTGGCTGAGCCAGCGCTTCCCATAATGTTTATTCATTAAGTCCGCTCTTTCCTGCCTTGGGTAAAAGACAGTTAAAAAAGTCCTCACTATGAATTTGAGCTCATGATCAGGCCAAACAAAATTGTACCATGATCCGTCTTTAAGAACTCATAATTTTTTACCAAAACTAAAGACCACAAGGAAGGAACACAAAGATGACCTCCAAAATCCATTTTTTGAGCAGAAACTAGTTAAAATAGAGATAGAGTTCAGATAACTTGAAGATAAATTGCTTGGAGAACTGTCTGAGGTGTTGTTAACTTCTTTTCCCTTAACATTTGTTGTCATTCTTTAATTCTTAGCATATGGCATCCCCAGAGTGGTTTCTAGAATACCAGTGATCCATAAGACCATTTTTTTCCTGCTATGACTAATCCCAATGGATCTGAGAAATGAAATAATACTGAGAATTGAAAAGCGTACGAGGGATTTTCTGATTGGGGAAAAGTCAGTAAGGGGTTGGAGAGGATGAATAAAACCAGCTCTTTCTACATCCCTGCCCAGATGTGGCAGACTTATTTTGTTGTGTTTTCACACACCACAGAGAACAAAGAACAAATAAACAGAATCAAAGGTTAGGTTCTGCAGGAAACTATCACAGTAAGGGTGTCTTAGGGATCCTTAGAAGACATTTTTGGTCTCTGAGCCCCTGCACAGTACTCCCATGAGGAGCCCTGGAAGAGATGAACATAAAGTAATAATAATAAAGCTCAGAGGCAGTAAATGCATCAGGCTGGAATATCAGGCTATGGTGATTTCCACATGGATGTGTTCATAGATGCTGGTCCACTCTGGACCGCATCTCATTCTGAACACATCAGCATTACAGCCAAGCAAAGTCTCACTAGGTCAAAAGGGCAGGTTAACAGTGTGCTTGTTTTGCTGCTGTTTTTTAAAATTTTTATTTCATATTGTTGCAAGAATAAGACATTTTGAGCCTGGAGACTGGATGAGAACAGGCGAATAATGAGATGCGTTGTTTGAATTTGTTTATTTTCAATTGTTTCATAAATGTCTAAATGAAGTACAATCCAGATATAAAATTGTATTATTTTTAAAAGCTTGTTTTGAGCTTTAGTATATTGACTAAAACACTTATATTTTCTCACCAAAACAACTATTAGGAATTGAATTGGTTTCTCTTTTTAGCAAAAGGTTTAAAGCTATATTTTGTGTTTTTGTCTTTTTTTCCCCACTCTTTTGAATATCACCACTGCAAATGGTGAAGAAAAAAAAAACATAAACAGAGTTCTTTGGCAGCAAAATAATTTATTTAATTCAACTACTCAGTTTCTGACCTGTGAGGGAAAGACAATTAGGAATATATGTAGCATATATTTAGAGCAGTGCGTGCTACCTATTAACAAGTTCTGCTTTGTTAGAAATACCTACTGTATCCAGTATGGCAGACACAAGGTTCATGTGACTATTGAACATCTGAAATAGGCTAGTGCAACACAATAAATGACACTTTAATTGTATTTAATTTTAATTTAAAGTCAAATTGTCCATGTAACTATGGCTGTTGCATTAGCCCAACTATGGAAGAAGTGGCAAATAGAATGTCAAGCCATGCCTGAAAAAAAAAAATTTCCACCAAAAATAAGCAAGCAAAACTTGGCCAGGGTAGAAAATTGTGAATTACATAAGTTCATAGGTATATATCAAAAAACAGCATTGTTTGAAATTTATGGATGCATTCTGGAACTGAGACTCTGAGAAACTCAACAAGAAGTTTATGAAAAACATAATTTTCTAAAAGCCAGAAATAGCAGAATTATTACCATTGCTTAAAGTAAAACCACTACTTTTGAAAACCTTATATGGGGTATCTATGAAAAACGATAAAGTTAGTATAGTTTTTCAACAAAACTAGATTAGGCAAAGAAACAATAGATAGGATACCATGAATACAAGTTGATCTACTAAGAGTTTGTGGTTGAGAGTAGTCCTGTGCTATGCGTAACATTCTTCTTTAAGTCAGCTAAGAATAGAAATAAGTCAAGTGAAGACAGCGCCTGCTTTAGTTTTGCCAGAATGTTCCACTGATGTACCAGCCTGATGACTGATTGGGATCCTCCTAGAGGCTGCAGTGTCTTCAGCCGCCCTTCATCATCTCATAAACCCATTCAGGTTTAAAGGAGCCCTTAATAAGAAGACACATCAAAGGAAATATGAAAAGCCTGGGCTCTGTCATTAAATTTTAAACACACATTTTTCTCTCTCTCTTTTTCCTTTCAGATTTTATATTTTGCTCCAAAGACCACAGCCCAGTAAACTACTAAATACTTCATTAGAAAACAGTGATGAGTAGGGAGTAGACTTTTAAAATTCAGTGAACAAAGTGACATAATCATGAAACTCAACCCACAGTCTTTATACTATACTTACAGATGTAAACTCAGTATGTTTACTGTTCCAGACACTCTATGTGTTGGTAGGCCTCATCTCCCCAAATGCCATTGTATGGCCAGTCTAAGAGCTCATCTCATTTTTTGTTAGTGAGAACACATGTATGATTTAAAAGAAAATTTTAACAAATTTAAACACCTTCAGTAATAAATGAAAGGCTCAATATTCGACTTGTTCTCCAGCTGCAAAATAAACTCTCCTGATTCTGGCATCCGCAGCATCAAAACAAATACAAGGTTTTCCTAGAGAATTTTGTGAAACCACAGACATCAGTGTTCAGATTCTGATTGTGGTATGGATCAAAGCATGTGTGTATCTCATTGTGAATCTCATCAGTCCGTACAGAGTTCATTCTGTCTCTCGGCCCAATGATAGGAAGTCTTTCCTTGGAATTTAAAATTGTAGAACAAGGAGCATAGAATATAGGGATGCCATAAATAGCTTACTCTGTGAGAATGTGGGTAAGATGGACACTTCTACACTTTCTTTAAGGATTTCAATCTAACCACACCATGTGCCATGTGAAACCTAACCGTCACATCATTGAGCCATGTGGGCTTGGTCTGACATCGTGCAGTCATAGCCATAGACTGCTACGGATCTCAGGGCCCTCTGCTTATTATCCCGTGTTTGTTTCTTACCTACACAATATTTATGCAGATAAAACCTAAGCAATAATAAAAGCATTAGAGATACCAAGTCGCCTTAGAGAAGGAGAAAAACAACACAACAGGGATCAGATAGGCATTTATTTCTTTTGCAGGAGGAAATGAAATAGACAGTCCTTAGAATTTTATTTTGATGTATCTTTCTAGTTATAAAACTGATGAATTCTCTACTGGATCTTTGAAGAAGCAATGTGCAACATTCCAAGAAAAAAAAAAAGTGGACTTTTAAAATATGTAACGAGAAGCGACAGCCAAATTGATAGAAGCATTCTAAGGAAATAAGGAGATTGTGGAAAACAGTTACCTTTGAAATCTAGCAATACTGTTTCTAATGAGTTTTCCGATTGAATTAATTATAATTTTTTCTGTTCTTCTCATGTTCCCTTTCATCATTATTGCCATACATTTAACTCATTGTGACCTGTTGCCACTGATATTTATGTTTTTAACTCTTTTGTTTATGTATTTATTTGTTTGCTTCATTGGTCGGGTTTTTAAACCCAGATCCCACTGACCCAGTTGATTATTATCCTTTGCTTGATGACTTCCCCACCTCGGTCCCAGATGTCTCCACCCCCATGCTCCCACCAGTAGGTGTACAGGCTGTGGCTCTAACCCACGATGCCGTGAGGGTCAGCTGGGCAGACAACTCTGTCCCTAAGAACCAAAAAACGTCCGAAGTGCGACTTTACACTGTCCGGTGGAGGACCAGCTTTTCTGCAAACGCGAAATACAAGGTGAGGTTCTAACCGGTAGTATGAAGTTTACCTTGAACTGCCATTTGTTTCATCCATTGTTTGAAACACTTCCTGGGCTGTCATGAGTTATGTTGCTGCCGTGACACGAAATGGAAAACAAAGCATTTGAAAACTCAGTGCTCTAAAACTGACATGGGAATTATTGTGTCTTAGGAAACCATTCTAAGACGAGGTAGAAAAGCATCAAGAGCTGCAAAATGTTATTTGAATTCTACCAGATGTTGGGTTTGTATAAATAATGTAATTCTGTACAAGGGAATGCCATTTTCTTTTGAAAATAGCAGAGCTCTGCATTAGTTTCTTGGATAGATTTTGGCGTTTTTCTTTTCATGTGGAATCTAGGTTTATGCCGCAGTCACGCATATTAACATTGTATGCAGAGACCCATCTTATAGTGAATATGAGGAGTACATGAAGATTTTTTTATTCTATCCTTAGATGGTGAACACACCTCAAGCCATTAACATCTGTTTCCTCATTTAGCCTTGAAAGGCCCTCATGTGGTAAAGAATGCACAGTGTACCCTCCCCTTTAACTAAGATGAATTAGACCAGCTCCCTTATCCCTGTCCTCTCATCAAGTCATCACACACACACACACACACACACACACACACACACACTAACCCCAACCCAGGAGCTCCTTAAAGATACACATTTGAGGCACTGTCATCCGTTCACATCTCTATCAGTCAGCCATAGCAATTCCAACTAATATTCATTTATATAATCGAACACTACCTCCTAAGCCTACCACATGAGTAGTGTATATAACAACACACAAATTTAGAGTAAAATGAGATTGAATAATTGTTAAGCGTCCACCATTTACTTAGGACTATGCTAGATCATAGAGGTCCTTAAACGTCTTTTAGTTGTTACTCCAGTATTCCTGCCTGGACAGTTCCATGGACAGAGGAGCCTGGCAGGTTGTAGTCCGTGGGATCGCAAACAATTGGACGTGAATAAGTGACTAACACTTTCACTTTCACATACTTAACGCTGTTACTTACAATTTTGAAATGTGTAATAAACTCAGCTCCATGGAGTACTTTACAGAATTCAGAATTTATTCAAGTGAAATAATACATGAAAGCATATTTTAAAAATTCACAAAATGATTATTTAAGACGAAAAAGAGTTAGTCGTTCAGTTGTGTCCGACTCTTTGCAACCCCACAGACTGTAGCCCACCAGGTTCCTCTGTACAATTCTCCAGGCAAGAATACTGGAGTGGATTTCTCCAAAGAAGACCTACAGACGACTAATAAACACATAAAAAGATGCTCAACATCACTCAGTATTAAAGAAGTGCAAATCAAAACCTCAATAAGTTATCATGTCATGCCTGTCAGAATGGCTGCCATCAAAAAATCTACAAACATAAATGCTGAAAAGGAAGTGGAGAAAAGGAACCCTCTTACACTGTTCGTCAAACTGCAAACTGGTGCAGCCACTATGGAGAACAGTGTGGAGGTTCCTTAAAAAACTGGAACTAGAACTGCCTTATGACCCAGCAATCCCGCTGCTGGGCATACACACCCAGGAAACCAGAATTGAAAGAGACATGTGTACCCCAATGTTCATTGCAGCACTGTTTACAATAATAGCTGGGATGTGGAAGCAACCTAGATGTCCATCAGCAGACAAATACATAGGGAAGTTGTGGTACATATACACAATAGAATATTACTCAGCTATAAAATAGAACGCACTTGAGTCAGTTCTAACGAGGTGGATGGAACTGGAGCCTATTATACAAAGTGAAGTTAAGTCAGAAAGAGAAATGCCAATACAATATATTAACGCATACATATGGAATTTAGAAAGATGGTAACGATGACCTTATATGTAAGACGGCAAAAGAGACACAGATGTAAAAACAGACTTTTGGACTCTGGGAGAAGGTGAGGGTGGGATGATTTAAAAGAACAAAAAAAAAAAAGAGAGAGAACAGCACTGAAACATGTACATTACCATATGTAAAACAGATGACCAGTTCAGTGCCTGAAGCAGGGCACTCAAAGCCGGTTCTCTGGGACAACCCAGAGGGATGGGGTGGGGAGGGAAGTGGCAGGGGGGTTCAGGATGGGGACACATGTGCACCCGTGGCTGGTTCATGTCGATGTATGGCAAAACCACCACAACATTGTGATTATCCTCCAATTAAAATAAATAAATAATTTAAAAAAAAAAAGAGACCCATCTTCCAAAGGCAAGTTTTGACCTCTCCAAAGGGAAAAGTCAGAGCTGAGTGTCAGAAGATCACATCAGTGTGAGGAGTGGGTTTCAAATGTGCTTTCACATCCATTCTCCTACAGGCTAAGACAGAGAGCTACTCCAAAGATCGCCAGCATCAAAGGTGCACGATTCCAGCGGTGTGCACATTTCCTCACCTTGACCATGATGGGTCCTTCTGTCATTTACTATGCGTATGCCATTGCAATGCCTTTCCTTTCTTCTGAACACTTTTTTTCTTTATAAAAAGGACATGTTCATTATTTTAAAATTTAGAAAATATAAAAATGTTCTTGGCTAAGTAAGAAATTGGCCCAGTAACTCCAAAATCGTTGTGTGATTCTCAGCAGAGAATAATAAAGTAAAAAAAATAATAATATTGGAGTGGGTAGCCATTCCCTTCCCCAGGGAATCTTCCCAACCCAGGGATCAAACCCAGGTCTCCTGCATTTGCAGGCAGACTGTTTCCCATGTCAGCCACAAGCAAAGCCCATTTAGGATGAAGAAGGTAGCTTTAAAAATAAGAGCATAAGCAGGGAGGGGAGGGCAGTCAAAAGGAACAAACTTCCAGTTACAAGCATTAGGGATATAATGTACAACATTATAAATATAATTCACACTGGTTGGTGTTATATATGAAAGTTGATAGAATAAATCCTAAGAGTTCTAATCACAAGCAAACTATATTGTTTCTATTTATTTAATTTTGCATCTATATGAGATGGTGGGTATTCACTAAACTTACTGTTTAGTGGTGACCACTTTCTGATGTATGTAAGTCAAATCATTAAGTTGTACATCTTAAGCTTACACAGTGCTGTATGTTGATTATATCTCAATAAAACTAGAAGAGAAACAAGGAGCCCAAGTGTTACCCAGCAACGGAGGGAGCAGTAGTTTGACCCCAGCACTCCAGAATCTTCATATGCCGCTGTATCCCTCCTCCGCACCACTTTACTGGGATAGCTTTCAAGGAGAATTTGGATCTCCTGATACTTTATCCAATGTTCTTTCCACTAAACTGCCATTGTGCTTAATCCAGCCTCAAGCCAGAGTTGATCTGGGGGGGATTAAAATGCCCTTTGGAAATTTCTGACTTTTAAGACCCTGGAGTTAAAGCAAAATCCACCAATAATTTTGTCAGTCTGCCTCTTTTTTTTCCGGCAGTCATGCTAGTTCTGCTTCTAGTTTCATTCAGCCTTTAAAGGGCGTAAAATTCACATTTCATAGTAAATCAGTTTTTTGTTGAAACCAATTGGAAAGCAGTTTCCTTTGGTTCAGCCTCCCTGCGAGGTCAGGTACTTGGAGGAACTCTCCAGCTTAGTCCAAGTAGTATCATCGGAATAAGCATCCTATCCATCTTCTTACGGTATCAGATTTAAGACACAGCAGAACCATAAATAAAGATAACATTATCAGATAAAACAATAAATGAGACATAAGAGAACACTTTTTAAAAAATCTCTTTATATGCCGATTACCCAATTCTAAGTTTATTTTAAAGGACTACTTTAAAAATTTTATGCCCGTGCTGCTGTACATTCATTTCACAGAATGGCCACGGGGTACCTTGCCGGTGTGTGAAATGTTCTAAGGGACAATGATCTCTGCAGAATGATTGGCGCTCCAAAATTTCCAAAAGCAGTATTTTTTTTTTAGTTGAATTGTTAATAGAACAGACAGAATTATTGAGTTTCGCTAAGAATGCCTGCAGAAGACAGCCAACCAAAAATCATCTGTAAGGAGAGATTGAGTTCACTTATGGGTTGAGGTATGAGAATAAAAATAATATTGTTACTTTTTCTCTCCTCATCACCTTCTTGACCTAATAAAGCTTTTAAGTACTAACATTTCATCACCTTTCTCACACATACACACTCTGCACCCACATCCTGAGAAGAAGGGTTAGAGGGGGAGAGTTAGTTAAGTTGGAGAGCAAGGATAAATACAGACCGTACCTGGTCAATCCAGAATGGGCATATGATACATTTAAATTTTATAAAGAATGGAAATAGAATGCTTTGGTTTTGCATTTTGAACTTTTCACACCCACTATGGTCTGTTGCTTCATCTCACTCCCCACTATAGCTTTATAAGCTGGGAAGAGAATGCACACCCTCTATCATCTCTTACTTCATCTCACTCCCCACTATATAAGCTGGGCAGAGAGTGCACAGTATAAACGGGGGCAAATACATCAGATCAGATCAGATCAGTCACTCAGTCGTGTCCGACTCTTTGCGACCCCATGAATCGCAGCACGCCAGGCCTCCCTGTCCATCACCAACTCCCGGAGTTCACCCAGACTCACGTCCACTGAGTCAGTGATGCCATCCAGCCATCTCATCCCCTGTCGTCCCCTTCTCCTCCTGCCCCCAATCCCTCCCAGCATCAGAGTCTTTCCCAATGAGTCAACTCTTCGCATGAGGTGGCCAAAGTATTGGAGTTTCAGCTTTAGCATCACTCCTTCCAAAGAAATCCCAGGACTGATCTCCTTCAGAATGGACTGGTTGGATCTCCTTGCAGTCCAAGGGACTCTCAAGAGGCTTCTCCAACACCACAGTTCAAAAGCATCAATTCCTCGGCGCTCAGCCTTCTTCACAGTCCAACTCTCACATTCATACATGACCAAATACATTCCTAGAGGCAAATGACCAGGGCTTACCAGCTGGCTTTGCCGTGTCCTGGCCTGTCATTTAATTCGCTCAATCTCATTTTTCTCATCTATGTGACTGGGGTGTTGACACCTACTATAAAAAGAATAAGTAAGATTCTTTACAGCTGTGTATGTATGTAGAGATCTTTATGGGTAGGTTGTACAACTTGACAGAATTCCCCATCAAACTAGAGCCTCAGATGACCTGATGGCTTTATCCAGACCACTCCCCACAGGAATACTTTCTACTTCAGTTAGTCCCATGTCAGGCCAGACATTCATATTTTGATTGCCCAAAATTTTATATTGACTTTCCTTATCAAATAGAGAACTTTTTATATAATTTATTTTCTACTAAAGTGATTGCTCACTTGATATTTTACATAAAATTCCTTTCAAAATGCATTCACTGACTACTGATTAGAGCATGGGTATTACAGGAGATACGAAGTTAAGCAAGATCCAGTGTCCTCAAAATTCTTATAGCTCAATGGAGAATTTGTCACGCACATAAAATTCCATATATATATATGTACGTATGTGTATATATACGACATATACAGTACCTGTATTTCACACTAGGCAATGCATAAAATAGTGTAGCTAACATTTATTTAGTACCTACTCTGAGCCAGATAACATGTTTTACTTTCGCACTTTAATTAGTACTGTAAAGTCAGTGCTATGGTTATTTCCATGTTATAAATGAGGAAACCGAGGCTCAGAGAGGTAGTACCTATATATTCTGTGCTCTGTCTCTCTCATGGACACACACACACATACACACACACACACACACACACACAGCCATGACTTCCCAGAGTACTTTCAGGCTAATGATTTCTGATGAGCTGTCACCTTCCATAATGTTCCTGGGAAAATTCAGGGAATTCATGGTACTTAAATGATGCAGGTGTGTCATTTAGGAACACAAGCAAGGGCAGTGCTGCTTGGTTGTCTCCCAAAGGCCAGTTGTGTCTATGTTCAAAGAGACAAGTTTTATTAAAGTGTGTCCTTCCCTCCTAGCCAAACTGTATCTCATTGCCCCATTTCTCCCCATCTTTCTAAGACTTAGTGGTATCATGACAGGGAAGGAAGGCAAGATTGGAAGTTATATATCAGTACGTCAGATACTAGCTGCCCATTTCATGTTTTTTTTTTTTATGGGGTTCCATCTTTCTGAGTCTATAAATTATTTTTGCATTTATTTAGGGCTCACATTTTGATGACTTTTTTTTAAGAGGAGCTTCTGATAAATGTTTATGAGGTCATCACTTTAATAGGATGGATGGGCACATCATCAAAATGTTATTAGTACAGTTAAATATTTATTTGGTTTTATAATGAAATGTAGGATTTTCAGAGCTATAGTCTAAGAAGGATTCATAGTAAAATAAGAAAGATATACTGGAGTAGCTAGGGAGGAGATAGTTATGACATAGGTGGAGACAAAATGTTTTCCTTGATTTTTCTAGACATAGAAATACAACAAATGTAGTAAACTTAAAAGTAAATGTTTAACCTTGGAAGAAGATTAAGGACTAAATAGCAATCATAAATTGAAATGTATAAGAGGCATAAGTAGTTTTAAATTTGCCTCATCATATGGAAAATACACATTAACCTGGGAGATTAACCTGTTTCATTATTACAATTTTGGTCTATTGAGTAAGCAATAGAGACAGCTAATTTACTTTCTACTAAAATATCCTTAACCTGTTGTTTAAAAGAAAAATAATGTATTCAGAGGAGGAAAATATTAACACGTAATCATTTAAATTTTATCTGATTTATTGTTCTCTTCCTGATTAACTGCTCCAGTGACTGTACTTCAGTCTGTGTTTAATGTGATCTGTTCATAGAGAAAGAAGAACACACGACACAATATTGCTGCTGTCCATTTTCTTTATAATGGCTATCTAGATCCTGCATCCGTAGAAGTCTGCATCATAAGCCTTGTTTTAAAAAAAATAATAAGCATTAGATCTCTAAAAATTCATTTTATTACCTATGGAAAATAACCATAATAATTTATGTGAAATATATAAAACATTAAAGCCTCTGAAAAAAAAAGTTTTCAATTATTAGAAATAAATTGAAGTTCAAGTCAGTGCAGATAACCTTACAAATGGAACTGACAGAAGGAAGTGGAATTGGTCCTGTCTCTGTGGTTATTGCCTCACTTGGGAAAATTTATCAGCTATCTGCCCCTTTGAACAACATAACACCTGATTTTATCGATTACGTTTTAGATGTACAATCAGCCAGTGTGAACTGGGACAGAAAGGAAATAAAGTCAGTGCTTTGTCCTGGGTCTTCTGCTGTTTGGAAATAAATTCCTTTTTGTTGCTTTGGATAGTCTTCCTTTGTGTCTTGATTTACCAAGTTGAGAAAGTTCATTTTTTTATCTCTTTTCTTATTTCCCACTTGTGTAGTCAGAAGACACAACGTCTCTGAGTTACACAGCAACGGGCCTCAAACCAAACACAATGTACGAGTTCTCAGTCATGGTCACGAAAAACAGAAGGTCCAGCACCTGGAGCATGACCGCACATGCCACCACGTATGAGGCAGGTATGTAAGGAAAGTTTTGCACTACGTATTTGCCGCTGGTACTTTCTCGGTTCTGAGGAATCTGGAACGTGTGTGGGCTATGATGTCTCCATTACACTTAATCATGCATAAAATCATTCGTAGTACTTTTATATCAAATACTGTTCTTCCGACTCTAAATAAGAAGAAAATGAGTCCCCAGGGGAATAAGTAATCTGGTTTTAATTTGTACATTAATTGAGGATTTCTGAATATAAATCTGCTGTTCAATACATTGAAGTAAAGGCATTTTACTCTGTCCAATGGATGTGTGTCTTTCATCAACAGACATTGTAGATGTTTACTTTTTTGGAAAAAAATTAGATGCAAAATGAAGAATCACATTACAGCTGTAGGCTCGTGGGTGCTTACCTCATGGGCTTCCCTGGTGGCTCAGAAGTAAAAGAATCTGCCTGTAATGCAGGAGATCCCTGGGTCAGGAAGATCCCCTAGAGAAGGGAATGGCTACACATTCCAGTATTCTTGCCTGAAGAATTCCATGGACAGAGGAGCCTGGTGGGCTACAGTCCATGAGGCTGCAAAGAATCGACATGACCGAGCAACTAACACTCACACATACACACACACACACACATACACACACACACACACACAGTTGACTGGGAAGAAATTTCTAGGGAGTCATGTTCACTGTTTGGAAATAAGGCAACACAATGGAAAACTTTCATGCATTTTGCAATAGTTCAAATCGAGAGTGAATGCAATTCACTGTAAATTTTTCCAGTCACATTTGCTGTGGGTCATAAATGTTGAGTTTGTAACCTTAGCAGACATGCAGTGCACTTTGCATTTATAGCTCACAGAGATCCGACATCTGAAGGAAATAGGGTTTAACATACATTTTAATAGCTTTCATGGTATTACATCATATTTGGGGATAAACTATACCACACATTTCTAAATTCTAAAATGTATGGCAGTAAAACTTTTATCTGAATAAGTTGAATTTCTTTTTCCTTTTGAATTTGTCCTATAGCATGGCAGTTCTAATTTTAATTTCAGATTACTACCTTAACTCTGAGTTCACTGGGAATATTTTTACAATTCTGAGGGCACTTCTTTCTGCAAGAAGTTTTTTCTAGTTGTTTAATTTCAACACTTTCTTCTACTTTACGTGTTTACGTATATAAAATCATTCTCCTAGAAATATGCCCAGGATGCCAGTGTTCTTAACTTCTTAGGGAGAGTTATACATTATGGGATGAATAAAAGTCATGCTCTTTCTTTTAACCTAAAAGGAGATGAAAGGAATTAAATGTAAACCAGTAGGTATTTGGTCCTCCCTGGGTGAAAGAAAAGGAGTAGTAATTTCCTTATTCATTTTTCCCCATCATAAACATAAACACCCAACATCTGACTTAATAAATGAACCCTATTGATTTCTCCTGAACTGCCTAGCCTTGTAAGGACATCAGTGTTGAGACCCATAGCTGACAGAAAGATTTTAACTTTTAGAAATGTGACTGGTAGAAAGGGTGATTGTCAAACCAGATAATGATCTGGACAAAGGTGTAAATAGCCTATGGATAAGATTTTTGGGTGATGATGAGAAGCGAGAAGTAATTCGCAAGTGTCTGTACGTTTTAAAACCGTGAGAAGAAAATGAAGTGAATGAAATAACTCTGGAGTTTGCTTCTAATTCTGTAATAATGCAAAGACTCTATGGGGCCACATATGATGCACTTGTGCTGAAATTGCTCATAATAAGGATAATGGCAGCTGACAAATTCTTGAAATGAAACATGCATTCTGTCCCAGTGATAAATCCTAAATTCTACTCTAGTTAATTTAGGTAAAATAAAAATAATTGGAAGGATAGCTTAAATAATGATGCCTTGGCAAGGGGCAGAAGCAGCACATCCCTGGGCATTAGAGATGAGGAACTGTTGCACTCTCCCTGCAAGGTGCTACAATTGTGGTGGTGTAACTCCATGTGCTCTCCTTTCTTCTATCAGCATTCAGTTTCCCAGAAGAGAGAATCATGCAGCTACAGAGAGTGAGGTGGAGGCGAGGAAATTCCTATTTGATGTTGCTCCCAGCTCACGTGACAGAGACGAGACCTTGTCCCCCAAAGGAAAAACCTACCTGTTTCTCTAAATGAAAGAGGAGAGGGTAGCATCTGAGCGGTCCAAACACAAATGCCCAAGATGTTGATGTGCGTTTATGTTCTTGATGGGGAAAAATGAATGAGGACATTGCTACTCCTTCTTTTTAAGTGGTTAAGAATCCACCTTACAATGCAGGGGGTGGCTGTTCCATTACTGGTCAGGAATTAAGGTCCTCCATGCCAGGAGCAACTAAGCCCATATGCCCCAACTACTGAGCCTGCTGCCCCTCAACCCCTGCAGAGAGTTCCTGCACCACAACGAAAGATCCCACGTGATGCGCTGAAGATCCTGCCAGCCGCAGCTAAAACCCAGTGCAGCCAAATAAACTTACATACATTTCTTAGCTTTAAATAAGTATGAGGGAACAATGTACAGTTCATATGATAATCGTAAACATCTGAGGCGTTGATTCTAATACCAGAATCTAGTCACATGGCTTGAGGAAAAAGAAAACTTTTCTCAGCACCTGAAATACAATAGTCATTAGGTTTTTGGGTTTTTTTAATAACCAGCTCTTCAGTGTATTATTTTGCTAGTTTAAGCTGGAGTCATTTTATATTTTTTGAATGTCAACCTAGATTCAGTGAAGCAATCTAATCATCACCACTTGTTTTCTAAATAAGCATCAATTTTAATTTTAACAGTTAAGAAAAAACAAGTTAGTTAGGAAAACAAGTGTTTTAATTAATTCCAAAATTGGAAAATGTCTTATGATATTTGGTTTCAGTTCAGTCACTCAATCATGTTTGACTCTTTGCGACCCCATGGACTGCATCACGCCAGGCTTCCCTGTCCATCACCAACTCCCAGAGCTTGCTCGAACTCATGTCCATCAACTCAGTGATGCCATCCAACCATCTCATCCTCTGTCGTCCCCTTCTCCTCCTGCCTTCAGTCTTCCCCAACATCAGATGGTGACTGCAGCCACAAAATTAAAACACACTTGCTCCTTGGAAGGAAAGCGATGACAAACCTAGACAGCATATTAAAAAGCAGAGACATTACTTTGCTGACAAAGGTCTGTCTAGTCAAAGCTATCGTTTTTCCAGTAGTCATGTATGGATGTGAGAGTTGGACCATAAAGAAAGCTGAGCACTGAAGAATTGATGCTTTTGAACTGTGGTGTTGGAGAAGATTCTTGAGAGTCCATTGAGCAGCAAGGAGATCAAACCAGTCAATCCTAAAGGAAACCAGTCCTGAATATTCGTTGGAAGGACTGATGCTGAAGCTGAATATCTAATACTTTGGTCACATGTTTGGTATAATACTCTAATTTTTGGTTATCTATTACCTTCCTGGGCTTCCCTGTGGCTCAGCAATAAAGAATCTGCCTGCCAATGCAGGAGACATGAGTTTGATCCCTAGGTCAGGAAGACCCTCCTGGAGAAAGAAATGGCAACTGACTCTAATATTCTTGCCTGGGAAATCCCATGGACAGAGGAGCCTGGTGGACTATAGACCACGCAGTTGCAAAACAGTCGGACACAACTGATCAAGTAGACAACAAATACCTTTCCATCTGTGGCTTAGAAAATATCTTGAATGATCACTTTATGTGACTAAGCCTTCCCTAAGGTGGCATTGCCTATTCAGTGTTTCACTATTACAAATCTTTTTTTTTTTTTTTGCAAGAATTTTTCTTTCCATTAAAAGATATATATGAAACTATGTTTAATATGGGCTTCCCCTGTGGCTCAGCTGGTAAAGAATCCACCTGCAATGCAGGAGACCCTGGTTTGAATCCAGGGTCAGGAAGATCCTCTGGAGAAGGGAAAGGCTACCCACTCCAGTATTTGGGCCTGGAGAATTCCATGGAGTGTATTGTCCATGGGGGCGCAAAGAGTCAGACACCACTGAGCGACTTTCACTTCACTTTTACTCAAAGATCTTCTCTTCCTTGTCCTTCTTTCTTTTCCTCTGCCTTTTTCCAAAAAAAAAAAAAGAAACAAACTTTAAGTATAGTGAGTACTTTGTCAGGATATTACCGTTAGTACAGCTCTGGTTAATTTACAATCTTAGTGGCTTTGAGTGGAGAAGGAAATGGCAACCCACTCCAGTATTCTTGCCTGGAGAATCCCATGGATGGAGGAGCCTGGTGGGCTACAGTCCACGGGGTCGCAAAGAGTCAGACACGACTGAGCAACTTAACTAACTAAATAGTGGCTTTGAGAATTGGGGTATTGGAAATAAAATGGTACAATAGATGGGAATGTTTGGTGTCCCCTGTCTGGAATTCTTTTAGTAAGAGAAGCTGGAAAGAGAGTGTCAGTAATGCTCAAATTCTGTACTATACAGTCAATAGAGAAGCCGAAGAGAATTGCAAGTGTGGAGAGGCATTCAGAATTAGGACCAATTTGTAATACACAGTAGGTGAATGTAATGGCACCCCACTCTAGTACTCTTGCCTGGAAAATCCCATGGACGGAGGGGCCTGGTAGGCTGCAGTCCATGGGGTCACCAAGAGTCGGGCACGACTGAGCGACTTCCCTTTCACTTTTCACTTTCATGCATTGGAGAAGGAAATGGCAACCCACTCCAATGTTCTTGCCTGGAGAATCCCAGGGACAGAGGAGCCTAGTGGGCTGCTGTCTATGGGGTCGCACAGAGTCGGACACGACTGAAGCGACTTAGCAGCAGCAGCAGCAGATGAATGTAATACAGAAGCACTCCTGTGCAGAGATTAGGAAATTGCTCTGAACCCCAGTGTGGAAGTTAGATACATTCCTCAGCTGCCTATGTCACATCTAGGGTAACTGGAAAAGACGATGGACAGTAGACTGGGGCACTGCGAGTTACCTGGAAGGAAAAGGAACTGCATTTCAAGGCGTAACCAGGGAGAAAGCAGGTCAAAGGGAGTCTGAAAGATACTGGATGAGTTTGGCCAGTTTGCTGTTGCCTTTGAAGTATATTTAAACTTCTGATGAGCAACACACAGGGGAAGAAAAGTCTTTTTATCCTTCCAGGCTTTTGGCTGAGAGTCCCTGTAATAAGAGACAGAGGAACAGGAAGAAAACAGATGTCTGATAATAAGTATAGTTTTGTGTACATGGAAGATATCCAGGAAAACAGTAATCCCCTCAAATGACCACCATCTTCAATACCGTCTCCAGCTAAAGACAAAGATGCTGGGGGGGTTAGGGAGCCAGTAACAGGAATTTTTCAGACAAATTGCAATAATCGAGGGCATGGTCATCATGTACATTGAAGTCTCTGTCTCCTTGTCATCCTCCGCTTGCTGGTACAAAGAGGGAAATAAAATGGTAGTCTCTCAGTCATGTCCAACTCTTTGCGACCCCATGGACTGTAGCCCCGGGCTCCTCTGTCAGTGGAATTCTCCAGGCAAGAATACTACAGTGGGTTGCCATGCTCTTCTCCAGGGGATCTTTCCCCCCAGCGATCGAACCTGGGTCTCACATTGCAGACAGATTCTTTATCGTCTGAGCACCGGGGAAGCCCATGGCACATAAAAGGGGATACCTTATAAATTTCTCTTTTATGACAGGGTAACTTTACTTGGTTTTCAGAACTTTTCCTCTGTCTGCTTTTTTTTTTAAAAAAATAATCAACTTAAGATAATTCTTATTCCAAAGAGGCAAAATATTTGGGGGTGGTGATTTCTGCTCCCCTCAAACAACATTGGGAAGAGTAGCTCTAAGCAAGACAGGGTTTCTTGACATCTTTACTTCCTACCAGTTTGATCCTTCTGCCAAGGCAGGAGATGCAAGAGAGGCAGGTTCGATCCCTGGGAAAGGAAGATCTCCTGAAAAAGGGAATGGCAACCCACTCCGGTATTCTTGCCTGGGAAATCCCATGGACAAAGGAGACTGGTGGGCTATAGTCCACGGGGTTGCCAAGAGTCAGACATGATTAAGTGACTGAGCACACACATGCAGGTTGATACTCAGACCCTCATAGATTCCTTGTCTCCTCTATTTTCAAATATTTCTTTTCCTTCTTGTTGGAAAATAACTAGATGTTACCTAAGCAAGATGTTGTGACCTGCATTTAAATTCATTTTTTAAGGAAAAATAGAATTAGGTGAACTTTCATTTACAAATCCTGCAATTGTAACAGAATTTTTGTTTCTCAGAGACATGTAGCCATTGATGTTGCTAACTTTTATAATGGTTCTTGAATTTTAGTGAATCGCTCATTTGAAAATGCCAATTATACTTTTCTCTAGAGTCATACATATTCCGTTTTCCTCTCTATATGCTCACCTTTGAAAGGCAGTTAACTTCTTGGAAAAATATTAATTTCTGTGTCTTTGGTTAATTTAGATACTTAAATCATCCATGGTAAAATAAGCATGATGTATGGCATGATAGATCCTGCGTGTCAGCATCATGATTAGAAGCCCCATAAATGTCTGTTTTCTTTCACATCCAATGACAAGACCATGTTTCTGTTTCATCTCACAGCCCCGACCTCTGCTCCTAAGGATTTGACAGTCATTACTCGAGAAGGGAAGCCTCGCGCTGTCATCGTGAGCTGGCAGCCTCCCTTGGAAGCCAATGGGAAGATTACTGGTAGGCATCTCAGCTTTATTTCCTGTGCTGCTCCGCATGGCCTGCCATGGCTTACCTCCAGCACGCCACTCAAACCTCTTATGTATTAGGTTTCTGTCCCAGCATCTCAGTTGACTCTTGACCCTCTCTGATTGTCTCCTCTTAACCGCTGCTGACCTTGGAATTCTTCTAATGGAGCCTACAAATACACACCCCAGCACATTTCCTTTGTGTTGCTTCCTGAAAGATGTGTATTCCAATTAGTGTAGACCTTCTGTGTTTCATTCTGGGCAGCATTAGGATAACCTCCTAACAGAACTCCTTTGAGCCTAAATGACTAAAAATAAGCCAGTTGTTGGGCAATTATAAAACACAAAAGACACTTAATGACCATGTATTTTCCTAGGAAACATAGGAAGGAGGCTTGTCTGAGGGTTTTTAGTTTCTCACTTAGCTCTTAGCTTCTTACTTAAATCATAAGGTTCAGAAAACACTTGATATTGATGGATGGAAATTGAACTTAATGAATATTTCACAGTGACAGATTTTATTTTGCCAAATATTACGGATAACATCGATGCCTAATTAAAGCATCCATTAGAAGCCTGTAATGTTAATTTAGTATGAAAAATATAATGGAGTTCTATCAGAGATTTTGCATTTAAATGATCACTTTAGGCTTTTAATAGATGTCTCCATAGCATATAATTATTATGAAAAATATTGTATAACGAAAAATGTGCACATTATAGTCTAACTTGAACCATTGGGTTAGGCACATGTAAGAGTCACTCCTGTTTCTTCATTTTTGCATACCAAAAGTGGATCTTGTAAATTAACAAAGCAATTCAGCCGTTCTCTGATACAGAGATAAGCATGGGAATTACAGTTCAGATGGCACACTTACTTGCTGTGAGTTACTTTTTGAATTTTACAAAATGAAAAGGTAATGTGAAAATTCCAAATGTGGTTTAAATTTAAGCCAAAGACTTGTTTTCTCCAAGAAATTGCTCTCCCTACAATAGCAAACAGAATTTTAATTTGAGCTGACAAATATGGGGGAAAAAAAAAGAGGGACATAAAATATCCCCAGAATCTGGTATGTGTCAGTTGTCACTCTGCCAGACCTTCTAAAACTGAGGCTGGCCCATTCTAATTTTTTGTTTTTCTCCACTCAGTGTTATGACCTCTCTTCATTGGTTCTATTTCAGTACTTTTGGAGATTCTGATTTGTTTACATGATGACTTTCATTATGTTAGTAACAGTTGTTTATAAGCATATGGTAAATCAACAGATAGTAATTTTAAGAAGAAAACAGTCCAGAATAGGAATTGTCTGAATAAAAATAAGTTCTAATAGAAAAAAATATACTTTGGGGTAAAGGATAAAATAAGTCATATATTACCCAGTTCTTCACTCTATTTAAATAAATCTCACCAAATGGTCTATGCGAAAAATAGAACGTGTTTTCAACTCTGAAAAAAAAAGCTTAATTTTGCTTTTCAGTTGAAACAAAAAATGGAAGTCGGCCCCATATTAAGAAATGTAAATTAATCTGAGCTATAAGATTTTGTGTGCTAATGTCACAGTGCATGTGTAAGAACCTGTGTGCACATATTTTATTTAGAAGTGTATGTTCAGTAATTCTCATTACTAAAAATCTATTCTTTCACAATTGCATAGTTTAAGTATGAAAAGAACTAATTTTCCCCTCTAAAGAACAGTTTATTTGTTAAAGTCAGTTTATAATTATCAGTCTAAGCTATTTTGACTCTATTCAACAGGCAGCAAACACTAAGAACCTTTAAAACAACTTTAAATAACACTTAAAACAACTTCCGTTCCATGCATGTTTTGATACTTTCATTCAAATCAATTCCAAAAAATAGTATGATAAAACATTTAAAGCACCAGCTCTTTAGACTGAGGGCCCAGATCTTCTGCACTCAGTTTCTTGTGAAAGTCCAAAGGAAGACGTGAGTTCTCTTCCAGTGTGTCGGGGCACATGTCTACCTGTGTGGAGGAATATACTCCTGTCCTGCTTCCATATTTCTTTGTTTTCCCAAATCCCTCTATGCCCACAGCAGAACAGGATGGTTAAGAACCCAGCCTTCTGATGGAGATGCCTGAGCAAGTTATTTCATCTGCCTGAGTCTCACTTTAGGACTCCTTTTATAGAATTGTTATCATAAAGGACTGAGAACAGTCCCTGATACCCTGTCAGCACTGAAATAATTCAGTGATTATTCTTCCCAGTTGCAATTCATTCTAGAGCAGGTGTTCATTAATGTACTCTGCTCAGAACCCAGACCATCAATTTATAAGTGTAGATAATGATGAACGTACATGTGTGGGTGTGTGGGTGTGCACACGCATGCGCTCAGTTCTGTCTGACTCAGTGACCCCACGGATGGCAGCCTGACAGGCTCCTCGATCCATGGGGCTTTTCAGCAAGGTTAGTGGAGTGGGTTGTCATTTCCTCCTCCAGGGGATCTTCCCACCCAGGGATCAAACCTATGTCTCCTATGTCTCCTGCATTGCAGGCAGCTTCTTTACCACTGAGCCATATAGATATGTGTATATATGTATACATAGATTTATATTTCAAAAAGATGAGACAAAAAATGTTGAAACGGGAGATCCAGATTATTCCAGTGCCTCAGTTCCTTGATCATAAGCTGGCAGCTTGGGAATTTAGACTGATATTTTCAGAAGAAAATGGTTCAAAATGAATTAAACATTTAGTATAAGCTTGTCATTCTCCTCAGCACTTTTGTATTATAAGTAGTCCTGTGTTCCCTATTCTTCTGTTTTGAAATAAAGAGTCAAGGGCCTTCTGGGGTAAATAATTCTCCTAAAGTCAAATAACCAAGAAATAGCAGAGCTAGGATATAAAACTCAGGCTCATACTCTTAGCTACTACACTAAGCTTTGTTCTTCTTACTAGTACTGGCCCAAATCAGTGACAGTCAACGGATTTATGACTTAATTTGTCTGAGGAGGGATTGAGCATGGAAGGTTTTTAAAACTCCCCGTGTGATTTTAAGATATAATTACATTTGTGAAACACTGATCTAAATAAATGCAGCATCCAACATTAAGATCAAACACCAATATGGATAGAAGAGAGCTTCAGAAATTGTTTCCTTATCAATGCTGTCTAATGACTAAGGTTACACCCTCTTTTTCTGTGTGATTTGATGCTCTAGTCCCAGTCCTTCCCTTGAAATTCTCTCTTCGCTTGACTTTTGTAAAACTGCCTAACCACTTTTCTTCCAGGCTGTGATTTCTCAGTCCTTTTCTCCCACTTGTTCCAGAAGTGCTATTTCCCAGAACGCAGATCTTTTCTTTCCTTTTGTTATTTTCTCTGAAAAAAGTCATCCACACTATAGCCAGGACTTCAGTGAACTTGCAATTAATGCCTCTGAAATCTGTGTCTCCATCCAAGGCGTTCTATATATACACATCCTATCTCATACTGTACATTTGCACTTCTCTGTCTTACTGGAAACTCGTTCTACTCCCCAGCCCCTCTTTCTGCCGTTCTTCTCTTTTTAGTCTAACACCCACCACAAACAGCCAAGTGATGCACTGTTATATTCTGGAATAGGTTGTTAGCTCATTGAGATTGTGAACCGAGCTGGACACTCACACTGGAATCACACGTGTCTAATACTCTTACTTGCATCTTTTCAGAAGCTTCCACCATTCACCCAACTGCAGAAGGTGGCAGCTTAGTCTCATCTTGACTTTTTCCTGTCCATCCCCTTCCCATATTATCATGCGAGAAAATCTAAATGCTTATAGTACAAGGCTGAAAACTCTAGGAGAACAGGGTTCAGATTTTGTTCAATTCTTTCTCCCCAGTAACAATATCTTTGACACTCAATAGGTAATTACTAAACATCTGTTGAGTGGAACAGTCATCAAATTGATATTCAATATATTGTTTAACTTGACTCTGTAGTGCCAGCTTCCAAACAAGGTATTTCTTAAGCCTTCTTAATATAAATAAATAAAAGCTTTAGCATTTACTAAATAGTTACTATGTAAAGATAATTTAATAAAAATACCCCTATATTTTAAGTTTTTAAAGCACATTATCTCACAGCAACTTGATTTCTGATAAGTTAATTAAGACATAACTTGGATGAAGCAAGTTGTTCAAGGTTACAACAAAGCTAGTTAATATTAGCAGTATTACTTGAGGTCAGGCCTCCCTGAATCCATAACCCATAATTTTTGACCACAAAAAAATAGGAAATTGGTCCTCATTTTTAATATATCTACCTCTATGTGCATATATTTATTAGAATCAGTTCTTTAAAGATGAGAAGCCCCGTTTGGGCTGAGCTCCTTGCTGGGAGGGGCCAGTTCTGTATGGTCTTCCCGGTTCTTATCAGCCTCCTGATCCTTGGAAAGGAATCAGCCATGAGTGGAAGTATGGAAAAGGGCAGAAGAGAGATGAGAGGTGGAGGTGAATACTTTGTGACACTCTGCTTCTGGAATGACAAATATCTATTCGTATACATGCATGTGAGCTAAGTCACTTCAGTCGTGTCCAGCTCTTTGTGCCCTAAGCACTGTAGCCCGCCAGGCTCCTCTGTCTGTGGGATTCTCTAGGCAAGAATACTGGAGTGGGTTGCCATGCCCTCCTCCAGGGGATCTTCCCGAACCAGGGATCGAACCCATGTCTCTTATGTCTCCTGCACTGGCAGGCTTTTTTTTTTTTTTTAACCACTAGCACCATCTGGGAAGCCCAGCTATTTGTATAAGTAGAGTCAAAATGAAAGATGCATGATGCTATGTTTTATATGTATTTAGACAAATGGTATTCCCATGCGAGAATGCCCAGGTAAATTAATAAACCCAAAAGGTTTTGCAACCTATGGTAGAATATAATACTCTTTCAGTCAGTGTGGTGGATAAGAGATAAAAATGAAGCAGAAAAAATATAAAATTAGACACAGAGGAATGAACATATAGATATAGAAAGGTAGCGGCAGACCTATAAATGCATCCCAACTTGTATGGTTATATGGAACTCTCCAAGGTGAGACTTCAGTGGTGGACTCAATAGCCTCAAAGCATATTAAACTCATTCACCAAATGAAATTCTATGGTTTCTCTAAGGCTAGATTTTAGAGTTCTGAGTAATGTAGTCTGTTTATGTTCTCCATCTCAGTATTCAAATTTATAACCAATGATGGTTCTTTTTATTTTAATAAGTTTAAGAAAATTGCTTAAACACAAATTGGGGTCAGAACTTGATGTGGCACTTTTAGCTTTACTTGTGTGATGCCAGAACTGTCATTTTTTAAAACATTTTATTTATTATTATTATTATTTTGGCCACACCGTGTGGTATGTGGGATCTTAGTTCCCCAACCAGGGATCTAACCCACACCCCCTGCAGTGGGAGCGTGATGCCTTAACCACTGGACTGGGAAGGAAGTCCAGGGAAGTCCCGGAACTGTCATTTTAAAATGCTTCAGTGAATACTCTTCACATAGAAAAACTTACAGTGAAGGCAAGCATTGTATTCTCATTTGGTAAATGGAGAAAATCAGGAATAATTGTAGCCGACATGGGATGGGAGCACAGCCATCCAAACTTTGAAGTTTGTCATGGTCTTACAAGAGCCCATGAAAACTTGAACAATTTCATTAAATGTCATGAATTTAAAACTTAAATACTTACAGGCTAAGGGGATTTATTTAATAAGTGAGTTTCAATACCTATTATCCAGAGACTATTAGTTTTTTTGAAGAATAAGAAGTAATATAAGACATGGCTCCTGAACTAAAGGAATGTTTTTATTCTCTTGAAGAGATAAGATATGCACTTAATAAGAGCTGGCAAAGTATGACTAGTGCCAGGCCCTTCTTTTCAATAGATGTGGTTTCTTTGGGCACAAAAATGGAGACTCCTCTGGCTTAAAGAGTAGTAGGAGATTTTATTGATGTTGACCACAGGGGCTGAGTTCTCAGCGAATGGACACCTATGAGTCAGAAACAACTCCTTTATCCAATGGTATTTTACAATCCCTTTTGAACTGCAGTCTTCCAATTTTAATACCATCCAGAGGGAGGAGTCATATAACCTTTATAAATTTTGCAGACTTTTTTTTTTGTAAGTCCTTTATCTTCCCCTGAGCTTTCCACATCTTGGACATTCATATTTGTAGCATCAACATCTCAACAAATATATTACAAAAATTACTGAATTAACATGATCAACTAAAGCAGTGATTCCTGACTATACTGGAAGACAGAAGTCAGATGGGGTGCAGGTTCCTGGGGTTACCAGAAACCTATTATACTCGTCACCGCTGTGTAACAGCATCACCACAAATTCAGCAGCTTAAAAGCACATGCACTTGTGATCTCACTGTTTCTGTCAATCGGAATCCAATCACAATTTAGCCGGGTAATCTGCTTTAAGGTCTCTTACAAAGTGGTAATCAAGGTGTTGGCTTCTGCTGATGTCTCACTTGAGGCTTACCTGGGGAAACACTTGCATCTAAGCATATGTAGTTGTTGGCAGGACTCATTTGCTCACTGGCTGTTGATCAGTTCCAGCCTCAGTTCCTTGACACGTGGTCTTCTCCATCTGGCAACCTGTTTCATCAAAGCCAACAAGGGAGTCTGCTAGCAAGACAGAAGTTACAACTTATGTAACATCATCATGGAAGCAGCAGTCCATCACATTTGCTTTATTCTGTTGGTTAAAAGCAAGCCTTAGGTCCCGTCTAAACTCAGAGAGAAAGGACTGCACAAAGGTATAACTACCAGGAGGCAGGCATAATTGGGGGTGATCAAAGACTTGTCTACAATCTCTCAAATCAAAATGCCCTCAGCCAGGGAGAGGCTCAGTGGGACAAATTAAGAGAACAGCATTGACATAATGTGCTACCACGTGTAAAATAGCCAGTGGGAACCTGATGTATATATAACACACAGGGAGCTCAGCTCGGTGTGCTGTGATGACCTGGAGGGGTGGGAGGGAGGCTCAGGAGTGAAGGGATATATGTTTACATATAACTGATTTATGTTGTTACACAGCAGAAACTAACACAACATTGTTAGTTTTAATTTTAATTTTAAATTAAAAAAATTTTAAACCGAAATACCCTTTCTTGAACTCTGTGGTTTGTAACTTATACCTAGTCCCCAGGTAATACTTATGATGAGGCAGATTTGAGAAACAACAAACTCAGAAAAAGTGGAAGCCAAATTAAAATAGATGCAAGCTATCAGCATTGACAAGAATTTAAGAGAAATGGACTTCCAGAAGAGGTAGTTTGTGGCATTGCTTAATCCTAAAGAATCACAAGGAAGAAGTATCCAGTTCACTGTCTAGAACACATCCCCTAAACCGAGATGTAATTCTGTAAATCACTATAGGATTAAGTGAAAATGACACAAAATCATATAAGTATTCTTCTATGTATTGGAATGGATTACAGAGTTTACAGAAAGGAGAGCTCACTATAGAGGAAGGTTTCATATGTTAGATGTAGCTTAAACTGGACCTTGATGGATGGGTAGAAATTGGATGAAGAAAGAAAGGGAAGGTGAAGTGGTGTGAAGAATGAGAGGGAAGTAGGAATGAGCACAGCATCGAAATCAGTCTTCCTGAGTAAGGGATGTGCTGAGATGTAAGAAGTGTGCATGCTTGTTTTGGCAGGGAAGTGAATCTGAGTTAGAGAACCTTCTGACATGACCTCTGAAGGAACTGTATGAAGGTCCCCGGTCAAAATGGGACAAGTGGGACTGAAAAGGAAGGACTAGGGGGATCAAAGGAGGATAACTGTTTATTTTTTTTTTTAGAGCTTTCTTTTTTATCATAGTATAACTGCTTTACATTGTCCTGTTAGTTTCTGGTGTACAACAGAGTGGATCAGTTATATGCATACATATATCCTCTCCCTCTTGAGCCTCCCTCCAACCACCCCCATCCCACCTCTCTAGGTCATCACAGAGCACCAAGCTGAGCTTCCTCTGCTACGGAGACAATTGGTTTTAAAAGTGTTACTTAAGAAGAAATGTATTCAATCCATAAGCTCAGACCTAGAGATAAAGTTGATGGCCTATCTAATGCAGATACCATTGCAGAATTTTAATAGAGATAGCGGCTGACCACATTCATGTAGCAAAGGCACCTGCGATGAGTTGTTTTATAGTTTATATTGCAGTATTATCTGATATATATGGTAATATAAAGTGATGAATTAGTGCTTTAAAATAAAAGCTACCTTAAACATTAGCCAAATAAAATGTTAGAGTATAAATAGTTTACAGGAATAACTAGATCTGTTTGGGTGCATATTAGATTACCACCATTGAGAACGCTACTGTTATTCAAGTAACATATCCCCTAACACAGAGGATGAATGATACTATCAAATGATGAATTTATTAATGTTTGAAATATTAACTAGATAACCTACAGTAATCCAAAAATACTTCTTCTTTCTGTTTGTTTATTTTTGCTTAGGTGGGATGGGCTAGGGGAAAGAGTGTTGGATTTTTAGTATGGCAATAGAGGATTTATCCTAGCCCTTTTATCAGTTAGCTTGGGTTCTGCTCAGCTTTATCATCTATGAAAAGAGAGCAACAGTATCCCTGCCAACCTCACCGAGTTATTACAGTAATCAAATATGATCATTTATTTTTATGACACTTTAAAAATATTGGGCATTTTATACTTTTCAGTGTATTTTTATTATTTAAACACTAGCCAAAATAAACATTACTTATCTTCATTATTGGATACAGTGAAAATGACAGACTTGTTATCTATCTTTTAAGTTTTTCCTCATGTTTGTATACCAATAATCAGGATTTACAGACAGCAAAAACCTCACATTTTTAAATATGGCAGATAGTTTTATAACAGCTTATTCCATTTTTTAGATTCTGTACACTGAAGTAATTCTTTTTCTAATCTTTGTAATACCAAAAAAAAAAAAAAATCATTACTTGCCAAACTGGATACTGCACTTTATACTTGTGGATATGTAATAATCCTTGAAAATTGTATTGGGGAAATATGGATGTTTGGAAACAAGTAACACATGTAGTCAGTACACTAGACAAAGTTGTGTTCATTTATTTTTGCAGCTTACATCTTGTTTTACACCTTGGACAAGAACATTCCAATTGATGACTGGATTATGGAAACAATCAGTGGTGATCGGCTTACTCATCAAATCATGGATCTCAACCTGGACACTGTGTATTACTTTCGAATCCAAGCACGAAATGCCAAAGGAGTGGGGCCTCTCTCAGATCCCATCCTCTTCAGGACTCTGAAAGGTTGGAATCATTTCCTGTCATTTCCTTTTCTTTCTTTTTTTTCCCCCCCTATGGAGCGGTTATAAACTAATTTTGAAGTCTGTTTAGGGAATTGACTTAAACCATCTCTGTTGGCACCATAACTACAGTGGACATTCAAAAGAAGTTAAAATGCAAATTAAAACCAAAATGCGATATCACCTCAAGCCTGTTAGGATGAGTGTCATCCAAAAGACAAGAGACAACAAACGCTGCCCTGACTGTGCAGGAGAGAGAGCCTAGTGCACCGTCTGGGTGTGTAAATTGGTGCAGCCGCTGCGGAAAACAGTATGGAGGTGCCTCAAAAAATTACAAGTAGAAATACCATATGATCTAGCAATTCCACTTCTGGGAATATATTCAAAGAAGACAATAACATTAACTCTCTAAGATACCTGCATCCTGATGTTCACAGAAGTACTATGCACAACAGCCAAGACACGGAACCAGCATAATGTCCATTGATGGATATAATAGAATATACATATAATGGAATATTACTCAGCCACACAAAAAAGCATGGAAATCCTACCATCTGTGACAGTATGGATGGACCTTGAAGGTGTTATGCTAAGTTAAAGAAATCAGAGAGAAAGCCAAATGCTGTATGGTTTCACTTATATATGGGACCTAAACAAACAGATAAACACCAAATTCAGGAAAAGAGATCAGTTTGGTGGTTATCAAAGGTAGGAGGTGATGAGGGAAGGATTTGGAGGAAAGTAATTAAAAGGTACAAACTTTCAGTTATAAGAGACGTAGGTACTAGGGAGGTAATAAACACATGATAACTATAGTTAACGCTGCCGTCTGATACACAGGAAAGTTGTTAAGAGAGTAGATTCCAATAGTTATCGTGAAAAAAAATTTTCCTTTTTATTGTATTCATACAAGATAATGGTATTAACTAAAGCTATTATGATAATCATTTCACAATATGTGTAAATAAATCATCTTGCTGTATATCTTATACAGTGATGTGGAGTTTCCCAGATGGTGCTGGTGATAAAGAATCTGCCTGCCAATGCAAGAGATGCAGGTTCAATCCCTGGGTTGGGAAGATCCCCTGGAAGAGGGCATGGCAACCCACTCCAGTATCCTTGTCTGGAGATTCCTATGTACAGAGGCGTCTGGCGAGCTACAGTGCATAGCATCGCAAAGAGTTGGACACAACTGAAGTGACTTAGGACGCATGTCAGTTATTTCTTAAATAATTGAAAAAAATTGGAAACAAACAAATATGATAAAAGATAATTAATTAAAAGTTACCTTTTTATGCTGAAAGCCAGCATGCCAAAGAAATATCTATTATATTATTACATTTTCTGTCATCAACACAAAGCAGACATATTTAACTTGACTTTTTTTCCATTACACTCCTTTTGGAATTTTGTATTGATTTCATATATATGGGCTCTATTCACAATATAATAAAACACTTTAACCATTGTATTTAAGGGATAAAAATTAAAAAGCATTTTATTACATGAACTGCATGCATACTATCTACTACCAAGTTCAAGTATTTCCTTTCAGGAACTAGTGTTCTTATTAAAAGAAATTTTGATATGGCAAGACAGAAAATCTCAAACAAAATTAACTTTTTTTTGAGGACACAGAGTAGCAACATGAAAAAAAGTGTCTTGCATCATGATTACTATAAGAAAACTCTACATGCTTACAAGTATAAAAATCACTGATCAATTTAAGGATAGTTGTATGTTTATACAGAAAAATAAAAGGCCTGAGATTATAGTGACTACTTCATAATGATCTTCATATAAGTTCTTTCTGTTTTAGAGCACAGCATTTTTTTTTTTTTTTTTGGAGGATGAATGATTTCAAGAGCCTCTATTATTTAGCAATTGAAAATAATTCATATGTTCCATAGTTGATATGTAAACATGTACATTTAAGGTATTATATGTGTTATTGTCGCTAAGTCATGTCCAACTCTTTGCCACTCCATGAACTGCAGCCCACTAGGCTCCTCTGTCCATGGAATTTCCCAGGCAGGAATACTGGAGTGGGTTGCCATTTCCTTCTCCGGGGGATCTTTTTAACCCAGGGATTGAACTCATGTCTACTGCTTGGCAGACAGATTCCTTACCATCTGAGCCACCAGGGAAGCCTTTTAGAAAGGATACTTGGTTTTTAAATCCCTTACCACCTTATGCCCATATATCTGTCAGAAACCTTAACAAAACATGATGGCAAACAACTGACAAATTAGAAAGATGTATCTGAGCTGACATTTTTACCCATTTCTTTGGACAAACTAAAGAAGAGACTTAGAATAACTAGATAGCCCATTTCTCAGTTCTCCTAGGAAAAATACTCTAATAAACAGTAGACATTTGGATGCTGGTGATTGAGCTGTTCAAAAGCTAGATTTGGTAGCAGCTAATCTGAAAGTTTGCCAAGAACATGCAAATAAGCATTCAGCCTAAGCCTACATGACAGCTCTTTCACGACAGAGTAGAAGTTGGAAGGAAGGCAAGAGGAAAATGAGCCAGTCTTCGCCTATCCAGGTTTTTAGGACTTCATGTCTAAATCAGATTTCACTCCAAATGAGCAATTGAAAGGAAACTGGTCATTCATTTTGTGCGAGCATTAAATGTAACTAGATAATGTTTCACAAATGATTCATCTTTATCTATAGACAAGTGCCAAGCTAATTTCATGCTTACAATGTATGCCAACTAGAGATCTCACAGAGGGCTTAAGATAACTTAAGACATCCAAATGTTTTAAGCAGCAGAGAGATGAGTTATCTCAGGATTTATAGACTCATATTGATCACCATCCTGTGGATTATTTAATGAACTTCATATCCCATTTGGTACTATTTACTCTAAGTGCCCTGAACTCATCCATGAGATGTTTAAGAGTAAGAACAAATTCAAGATACGTTATATGTCACAATAGTCCATAAGGGTTATTTCTAATATCGTGATATGAATATTTAAGATTATCTACCCCAAGTATATTGTATTCAATTAATAGACAATTAGACTTTTATGCTGTCTGGTGCTGTGCTTAGTCACTCAGTCGTGTCCCATTCTTTGCAACCCCATGGACTATAGCCCACCAGACTCCTCTGTCCATGCGGATTCACCAGGCAAGAATACTGCAGTGGGTTGCCATGTCCTCCTCCAGGGAATCTTCCCAACCCAGGGATCGAACCCAGGTCTCCCGAATTGCAGACAGATTCTTTATCATCTGAGCCATGAAGGAAGCCCATGGTTTTACAGTAAACTAAGTTTTGGATGTCTTAAGTATGTTTTAAATGATTCAGACATTGATGTTGCCTATCTTTATCAACAATTAATATTGCATAGGCAAGAACCTTATATGTATGTCACATGACAGATAGTCTAAGGTAAATAAATTACTCATCATAAGAGATTTGAAGCCACAGTGAATCACATCTACACTAAAGATAAAATGCTCTCTGATTTAAGATTTTCTGTTTCCAAAGCTGCTTCAAAATATAAGGCCTCTGTTCATCAGAATGTAATGTCTGACAGACAGAAAGGCTCCCTTATTGTCCTGAAGCTGAGGAAACTCTCAGTGGTCTATGAGAGTTGCAAATTGTGCATTAGTCAGTCGTTAAGAGCATCACTGGAGAAGGCAATGGCACCCCACCCCAGTACTCTTGCCTGGAAAATCCCATGGACTGAGGAGCCTCGTATGCTGCAGTCCATGGGGTCGCTAGGAGTCGGACACGACTGAGCGACTTCACTTTCACTTTTCACTTTCATGCATTGGAGAAGGAAATGGCAACCCACTCCAGTGTTCTTGCCTGGAGAATCCCAGGGACGGCGGAGCTGGTGGGCTGCCGTCTATGAGGTTGCACAGAGTAGGACACAACTGAAGTGACTTAGCAGCAGCAGCAGCAACAGTAGCAGCAAGAGCATCATTTTCTCATGCTCAGTCTTTGTAAAGGTAGAAGCATTTTCTACTAGAGAGTAAGGTTTTACTTTTTTTATTTGGCCACCAGTCAGAGAAGTACAGGAAACTCAATCTGTAATCACTGGTTAAATGGATGCTTATAACGTAAAAGGAATTAAGTTATCATTGTCTTTTTTATTTTTTTGTACATGCATTGTACAACATTGTACATATATGCAGTAGATCTGATTCTTTCTTTGGAATGTTAATTGGAAGAACATTGAACTTCATTCTCTGACCACAGAAGACTCTCCCTTCTCCAGACTCCATATTATGATACCTGCACACTAGAGAAACCTTGGAAAATGTCCGAAATGTATGTTTATTTCTGCCCATCACATGAGTCGTTCCTTCTAGTAAAGTAAGCTTCTCCGTGTTGGACTGTCAAGTAACAAGGAGGAAGGACATTCCTGAAGGATTAGACCAAAGAGGGCATCTGTGGAGAGATGAAGTCGTCGTCTGCACAGAGAAGCAGAGTCTTCAGCGGTGGAAGAGCACTAGAATATGGTCTCTTTTCTGGGCATTCTTAATTGCCATTCTGAAATGTTCATCTCTCCCATACAAGGATATGGAACTAAAAGCTGTGCTCCAGAATACAAAAAAGTTTTAGTTTTTAAATAATTTTGTGGCAAAGTACATAATATTCGTGATAGGTGACAGGAGAAATTAAAAATTCAAGGCATAAAATTATAATACTTTGGCATTTGTTTTTAATTTTTTAAAGTAATTATTTTCTTTAATAAAAAGTACTTATTAGGACATATTTAGTCCCTGTTGGGAAATATTCTTTAGTATTATTCACCATACCAAATATTTATTTGTTACTTGTCAAAAATTTGGACTACAGGTAATGCATTATGTAATTAAAGACAAAGGGACAGATGAAGAATGGCAATAGGATGAGACTGGTTTTCTTCTCTTATTTTTAATATCATTCCAAAAAGTCCTCACCTATGAGATGCTGATTCAAATAGTTTCTCAAGTGTATTCTGGTCTGACTACCAAACTTTTCCCTTCCTGGCTTGTTTGGTCATATAGACCCTGACATGCCCTTCCTCATTCTTACTGAACACTTGGTGTGGTACTTCTTAAAGCAAAGTGTTCTTCCTTAAAAGCTATATTAGGATCCTTTCTCTGTATGTAGACAATAGATAATGCATTTGCCTCTCAAAAGCACCTCTCATCAACAATTCCCTAATACCATAACAAAATATATTTTGAGACATCATTAGTGTTGATTGGGAAATGGGAGAGAAAAATTAAGGTACACATTAAACTGTAATGATTATATTTGAAAAGACTGGACTAGATGACCTGATGAATTGAAAATTGTTAAATCTTGAGGAGATACAAAGACAGTTATAAAACTTAAAGCTTGTTGAATCTTAATCTAATAAGCATGCTTTTATACATCATTTTCCAAAAAGTGATTCATAATTCAGTCTTCTACTTAGTAAGATATGTTTCCTGGTTTATCTTTTTCATAGACCATGCTTCTGTATTATTTGAAAATGAAACAAATTGCAAATGGTCTCTGGTTTAGGAGTTTGTCCTTCTGTGATATAACATTTATAAACCCTGTATTTGAAAGTGGTTCTTACCTACAGCATTATTAAGTATTTTGATTTTATATATTATTTTGCACAATTATTTGTATTCTTTCAACTAAAAGGAAAAGGAAGGACTGCCACCTACAAGATATTTGCTTTAAGTATTTTTCAAACAATAATAATGGATTTGCTATGAGACCACTACATGTAATGAGAAAATAGATTATAGGTTGCTGCCCAACGAAAACCATTATACTTTTCTCTCTCTGACTTTGAGACATATACAAAAAGCAAACCAGCAAATGTGGTAGCCTAAGTGTCTGACTGCAATTAAGTGAGTTAAATAAAGCCATAAGACTCAAAGATCAAAGAAAATCAAGTATAGTTGAAATAAGTCTAACTGATGGAAACTTACAGAGATCTATGTTAGTCAAAATGTCATTTCACAATTTCTAGGAAAGCAGTGTTTCACAGAGATTTACCTCATATTTAGTTACATTTGGTTAACAGAAGACACTTTTCAAAAATTTAGAGATATTTTAAAATCTAACAAATTATTTTCAAGAACAGTATACATAATTCTGTATATGACCAACCTAGACAGCATATTAAAAAGCAGAGACATTACTTTGCCAACAAAGGTCCATCTTGTCAAAGCTATGGTTTTTCCATTAGTCATGTATGGATGTGAGAGTTGGACTATAAACAAAGCTGAATGCCGAAGAATTGATGCATTTGAACTGTGGTGTTGGAGAAGACTCTTGAGAGTCCCTTGGACTGCAAGGAGATCCAACCAGTGCATCCTAAAGGAAATCAGTCCTGAATATTGCTTGAAAGGACTGATGCTGAAGCTGAAGCTCCAATACTTTGGCCACCTGATGCGAAGAACAGAATCATTTGAAAAGACCCTGATGCTGGGAAAGATTGAAGGTGGGAGGAGAAGGGGACAACAGAAGATGAGATGGTTCGATGGCATCATCAACTCAATGGACATGAGTTTGAGTAAACTCTGGGAGATGGTGATGGACAGGGAGGCCTGACGTGCTGCAGTCCATGGGGTCACAGAGTCAGACACGACTGAGCTACTAAAGTGACTGACTGACTGATACATAATTCATTTAAAATAGTCAACAATTCAGCACCTTGCCTCACAAGGTTTAAAATCAAACCATTTAGATTAAACTTTATAATAATTTATTACTTTACTCCGTTCATCTGAAAATTGGTTAAGTTCTCTCATTGAAAAATTAAAAATAAATACAAGAAAATAGCTTCCTTAACTTATTTAAAGTATATGGGATGATAATTACTTGGTAATAGCATGCATTTATTACTATTAATTGTATTATTAAACTTGCATGAAAATAATCTTAGGTTTGTTTTTAGAGGACTGTTACAAATAACATTTTTACAACACATTTACACAGCAAAATATTACTTTCAAATTCTTTCTTTAATTTAATGGAAATAATCACAGTAACTGACTCCTTATCAATTTTATTTCAGTAGGGCATTGGCCTTGATGTGAGAACTCACTAATAAAACCGTTGGCTAGAAATGTCACCTTTCTTGATGGAAACTGCCAAAATCTAATAATATTATTTCTCTTTCCTCCACAGTGGAACACCCTGACACAATGGCTAATGACCAAGGTTGGTGGTTTTCATCCGTCATTTTTCCCTCCTTGGGTCAATGCTGTCTTTTAGAAATGTCGGTCATTATTTCATTTTCTTCTTTCTACCTGGGCCATACACCTGATGAAGCAGACACTAGTGCGATAATTAATCTAGTTAATGAAGTTCTGCTTGGCTGAGGTTTCGGCTCTGATAGGGAGGATGTAAATTTTCTTGAGAGGAAATTGTTTTGTCTCCATTCTGAAGGACCAATTAAAATGTCAAGCTTCTTTGTATGAAATAAATTTTTAGTCTCTGTCTGCACTTCTGAATAATTCACATTAAGTGTAATTAAGCTCAGCATAATTTTCAAGCTGCTCTTGCACCCTTTCATGAGCTCTGGATTAAAGTTCTGTAGCTCGACAGAGAAGACCCATAACTCGTGTGTGCTTTTCCTCTACAATGAGCTGCTTTTCACACAGAAAAACAAAGTTAGGTCAACTTTTTTTAGGGCAATACTTTTGTTCATTTTGAAGCCAGAAAATTTTCATTTTAAGAATAAGGTGGAGTTTTACTTGCAGTATTTTGTCCTCCTTCCATTCTTTTGCTAAAAGCTGATTTGTGTAGAGAAACAGAGATGGTTTTACACAGTGGAAAATGGAAATAAATTAAATCCATCAATTCTCAGGTAGATAGGAATTTATTACCATGATTTGTAGACTGATGTATTAAGATTCCATTTTTTTTGCACAAAGATAATTAGTAGAATGCCACAGGGGGAAAAAAAAAAAAGAATAGTTTATGCATTTGATTTTTATAGGATGTTGTAGTCTTCCAAAAGCAAGCGTTTGGAAATGCTCAGAACTGGTGACCGTTGGTGTTGTGAGTATTGGTTCAGAGCTCACAGCTTGTATAATTGTTTCCTGCTTGAGACATTATTGTCAATGTAACCTCCCTACCATCATCATGTCTCTAAGGCATCGTGGTGCAGACTATGCTTTTCAACAAGAATACTTTTCAACTGTTGACAAATACTAAGAATCTGAATGTTGTTTCACTAACAGTAGCAGATTGTCTACATGAGCAGTATTTGATTTAATGATCCTGTATTCAGGTTTATCTCTGGGTCCTTATATCATCCCTCTGCTTAAGAGAATATGGCCAACACTTCATACAGGCAGTAACTGAAATGATGCAATACACAGAAATGTCCACCCAGGGTTAAATTTTCCATTAATCATTCCCTGATAGCTCAGTTGGTAAAGAATCTGCCTGCAATGGAGGAGATCCCTGGTTTGATTCTTGGGTAGGAAAGATCCTGGAGAAGGGATAGGCTACCCACTCCAGTATTCTTGAGGTTCCCTGGTGGCTCAACTGGTAAAGAATCAGCCCACAATGCGGGAGACCTGGGTTTTATCCCTGAATTGGGAAGATACCCTGGAGAAGGGAAAGGCTACCCACTCCAGTATTCTGGCCTGAAGAATTCCATTGATTGTACATGGGGTCGCAAAGAGTCGGACACAACTGAGTGACTTTCACTTCACTTAATCACCTATATGTTCCTGCTTGCTTACACTTAAAATATTTTCGTAAGATCAGTATCTACTAAACAGTAATATTTGAAAATCCACTAATGATAAGTAATTGGCAGCTAGCATGTATTTTATTAGGTAAATTAAACATTGGTGCTATCTAAATTCAAGCTGGAATAGTTAATTAGCAGAATTTGTAATTTCAATTAAAAATAATTAAAACAACTTTGCATAGCGTTCTTAACTTAAATGAATTTGGAGCTTCCACAGGCAGGCAGCTCCTAAGTTTTGAAATTATGTTTAGAAAAAGTATATATAGAGAGAAAGAAAATATGAAAACAGTTTTTAAATAACTGAACCAGATGAAAAGTTACATTATTAGCCATTTGAGTGACAGTATGCTCAGGCTTCTCAATGTAGTGGATTTCCAGTTGTTTCTGGATCCCTTTTAATTTTTTTTTTTGCTGTTATTTGTTCATTGTTTTGGTAATAATATTTTCAGCTACCAAGAAATATATTTTGTACAGTCTCTTTGGTCACACACTCTCCATGGATTTTACTCAGATCCTCACATTGACAGTGAAATCAGATCAATTCCTGGGAACAAAAGGAATTCCCAAGAATTATTGCCAGTGGCTGTGTTCATATATTCGGGCAATTGTTCTTTTTCTTCATCTGACATTACTTCGATTCTGTCACAGATTATACTACTTGGTCCCTTACTCAAGCACAAGTGGTATACAGTTGGTCAAATTGATAGGTTCTAAATTTTGCATCAAACTCTAATTACTTGTAAAAGTGAGAAGGAGTGACAGTATGTAATTTAGTGGTTATAAGCCAGATCTTTAAATTCTTACAAAGAAAGCATATAAAATTTTTTGGCCATCCAAAACTCTTTGAAAACAAAATCAGACTTAGTACTCGAAAAATAACCCAGTGTAAAGATTCCTCTAAGATTGATGGGAATGATAGGAAAAGGCTGCTTTGAAGATCCCCACTCTCGGCACACAGCAAATCAGCTGGATATGCATTATTGTGCTCTCTGTTAGACCAATTTGTCCCCTTCCCATGGTGAAATGATCCCACAGTTATATTTACGACAAGCGCTGAATTTCTGTTGAGAGAAAATTTGCTCAGAGAGAAAATTTAGTACCCTGGGTCAGAGTTAACCTTGCAAAGATGAATCCTAAATAGAAAAGCAGGAGGTTGAGTTTGACTCATATGAGAAAAAGTGAGAAAAGTTTTGATTGTTTTTAAAAAGTGTCACTGTGATCTCTTGTCACAATTACCTTTTCTTGGAATTTAATATCTCCCTTGAAGGATGTAAATCTGAAAACAAAAAGTCAGTTATGTTTGAGTCGCTTCTGATTGGGGGAAAGTGTTTTCTTCTGAGTAATAGCAATGCTAGCATGAAAATGATGGATGATTTACATAGAACTCCTTTTCCCCTTCATGTAAGTGTAAATTGATCAGATCTAGCGTTTTCACATCTCTTGTTCCACATCTTAATTATTTCTCTAGTCTCTTGTAGGCACAAGCAGCCAATAAGTTTTAAAGTCATCATGGGATTTTAGAGGTTAATTGCAGATTTACTCCTCTGGAGGGTCAGTTGGAGAAGGAAAGTGAGTGGAAAAGATACAGACTGTGTTCCTTTTTTATTTTTCATATTTTGGTAAAAACCCTGTTAATTTGCCTGTGTCTGGGTGGGTGTGTATAATAGTAAAATTAATCCTTGTGAAGCTTTCACCACCAACTGCTATTCTAAGAGCTTAACATGTATTGACTCATTTAATCCACATAATGTGTGTGTGTGCTAAGTCACCACAGACATGTCTGACCCTTGGCCACCATATGAACTGTAGCTCACCAGGCCCCTCTGTCCATGGGGTTCTCCAGGCAAAAATACTGGAGTGAGTTGCCATGTCCTCTCCCAAGCGATCTTCTTGACCCAGGGATCAAAGCCACATCTCTTTCATCTCTTGCACTGCAGGCAGGTTCTGTACCACTAGTGCCACCTGGGAATACTGTGGGAGACACCCTGTCATATAAGAAGCAGAAGCTCACAGAGTTCAAGTGATTTGCCTGTAGACACCCAGCTGGTGAGCGTCAAGACCATGATTCAAACCCAGACAGCCACCTTTCAAAATCCCTATTTTGAACCACCAAGTATGACCACATGCTATATATACATATACACACACGGCACTTTTGACGTATATCTGTAAAGTCCCTGCATCTAAAGTGGGCGTATAGATACTTTCCTAATATCAGCCTTTCTTTCCCCAATTCAGTGAATATTCTAGAGAACAAAGCAGTTATCAATCTGAGATCATCCTGTAAGTGGGAAGCTGCAGCACTGAATATATGATCCTGACAGTCCTTTATCTCAGGAAACACAAGCATGGTCCTATCTCTACTGCCTTGGTCAGCTCGAGTGGCCAATTCAAAACACCACAGTTTGGGTGGGTTAAGTAACAAATGTATTTTCTCATAGTTCTGGAGGCTGGAAGTCTCAGATCAGGGTTTGGCAGGGTTGGTTTCTGGTGAGAACTCTCTTCCTGGCTTGCAGACTGCTGCCTTCTTGCTGAATTGTCCTCACGGGGTGGAGAGAGTGAGAGTGAACTCATGACCCTGCTTATAAGGATGCTAATCTTATTGGATCAGGGCCCCACCCTTATGACCTCATTTAACTTCAAGTACTTCTATAAAGACCTGTATCTCCTAATACAGTTAAACTTGGTATCATGAATTCGACATATGAATTTGGGGATGGAGAGGACATAATTCAGTACATACCATCTACTTTCAAAACCAAAACTGTTCTTTCACTGATTCTCTTTCCGGATTTTCAAATGAGGAAGCAGAAAAAATTGTTGTGCAGGTCACTCAGTTATAGTATCAGGCAGAGTTGGAACTCAAACATGTTTATCTCTGACTCCCAGAGTATATTGTCTTTCCTTTGTAGACTGTTGCTCTATTTATGAAAAAATTGGCTCTTTTTCTACAATCAGCTTAAACCTTTTAGATCTTCAAACAGAAGCATTTATTAAAGCCTCTTGTTTGGGTCACAGTGGAGGATAGCCATAACTATAAAGTATGACCAATTCTTGAAATTAATTATTAGATCAAACTTTTAATCGTAAATGATTGCTTTTGCACCCTTGAGCAAGTGAAAGGAAAGGTAGTTGCACAATCGTGTCCGATTCTTTGTGACCCCATGGACTGCAGTCTGCCTGGCTCCTCTGTCTATGGAATTCTCCAGGAAAGAATACTGGGGTGGGTTGCCATTTCCTTCTCCAGGCAATCTTTCTGACCCAGGTATCAAATCTGGGTCTCCTGTATTGCAGGCATATTCTTTACCAACTGAGCCATTAGCATTTAACCCCAAAATGTTATCCTCTGTGTTGAGGTGTCAATAATGTAAAAACTGGTAATTCTTAGCATGAAGACAAATGCTAAGTTTCATGTGTGTTTCCATGCTTGCCCACCAGGGCAGTAGTACAGGTGCTGTGTCCATGACATGGTACCATAAAGAGGAATCCTCATGAAATGATCTGTATCACTGCTGATGTGAATTATGAGGGAAAATGGCTTGCTTCAAGCACCGTCAAGTATCTTTAATTCACCATGGCCTACAGAGGGGTGATGTAAAACAGGAGACCTAGAAAAGAGGCATAAATTCACAGGCCAGTTTTTAGATCCAGATGAAGGCGGCCTCCTGAGAATTGCCCTCCCACTGCCGAGAGAGAATTACACTCCTCTGAATGGCGATAATGGCTGGTAATGCTCCAGGCTTTGCCGTCAGCTCAGTGTGTGATGGAAGAGAACCAGAATGCAATCGGATGCCCGAGATGCTAGCACCGTGCTGACACTGTGAGCTCCTATGTGGATTTGGGCGTGGGACTGAACTCCTCTCAGCATCCTCACCTGTAAAATGATGACTTAGCCCAAATGATCTTTGATTTCTTTTAAGTTTCAGATGATCAAATTTTAGAATTGGTATTAGAAGACTAAAGCGCAGGCACAGCATCTTCGGGTCGGGTAGCCCTTCGCACGTCAGCACTCCCGCTGGACATCTGCACTCTTCTGCGCGTTGTGCATGTTCTATCCTAGTTAGCTCTCACATCCTTACAGATGCAGAAAGTAAAACTCTTAAGAGGTCACATCTTGCCAGAGACTCACAGTATGTAAGTAGTTAGGCTGAAACATATACCCAGGCTAAGTAGCTTGAGAATCTCTGCTTAGAACCAATGTATAATTTCTGGAAATGCAGTAAGTTAATCAACTCCTACTTTGTTATCAAGAAACTGAAACTTACACATCCTTCCCATAAATTCACCCAGTTTAAAGGTCTTTGTCTTTCCTCAATAGGGTATTCAGGCCAAGTACTTGACATTACACCGGCCATTTTCCACCTCAACAAGTTTGATCTCATGAATAAACAGAATGTTAATTGTTTCCAGTTTTAGGGAAATAAGCTTTTCAAGGCAGTCTAGTCAAGCTTGAATTCAGTTAATGTAATTCAGATTTTGCAGGATTTGGATCACAGGAGACAGGCTGCTGTTTGAGAAATTGACACCTTTAGCACCTTTTGATGGGAGTCATTTAATTCAAAATGAAAACCTCTTTTTACCCTATTATCCTGTATAATTTCAACTCACTTTATTAGTCAACTGCTTGCTACACTCCCTTGAAAAAAAAACTACTCTCACATATGTTTTTCTCAGCTCCAGAATTTTGCAATTCTGGAAATTATAGTGTTAAAAAAAAAAAAAAAAACAGAGGCCCAAAATGAGTAATGTGCTTTTGATAAAATATCCTTTCCCAGCAAGCAACGAAGAAACTGTCTAGTCAACCTCTCAGAAGTTATAATGTTTTAATAGGTAACTTTGAGAGAAAAAAAAAATGTACCTAATGCTTACAGAAGTTAACATGATTCGTGGTATAGTTTTAATCTTCTCAGACCTGAAAGCTAGACATTTTCATTAATAAGCCCTCAAAAAGAGATCTTATGCAAGTCCTTATTGTCAAGCCCCCTGTGATGCCAAAGGTCCTTCTTTGTCATACATATCAGCCAAATATTAAGTTCCTAGCTTTATTTTCTGCCTGCTTTATCAGTCCTGGATTCTGCCTCATCAGTTTTCTTTCTGAAACACAGATGGTTCACTGTTACTTGAAGAATGAAGTCAGTTCTTTGACATCAAGGTCCTGGTTGTCTGACCTCAAATTTCCCCTTCTAGACTCACAACCAGTTTATCCCTCCATGTATGTCACAGTCTATTAGCAAAGGTTCACAAATCACTCTGGAAAAAAAGTATCTTTAGAACTCCATGCTCTAGCTAGTACTGTCCTCTTAGCCTTAGCAGTGCATTCTCCCTTTCTCTATTGAGACGAGTCCTTATCTTTGAAGGCTTCTTCTCAGTTGTCTTTTGTCTAAGAAGTCTTTGTTACCTTTCTGGTCATTTATTCTTCTGTGTGTGCATAACACCCAGTTAGGCCCTGCTATGCTATTTGTTTCTTATAGTTCATTATATATGTACCCCCAACGTCTTGGCCAGGTTGTAAATTCTTTGGTGGCAAAGGGCTAGTCTCATTCACATTGTCATCTCTGCCTCCCTACACCCCCAATCTCTAGTTTTGAACCTATCATATTATAGTTGACTGATAAGAGTTTGTTGAGTTGAATTATGACACAGATATTTGAGAAACAGAGTAATCTGGAAAGATAGACTTTACCATCTCATCCAAAGTATCGTTTGGAAAACCCAAAAGTAACAGTGCTCATGCCTGTGGGATACTGTGCAGCCAGCCCTCCCTATCTTCCTGTTCCAAACCTGCAGATTCAGCCAGTGTTGGATTCTGTCCTGTGTTTACCTATTATATTTGAGCATCCATGGATTTTGGCCTCTGAGGCAAGTCCTGGACCCGATCCCTGCAGGTATTGAGGGATGACTGTATAGGTGATTGATTTTGGGGGGGATGAAAAAGATAGGAAAATATTTTTTCCAGTAGGGAAAATGTATCTTCAATATTCATCTATTAAATTAAAGCTGAACAGAAAGACAAGTTCTCTCTGATCCAGGAAGAGGTGGTCACGTTGTAGATGATTTTGATCCACTGTGTCCTTTTCTTGACCTTTGCCCTTCTCTGTGAAGGTTCTTCACCCTCTTCATCTTTCTTGACCTTCTCTGTCATTTACTGTCAGAGAGAATGTATACACTTGCCGTTCAGCAGCTACTCATGATCCTGAGTATGGAAAGAACAAAATCAAAACTAGTGGGTGCAGAGGAGGTTTTGAAATTCCAAATGTGCGATATGAAAACAGTTGGACTCACTTTTGACAACCTGTTTAAAACTATTTGCCTAGCACTGTTCTGGATGTGATGAAACATAAGAAGGAAGTATGGTTCCATGGGTTCATTTGCAAAAAGATACAGTATAGTTAGGATGTAAAGACTCGCAGCCGGATATGAAAAGTATGAAATGCTAAAGCAGGTGGTACTATCTGCATATGCATGTGATAGGGTTTCAGACAGGAATCACTGTGAGTAGCAGTAAAAAGACTTCTTAAGATCCAGTAGTTTAAATATACGAGTAAAACTTGAGTCAGCACAAATGACTATAGAGGGAAAACAACTTGAACTTTTATTCAGAAAAATCCTAGGATGGGAAAAGCAAGAAGCTGCTCAAAGAATGAGGATTGCAAAACGTGTTCAGGGCATAATTAGGGCACCGCTGTACAGACTAGGACACTGTGGTTGAGATAAATTGGTAACCGTGCTTTTGCTGTTTCTCTCTGCTCTAACACAACAGTTCTCCGGGCTTTTTACTCTGAAATACATCAAGTGCCTACTGTCATAGGCTCCTAAGGACCAGCAGTGTTCCCTGCATCCAGAATCCTGCAAACCCATTCACTCTTGACTGCTGATACTGATCCAAAGTTGTTTGAGGGGAACAGCATCAGTGAGAGTGAGGGTCGGGGAGAGGAAAGGAAAATCTGGAATAGGAACAGGGCCTCACTCTCCGTCATCAACTCTTTAAAGAGTTTTCCTAGCTCCTTTGGTCTGCTTCCGTTATGCCTTTTCTGAAAGGACGCCTTCACTTGTCCCCGTCCTCTGCGTGGTGACAAAGACAACTATTTCGTTTCTTTTCCAAAGTCTGTTGTGTTTTGTGTGCCTTACTGAGAATGGAGCTACCATCTTAAGTTAGACCCACACAGCAAAGCCCTCCCACACAGCAAAGCCCTCCCAATCATACACCCTGATCAACTTAGGCGATGCTCTAATTTCTGCCCAAACTCACTTCCTATTCATCTTTCATTTATTAAATTGCTCAATAATGGTAAAACCATCATCATCAAAGTCAGACAGATTAAACCACTTAAAATAAATATGTTAGTTCATCTTTCTGAGCAGTTTGCTCATCTATAAAATGGAGCTAATAATGTTTACATCATGAATTTGTAATGAATAGCATCCTCATCCTATTTATTATAGAAGTCTTTCCTGTTGCTCTTCACACTCAGCTAGAATCATCACACTAGAATGCGTATTTGATTGAGTCACTTTTCTGCTTTAAATACCTTCAGTGGATCTATCCCCTATAAGAAAAACTCTAGACTCTTTTGTAAAGCATATAATGAGTTTTATGATTTCATCTTGGCCTCTTTCTCTAAGCTTACCCAGTTCATTCTTCTCTGGTACTTTTACACTCATCTTTTAATTCCCACGTGTCACCCCTGAAAACTCAGGGGTCACCCTAAGTGATGTCACCTCAGATGTCACCCCTGAAACACCTTCCATCATTTTTCTGGGTGGAAATAGTCAATAGTCCAGTTTTTCCGTGTGCATCTACTTAAAATTTTTTTTAACTTTTGAATTTTACAATGTAGTTATTATTCACTTAACATATTTTCTCTCACTAGATTATGAACCTCTGCAATAGTCCTTTTATATTACTAATGCTTAGAGCAGTGGGTGGTCCACTCAACACATTTGTGGACTAGATGGATGGGCCATGGGCAGATATATGAATGAAGAAGTTCTGTGCTACAACCAGGTCATTATTTACACATACTAAGAGTGCAGCCAGCAGGATGCCCCATTCTAGTGATTCCACACTGCAGTTAGAATTTCCCTGCATATAGTCACTTGGAGAAGAGAGAGCATCCATGCTCTTCTGTTATTTCTTGATGTGCTACTTGGCAATTTCACTAACACACAAACATTTCTCACACTGCCTTTTGGAGAGATTTGTGGACCATCCAGGTGGAGGAAGCCTTTGGGAATGGTTCTCCTTTATAATCCATGTAAGATCATGCCTCATCTCCATGTTGCTGTCTGGTCAGTGGACAGGTTCTTGGGAAGATCTAATCATCCAGGGAAGTGTCCATGTTTAAAGAATCTTTTTAAATTTTCATAAAAACTAGGCTGCCTCTCAAAGTGATTTCCTAGACCTGTATGCTGGCCATTATTCCAGATACATTATCAGAAAGAATGTATTCAAAGAGATACTTGTGAGAGGAGATGATTTAGAGACCATTCAGCTTTACCATATCAGAAATATTATTAAGCATCACTATGAACAAAGCTAGTGGAGGTGATCAAATTCCAGTTGAGCAATTTCAAATCCAAAAACATGATGCTGTAAAAGTGCTGCACTCAACATGTCAGCCAATTTGGAAAACTTAGCAGTGGCCACAGGACTGGAAAAGGTCAGTTTTCATTCCAATCCCAAAGAAAGGCAATGCCAAAGAATGTTCAAACTACCACACAATTGCACTCATCTCACATGCCAGTAAATTAATGCTAAAATTTCTCCAAGCCAGCCTTCAAAAATACATGAACTGTGAACTTCCAGATGTTCAAGCTGGTTTTAGAAAAGGCAGAGGAACCAGAGATCAAATTGCCAACATCCGCTGGATCATGGAAAAAGCAAGAGAGTTCCAGAAAAGCATCTATTTCTGCTTTATTGACTATGCCAAAGCCTTTGACTGTGTGGATCACAAAAGAGATGGGAATATCAGACCACCCAACCTGCCTCCTGAGAAATCTGTATGCAGGTCAGGAAGCAATAGTTAGAACTGGACATGGAACAGACTAGTTACAAATAGGAAAAGGAGTATGTCAAGGCTGTATATTGTCACCCTGCTTATTTAACTTATATGCAGAGTACATCATGAGAAATGCCACGCTGGATGAAGCACAAGCTGGAATCAAGATTGCCAGGAGAAATATCAGTAACCTCAGACATGCAGATGACACCACCCTTATGGCAGAAAGTGAAGAAGAACTAAAACAACCTCTTGATGAAAGTGAAAGACGAGAGTGAAAAAGTTGGCTTAAAGCTCAACATTCAGAAAACTAAGATCATGGCATCCAGTCCCATCACTTCATGGGAAATAGATGGGGAAACAGTGGAAACAGTGACAGATTTTATTTTTCTGAGCTCCAAAATCACTGCAGATGATGACTGCAGCCATGAAATTAAGATGCTTACTCCTTAGAAGAAAAGTTATGACCAAACTAGACAGCATATTAAAAAGCAGAGATATTATTTTGCCAACAAAGGTCTGTCTAGTCAAAGCTCTGGTTTTTCCAGTAGTCATGTATGGATGTGAGAGTTGGACTATAAATAAAGCTGAACACCGAGAAACTGATGGTTTTGAGCTGTGGTGTTGGAGAAGACTTTTGAGAGTCCCTTGGACTGCAAGGAGATCCAACCAGTCCATTCTAAAGGAAATCAGTCCTGAATATTCCTTGGAAGGACTGATGCTGAAACTGAAACTCCAATACTTTGGCCACCTGATGCAAAGAGCTGACTCACTTGAAAAGACCCTGATGCTGGGAAAGATTGAGGGCAGGAGGAGAAGGGGACGACAGAGGATGATATGGCTGGATGGCATCACTGACATGGACATGAGTTTGAGTAAACTCTGGGAATTGGTGATGGACAGGGAGGCCTGGCGTGCTGTGGTTCATGGGGTCGCAAAGAGTCAGACAGGACTGAGCGACTGATCTGATCTGATCTGATCTAATTACAGGCAGAAAAAAGGGGGCAAAAGGAACAAAGAACTGATGGAACAAATAGAAGACAAATGTAAACATGGAAGATTTTAATCTAAACTGTATCAGTAATTAAATGCAAATAATCTAACAACAGATTTAAAAACAGCCATCTGCAAGAAATCTATTTTAAGTGTAAAGACACATATAGATTAAAAGATTTGGAAGGTGGGAGGAGAAGGGGACGACAGGGAATGAGATGGTTGGATGGCATCACCAACTCAATGGACATGAGTTTGAATAAGTTCCGGGAGTTGGTGATGGACAGGGAGGCCTGGCGTGCTGCAGTCCATGGGGTCGCAAAGAGTCAGACACAACTGAGCAACTGAACTAAATATTATTAAATTATCATTGTTTTTTATTCTGTTAACAATTAAACTTTAACAGAAGTTTTATTCCAAACTTATGTGAACGGTATTTGCACTAGCTAATAAACTTACCTGACTTTTCATAGGCGGGAGCTTATGGCATGTGTGATCAGGAGCAGTTGACAAGTTTTCTTTTCTGACTGGATGAAGTGACGCAGGCTAATTAGTACTTAAAGTCATATGTATCAGAATGTATGGGCTTCTCTTTCCTGAGACCTTTGATGAGACTGTTTCCTGTGCACAAAAGATCTCATTGATCTGAACAGGTCTGTTGGTCCCCTGATATTTGCCTTTTGAGTTTTTAACCCATTCTCCCTTGTAAGGTGTTGAAAATGAGTGGTGGTAGAGTTCATAACAGTAACCAATGTTCTTCTGAAATAGATATGCACATATATATGTGTTTAATTCATAATACTTAGCAGTTCAGTTCAGTCGCTCAATCGTGTCGGACTCTGCGACCCCATGAACTGCAGCACGCCAGGCTTCCCTGTCCATCACCAACTCCCAGAGTTTATTCAAACTCATGTCCATGTCAGTGATGCCATCCAATCGTCTCATCCTCTGGTGTCCCCTTCTCCTCCTGCCTTCAATCTTTCCCAACATCAGGGTCTTTTCTAAGGAATATATTTTTCCTAGCATCGTACATACATATGTATTTCATAGATACAAGAATTTTTTCTTCTCTTTTCTTTGGTTGACATCTGCCACATACTTAGAAATCCGGACGTGTTGGTCTGGACGAGTGCTGCTTTTTATCTGTATTTGCAAAAGATGAAAAGTGAAATGTTTGTAAACTTTTGTCAAACTTTTTTCTTTTTTCAAAAAAGAAAATCACTTGCACAACTTTGTTTACGCATCATTTGCCATGTTCCACAAAAGGTTATGCCTGTGCTACAGGGAATCAGGACCTAGAATCAAACTGCAGTGTCAACCAAGAGCTAGGAATTAAGAGTTTATTTGTTTTAATTGTTCATATCTAGAATAAATAAATTTCTGTTTTGTCCAGAAGTGTCCTGATTGACACTTGGGTCCAGACAAAATTGATAATAGCAGGTTTTTTCACCCTTAAAGTATCCTAATCTTCATAATAACTATATGTTCACTCTCTTCATGACATTTGTATATGAAATTATAATCTTATATTTTATACTGATTTCTAAGGATGTTTAGAGAGCTTCCCTGATAGCTTAGTTGATAAATAATCCACCTACAATGCAGGAGACCCCAGTTTGATTCCTGGGTCAGGATGATCCGCTGGAGAAGGGAAAGGCTAATTACTCCAGTATGCTTGGACTTCCTTTGTGGCTCAGCTGGTAAAGAATCCACCTGCAACGTGGGAGACCTGGGTTCAGAAAATGAATTTACTTCTTGTCAGAGTCTACTCTATTTATATTTTATGGCATAAAGGCAGAAATCGGAACCCCCAAAGAAATGCCTCTCATGGTCAAGGAAAGATGGACAATGGCTTATTTGGTTCTCTTGTACTGCGTCTGACTAGAGTAGGCCACCAAATGCATTCCTGTTCCTGTCAATTATTGCTCATAGACTTGCCACAGGATCCTTGAGCACAAAACCTCAATATCCCCTTCATGGATCACAGCCTTGTCCTGGCAAAGGGGCTTGCATAACTCAATGGAGCTATGAGCCATGCTGCGTAGAGCTACCCAAGAGGGACAGATCATAGTGAAGAGTTCTGATAAAACGTGCTTCACTAGAGGAGGGAATGGCAACTTACTCCAGTATTCTTGCCACGAGAACCCCATGAACAGTATGAAAAGGCAAAAAATATGACACCAAAAGATGAGCCCCCCACACCCACTCCCCCAGGTTGGAAGGTGGCCGATATGCTACTGGGGGAGAGCAGAAGACAGTTGCTATAATAGCTCCACAAATAATGAAGAAGCTGGGCCAAAGTGGAGATGGTGCTCAGATGTGGATGTGTCTGGTGATGAAAGGAAGGTCTGATGCTATCAAGAACAATATTGCCTAGGAACCTGGAATGTTGGGTCCGTGAATCGAGGTAAATAATTGGGCGTGGCCAAGCAGGAGATGCAAGAGTGAACACTGACATCTTAGAAGTCAGTGAACTAAAGTGGATGGGAACGGGTGAATTTAATTCGGATGCCCATTATATCTACTACTGTGGGCAAGAACCCCTTAGAAGAAAGAGAGGAGCCCTCCAAGTTAGCAAAAGTCCAAAATGCAATTCTTGGGTGAAATCTCAAAAATAACAGAATGATCTCAGTTCATTTCCAAGGCAAACCATTCAAATCACAGTAATCTAAGTCTGTGCCCAAACAATGATGCCGAAGAGCTGAAGTTGACTGATTCTATGCAGACCTACAAGACCTTCTAGAACTAACAGGAAAAAAAAAAAAATGTCCTTTTCATCATACAGGATTAAAATACAAAAATAGGAAGTCAAGAGGCCCCTGGAATAACAGGAAGTTTGGCCTTGGAGTCCAAAATGAAGCATGGCAAAGGCTAACAGAGTTTTGTTAAGAGAATACACTGATCATAGCAAGCACAGTTTTTCCAACAACATGAGGTGACTCTACACATGGACATCACCAGATTGTCAATACTGAACTCAGACTGATTATGTTCTTTACAGCCAAAGATGGAGAAGCTTTATACAGTCAGCAAAAATAAGACCTGGAGCTGACTATGGCTCAGATCATCAGCTCCTTATTACAAAATTCAGGCTTAAATTGAAGAAAGTAGGGAAAACACTAGACCATTCGGGTATGACCTAAATCAAATCCCTTATGATTATACAATAGAGGTGATTAATAGAATCAAGGGATTAGATCTGGTTGACAGAGTGCTTGAAGAGCTATGAGTAACACTGTACAGGAGGTGGTGACCAAAACCATCCCAAAGGAAAAGAAATGCAGGAAGGCAAAGTGTTTATCTGAGGGGGGTTTATAAATAGCTGAGGAAAGAAAAGAAGCAAAAGGCAGGGGGGAAACTGAAAGATATACCCAACTTCAGAGTTCCAGAGAATAGCAAGGAGAGATAAGATCTTAAATGAATAGGGCAGAGAAATAGAGGAAAACAATGTAATGGGAAAAACTAGAGATATAGTCAAGAAAATTGGAGATATCAAGGGATTATTTCATGCAAGGATGAGCATGATAAAGGACAGAAACAGCAAGGACCTAACAGAGGCAGAAGAGGCAAAGAAGATATGGCAAGAGTACAGAGAACTATACACAAATGGTCTTCATGATCCAGATAACCATGGTTACTCACCTAGAGCTGGATATCCTGGAGTGTGAGGTCAGTCGGGCCTTAGGAAGCATTGCTATGAGCAAAGTTACTGGAAGTGATGGAATTTTAGCTGAGCTCTTTAAAATCAGAAAATTTTAAATGCTGTTAAAATGCTGAACTCAATACACCAAAAAATTTGGAAAACACACCAATGGCCACAGGACTGGAAAAGGTCAGTTTTTCTTACCAATCCCAAAGAAAAGCACTGCCAAGAATGTTCAAACTACTATACAGTTGGGCTCATTTCACATGACAGCAAGTTCAGTTCAGTTCAGTCGCTCAGTTGTGTCCGACTCTTTGCGACCCCATGAATCGCAGCACGCCAGGCCTCCCTGTCCATCACCAACTCCCGGAGTTCACTGAGACTCACATCCATCGAGTCAGTGATGCCATCCAGCCATCTCATCCTCTGTCGTCCCTGTCTCCTCCTGCCCTCAATCTTTCCCAGCATCAATGCCTTTTCAAATGAGTCAGCTCCTCACATCAGGTGGCCAAAGTATTAGAGTTTCAGCTTCAACATCAGTCCTTCCAGTGAACACCCAGGACTGATGTCCTTTAGAATGGACTGGTTGGATCTCCTTGCAGTCCAAGGGACTGTCAAGAGTCTTCTCCAACACCACAGTTCAAAAGCATCAATTCTTTGGTGCTCAGCTTTCTTTATAGTCCAACTCTCACATCCATACATGACTACTGGAAAAACCATAGCCTTGACTAGACGGACCTTTGTTGGCAAAGTAATGTCTCTGCTTTTTAATATGCTGTCTAGTTTGGTCATAACTTTTCTTCCAAGGAGTAAGCGTCTTTTAATTTCATGGCTGCAATCACCATCTGCAATAACATGATAGCAAGGTTATGTTCAAAATTCTTCAAGCCAGACTTCAGCAGTACATGAACCAAGAATTTCCAGGTGTACTAGCTGTGTTTCAAAGAGACAGAGGAACCAGAGATCAAATTTCCAACATTTACTGGATCATGGAGAAAGCAAGGAAATTTGAGAAAAACATCTACTTGAATCCATTGACTATGCTAAGGCTTTTGATTGTGTGGATTACAGAAAACTGTGCAAAATTCTTAAAGAGATGGGGATACCAAACCATCTTACTTGTCTCCTGAGAAACCTGTACGTGGGTCAAGAAGCAACAGTTAGAACTGGACATGCAACACAGACTGTTTCAAAATTGTGAAAGGAGAACATCAAGGCTGTATATTGTCACTCTGCTTATTTAACTTATTACATCATTCAAAATGCTTGAATGGATGGATCACAAGCTGGAATCAAGATGCTGCGAGAAATATCAACAGCCTTAGATATACAGATGACAGCACTTTGCTGGTAGAAAGTTAAGAGACTATTGATGAGGGTGAAAGAGGAGAGTGAAAAAGCTGGCTTGAAACTCAGCATTCAAAAAACTAAGATCATGACATCCAGTCCCATGACTTCATGGCAAACAGAAGGAGAAAAAGCAGAAACAGTGACATATTTTATTTTTTTGAGCTCCAAAATCACTGCAGTAGTGACTGCAGTCATGAAGGAAAACTATGACAAACCTAGAAACATATTTAAAAACAGAGACATCACTTTGCTGACAAAGGTCCATATAGTTAAAGCTATGGTTTCTCCAGTAGTCATGTACAGATATGAAAGTTGGACCATGAAGAAGTTTGAGCCCCAAGAATTGATGCTTTCTAACTGTGATGTTGGATAAGACTGTTGAGAATCCCTTGGACTGCAGGGAGATCCAATCAGTCCATTCTAAAGGAAATCAGTCCTGAATACTCGTTGGAAGAACTGATGCTGAAGCTGAAGCTCCAGTATTTTGGCCATCAGATGTGAAGAATTGACTCATTTGAAAAGGCCTTGATGCTGGGAAAGGTTGAAGGCAAGAGAAGGGGGTGACAGAGGATGAGATGGTTAGCATCACCAACTCAATGGAGATGAATTTGAACAAACTCCGGGTGATAGTGGAGGACAGAGGAGCCTGGTGTGCTGCAGTTCATGAGGTCACAAAGATTAGAACATGGCTTAGAAACTGAATAACAACAATACAGCCTCAGTACATGCTAGTTGCCCTTGTATATGAAGTAGTAATATTATACTTTCTCTTAATCAGTGAACTTTCTTTCATGTTAACTTGAAAACAATGTGTTGAACCTGAGGAAAGGATGAAAGAGCTCATTCATTTTTCTATTAATATATGTTTGAAATATCCTAGGCATAGGCTATGATTTTGCTTCCTAGTTTTGATACTTTTTTTCAAAGTCAGCAGGGTTAACAACTCTTAGCCACATTTTTAAGCCTCTGGAAAAGCATCTGCTTTAAATATATCTCAATATGATATGTGTACTGAGCAGTAAAATTATATTCACAAGGCATCAATGCATTATCTTTACCCACTGGTATACAAGACAGAAAATCAATGCACTTCCCTTCATTATCACCAGAATTATCTTCAAGGAAACCATTTCTAAGATCAAGAAGATATCTCAATGCTCTGTATCCTTGGGAGGATATATATTGAATATTAGACAACCAGTCTGTCCATTTAATTTAAATTATGGCCCATGTCTTGGGATTGATTGAGTTCCATTCTGAAGGACCTTCTATTAAATTCAGTCAGGAAGAATGGATTAAAAATAGATTAGAACTACCACATTCAGCTTTTTCTGTGTCCTCTGCAGAATAATTTCCATTCACTCCTTTCTTAACTTATAAACATCCACTCAGAAAAACCACTCTAGAACTCAAATTCCAGTTGAATTAATCTTTTCTACAGACTTTATATTTGGGGGCTCCAAAATCACTGCAGATAGTGACTGCAGCCATGAAATTAAAAGATGCTTGCTCCTTGGAAGAAAAGCTATGACCAACATAGACAGCATATTAAAAAGCAGATACATTACTTTGTCAACAAAAGTCTGCCTACTCAGAGCTATGGTTTTTCCAGTAGTCCCGTATGGATGTGAGTGTGGGGAGGGAGGAGGGAGGAGGGTTCAGGATGGGGAACACATGTATACTAATTAAATAATTTTCTATTAAAGAAAAAAAAAAATAAAATAAATAAAATAAAATATAGCTGATTTAAAAAAAAAAGTAAAAAAAAAAAAAAAATAAAAAATAAAGAAAGCTGAACATCAAAGAATTGATACTTTTGAACTGTGGTGTTGGAGAAGACTCTTGAGAGTCCCCTGGAGTGCAAGGAGATCCAACCAGTCCATTCTAAAGGAAATCAGTCCTGAATATTCCTTGGAAGGACTGAGGCTGAAGCTGAAACTCTAATACTTTGGCTACCTGATGTGAAGAACTGACTCATTGGAAAAGACCTTGGTGCTGGGAAGGATTTGGAGAGCGAGGAGAAGGGGATGACAGAGGATGAGATAATTGGATGGCATCACAAACTCTATGGACATGAGTTTGAGTAAATTCAAGGAGCTGGTGATGGACAGGAGGGCCTGGTGTGCTGCAGTCCATGGGGTCGCAAAGAGTCGGACACGACTGAGCGACTGAACTGAACTGAGGTGCTAAACAATTTTGCATAGGGAATATTCTTCATCTGCCCATATGTAATAAAACTTCGTGTTTGATGTAAGCATTATACTGTTTAATTTTACACACACACACACACGTCAGTACAAATATAGAAGCAATATTTTAAGTAATAATATAAGAATAAGAACATAAACATTAACATGTGTAATAATAATAACTTGAAATATCTTTGTTATTAACACATTACAAAGTGTTCTCAGTTTAGTCACTTATTGAGTAGTGAGAATATGGTATAAATCTCACTTTGGTAAACACCAAGAAATGCAATAATGAGCACGCATCCCAAAGGAATTCATGTTGCCTCTGCTCGTTTTTCCCTCAATCCAGAGAGTAGCTAGTAGGAAAATCATGGAGACTAACTTTTGCCTAAGGGGTATGTTTCTCTTGCCAAAATAAGATGATCTATCCTCTAAATAAAGCATAGAAAATAACTCTTTCAGGGACTTTAGCATTTATACTATTTAAAGAGTGTAAACCAAGTGGAGGAGCTTTTTTGGTTTAGGCCTTCCTTAGAGGTACATAAATACAATAAAGTTAAGCCTATATAAACTATTTTTAAATAACTTGAAAAAGCCCCAGTCTTCCTCTTCTCAAGTCAAATATGGGATCATTTCCTCTTTTGTTTTTCTTCTTTCTGAAACCAGAGAAAGGTGGTTTGCTTCAGTTATCAAGACTTTCTGGAAGAAACGGTTTGTTGGATGAGATTATCTGGATGAATTCCATGGTTGGTTAGGAGATTCGTTACTCTATCATCTTAATTCTGTACCTCACCCTAATTTCTATTAGGAAATTTGAGTACAGAGTAACACAGAGTTCTTCTTTATATTCTTGAGAATATAATACTATATTTATATGGTACATTTTCATTCCTGTTCCTGTAAAATCATATTACTAATTCCTTAATGAAAAAAGAAACTACCTATCTCTAGTTTTTTGAACTATATGGAGCTTTATTTGAATAATTTTAAAAAATTTATATACATTGAAATATATTACTTCCACAAATGTCATGTTTAAATATCCATATATTCATTTACTTATTTGTAATTTTTAATTTTGAAAAATGTTAGAGATATAGTACCATAAGCAAAAAAAGGAGTTGACGATTTAAGATTAATGGTGACATGTACGAGGCTAAAAATAATACATTATCTTTTATTTGCATGTACTTTTTAAAAAAATACTAGGTAAATGAAAAATATTTTCACTGAAACCTAATTGTGATTTTATAGTAAATCAATTTAATAATAGTTATTTTATAGTAGGAATTAACTTATTCTTAAATCTTTAAAGTCAGAATAAGTTAAAAATGATCTGATATTAGCTAATATTAACCATAAATAGTCCTGTATAGGATTTGGATTCAATGAGCCAATGCTATCTGCCTTGGCAGGTTCTATATCTAATAAATCTTTTTATGCTCCCCTCCCATGAGCATCTAGGACTATGCCTTGCCTGTAGTAGGCACTTAGTATATTTTGAGTTGAATTATTATCAGTTTTATGCTCCATTAAAAAATTAAGACCTCTGGGATTGAATAGTAGTTTATATCTTTGCCTTTAAGTGACTTTTCATCTTCCAGAGTCTAATTAGGTAGCTCTTTCCCTTAATCAGTGCTTATGAAATTCACCAAGTTTACTAAACGCATCTAATGTTTCAACTACAGCAAAAAGCCCTTTGGACATGAGAAACAGTAATAGTCCAGTGTTTCATCTGACAACTTGCGATTCCTGCCTTCAGATGGCAGGAGAATCTTCTGTTTTTAACGTGTTATTTGTGGTGAATAATCTGCCTGCCAGTGCAGCAGATGTAGACTCCATCCCTGGATTGGGAAGATCCCTAGGATGCGGAAATGGCAACCCACTCCAGTATTCTTGCCTGGAGAGTTCTGTGGACAGAGGAGCCTGACAGACTACAGCCCGTGGTATTACAGAGTCTGAGGTGACTGAGTGACCGAACATGCACACGCATTTATCCAATTTGCCCATAAAAAGGCTTCTTGAGATTTAAAAGACACACTTTAGAGAACAAAAACACAGAAGCACACAAAATGATATTTGATTCCCATAGCTTTAAATAAAGAGATCCCAGACTCATCGACATCCCGGAAATGAGTTTTGTGTCTCTTTACTGAAGAGGTGCCAGAAGTCTTAAATTACCATGAATCTAATCTTGCTTGTTGATGATATCAAGTTTCTTTAAAGCATTTCCTGTTGGATTTGTTAAGAATTACTTAATTTTATTTCATGATATCCATCTAGTTATAACCAACAAAATATTAACTGATGTCAGTATCCTAGATTATGTGAGTAGAATGCTCAAGTTTTCAGGTGATCTGTTACTTCAAAAGTATTTTGAGGTCCTTTATCTTACACAGAGCTCTAACCGTATGACATCTGATATTCTTCAGCATATTGAAATTCACTGTGTAATCAATAGCCTCACTGAGTCTAAAGGGTGCTATACCCATAGAGATTTATGTTTAAGTAATATATGGATGTGCTCAAGGGCTTGTTTCTGCATCTTCCCACAAACTAGCTGGGAGAGTAAGAAACTTCATTAAAAAGACATTTGTCAGGATGCTAGAGGATAGGAAAAATCCTCCACAGGCTATGTACCTAATTTCCAGCCAATACAGAATGACTCCCAACAGGAATCATTTATTGCGTTAGTGGCTTAAGTGATGGCACTGTTAGCATCTCTTTTGGCTGACTGCTTTGCAATCTAGTTGCTTTCAGATGTATGAAAAGGCATCTTAATATTCATAGAGAACTTCTGTCTCACTTCATTTCTTCCAACCTTGATCTGGCTGTGTCCTGTGGGCAAAGCTTATTGAAACCCCAGATGTTTCAGAGTTATAGAAACAAGGTACTTGGGGAAAGGGTTAGGCTTATCGATGTTTCAGTCATTGCCCCCCAAAATGTTTTCACAATTGCTTCTTATTTCATTCTTTTTTAAGTCACTCAGTCATGATCAACTCTTTGTGACCCCATGGACTGTAGCCCATCAGGCTCCTCTGTCCATGGGATTTCCCAGGCAAGTATATTGGGGTGGGTAGCCATCCCCTTCTCCAGGGGATCTTCCTTACCCAGGAATTGAACCTGTGTCTTCTACATTGTAGGGGGGTTCTTCACCATCCAAGCTACCAGGGAAGCCCAGTCACCACCATTCCTCCCTGCCTTACACACAGGAACCTCCATCCTAATTCCCACTTGTTTATATACCCAGAGTCATTGACCAGCAGATTTTAAACATACAGATTTATCCTGGAAACAGAATATAATGTGATTGGATTAATTTATCAATGCTTGTTGGAAACTTAACACCCTCATTTCAGCTCTGACTTGACACTGAAAGAATTTTTTTTTTTTAATTATGAATGCATGGTCTGGTAACAAGACTTGTTTCTTCACAGTTCTTTTGCAAATAAAATAAGCTCTTGGAAAAGCTGTAGTTAAAAGCGCTAACTACAGAAAGTTTGGTATGCACAGGAATGTCACAGGAGAAGAACTTGGAAGTCTTCAAAAAAAAAAAAAAAAACCTGTACATCTGACAAAAACAGCAAGTGTTGTCCTAGCTGGCTTCCCTAGCTGGCTTCCTCAACATCACCCGCTGATGGTAACCAGTTTCAGAAATCACACTCCAAAGTGAATAAAGAATTATCTGCACTCTTGTGTTTATGTAGAGATTCAACTCCCAAATGTTTTTTTTTTTTTCTAATAGATATTCTGGAACTCAAAATCTAATCAAATTATTACAGTTCTACACACATACCAATAGAAAAGGAGATTTACCTGTGGTGGAAAACTATTAATTAAATGTGGATGATAGTGTAATTCCTTCTGGTTAAACTGGCTCAAGTTCTCTTGTAGACTACTTTTATAATTGTTGAACACCTGTTAGAAGGCAGTGTTTCCAATAATGTGATGCTCAAGAAACCTTGTTTCTTAGTGTGTTTGTAAGAAATAGTCAGACCATGTGGATTGTGACACCCCCCTATTCTTTATTCCATATACAATAGTGCATTCTCAGGCACCTACTTGTCATATAACACAAAGACAACTCAAGGCCCACTTACAAGGCAAAACGTGCTGTCCCCTTGTAAAGGAGTAATGCTAATTTGCCACAAAATCATGTCCGGTGGGCAACAGTGTAGACTAGACCCCTTGAAGCAAGGAGTGGGTGGGCTCTGTCTCTCTAGCAGCCAACACTCCCCTTCCTTCTGCTGGGAGATGTTCAGGACCCCAACACTTGGACTAGCAACTGATGTTGTAACTGCTGGTGGCCTGTTAACAAGGATACTGGAGGGAAAACAAAGAGGAAGTGACGGGTCAGCTTTTCAGTGAGGAACTGAATTTAGCTTGTTTAGAAGAGTATTTTCATGACAGATTTTTCTCACACATAGAAAATAGCATTTTCTTGCAAAGTATAATGGTATCACTTTTTTCAGGCTGTCTCTGAGGTAGATGAAGTCATCTTATTCCACTGTTTGTACACTTTTAAATACTGTTGTTGTCTGTTTTGTTTCACTTGTGTTTCCGTGTTATAGGTCCACTAACATTCTGATACATTTTCCCAATGAACAGGTCGCCATGGAGATGGAAGTTATTGGCCAGTTGATACGAATTTGATTGATAGAAGCACTCTGAATGGTATGTATATAAATTAGGTTCTATTGGATTAGTCATATTAATTAAAATGGTTAATTCTAGCATGTCTGAGGCAAATTTTCTGTTGACTGCAAGTGCCAATATCCTCAAACTTAGGGTTTTAGTGGGGATAATAGAAGCATGAAATTATTAATAAACCTGGAGTTTATTTCACCAGGAGACAATGGCAATGAGAGCTGACAAGTACACAAAAGAGTCAGTTAGAAAAGCCTAGACATAGAGAATGTTATAAATGATGCAGGGCTGTTAACTGTCTCCATTTGAAAGTACCCTATGTATTTGAAATATTTCCAAAAATGAAATTTTATTAAAGAGAGGTGATGTCAAAAGTACAGCAAGCTGAAACCCATTCAGTTTCATAAACTGAAGTTACTAGGACTTTTGGAAGAGTCAGAGTGCCAGGAAATTAAGAGGCAATCTGTACAGACAATTGAGAAGGAACAATTATTTCCTCACAGTTTCCATCACTGCTGAACAAGGTTATGTATGTTACAGATGAAGCAAATGTAAGCCATGAACACAGAACAATATATTTCTTAAATGGTGTGTCCTAAAGAACACTAATCTTGAACAGAAATGCCCAATGGAACAGCTAAAAATACTGGAGGCACAGTAAAATTTGAATTATTTCTAATTGCCTAAGAGCTGAGGCAAAGAAAAATATTGCAAGGGATTACCATCTCAATGTATGCAGGCATCTCAATGTACATATCCATAGGCAACTAGAAATAATTCAAACTTAACTGAACCTCCTGTATTTTTAATTATTAAATCTGGCAAACCTAATTTTGGATCAGTACCAAGTTTAAAAGTTTGGTACTGACTATTTGAATTTGCCCTTCAAAAGAGAATGAATTCCCTAATCAAAAAGAAACCCTAGCCCAAATTTGACATGAACAGATAAGTCAACAGATAAGAACTTTTCTTTTCATAGAAGCCAGACTTCAGATGAAGAGAATGACAGTAACTGAGAGAAATGCATGTCATTGTATTTTTGTTTTTACTATTTAAGATTCCTAGTGAGAAATATAATTGTATTTAAATTTGATCTGATATACATTGTCTCACAGGAGAGAGTCATGAAGATAAAACAGATAAATGACATCCAATGATGTTGAGCCATTTTAGATAGCTTATTGGCATTATCCCTTCTCAGATTTCTGCATCACGTAATGATGTTTTAGGCATTTCCTATTAAATGAATGGGATGAACAAAGCACCTGAAACATTTCTAGAGACGCCACTGAAATAACTATTACAGGCTACATGATTAATTAAGGTGATTTGATAACCTCAGAGACATAGATGGTAGAGGGCATGCTTAATCTATTTCCTATTCTTTTTTTTGCTATCCAGGAAATGATGGTAAATATTAATATGTAATTTGCCTTTAGCTTGTGCTCTTATATGCAAGTCAGCAAAGGCATTTGAAAACTCTACCTTCCTAATTAAAATGCTGCCAACATCTTATACCATAAGAAGAGGGTATATTTTCAAATTATATACACAAATGACACCTTGACTGATAAAACTCTAACACCGCCCCCCCAAACTTTGCAAAGTAGGCTGCATCAACAAGAACACTTTAGAATCTTGAGTTTTTGAACCTCACGTACAATAAAAATTTCATACATCTCCTTATGCAGTGACAGAATTATAGAGGTTTCCTATCTCTCCTTTTACTTGCTGGATTCATCCTTCAAAGGATTGTAATAGAATAATGGTTTACTGTCAGAACACTCAAGCCAGTTGCAAATAAATTTAGAGCTTGCTAATCATTTACTTTCCCTTATGTGTCACTCTTTTAAAAACAACACTCTTGGAATTCAAATAAAGAAAAACAAAGCTATAGTTCATGTTTATTCTTGAAGTTGGAAGCCCTTAATTAAATTGAGGAAACTGAAGAGGCTTCCTAAATTATTTTCTGATGACAGGTAGAATCAAAGCTAATATGCAGTGATATGATAGTATTTTACTTTTATGATATGTTCAATTTTATGGTTCACCTTCTTACAGCAGGAGAATCTTCAACTTCTGAAAATGTGATTTTGTAGTTTATATTTGTCTGAAGGATAACAACAGTGAAAATTACTTCAATTCAATTGTTTTCTTGTGGGGGAAGATAAATCACCAATTATGTTGGTAGCTTTTTCCATAGTTTTCAAAATTAATAATATTGGTAAAGAAATCTACAAACATTCTATAAGAATGTTGTTATATTGACTTCAACCTTTGAAAACTTAATTAATTTGACAGATGTGATACTTTGGTGAAGCATTATTTTAAAACTAATGTTATTGATTAATTTTTTAGTACTTAGAATCATATTTGGTATTCTGTAAAATATGACATAAATGCTGTGGTTAGGAGAAAAAGCATTTGCCCTCCAGTTTTGAAAACCTTTGTTTATTTAACTCAATAGCATTTTAACTAATCTAAATAGAGTATATAGAGAAGCTCTTGCCATATTTGCATGAGATGGTCATTCTGAGGTTGTTAAAGTGTTATAGGGCACCCAACAGACACCTTAATGCCAAAAGAAAGGTCCAGAAATAAAATTTTACACTCAATTCCCTGATGTAAAGATAATTGGAGCATCTCAGGGGTCTCAAGTTCTAGTCTACAAGAGGCTCTGCCGACCTACTATCTTAGCTCAGTTCAGTTCAGTCACTCAGTTGTATCTGACTCTTTGCGACCTCATGAATCGCAGCACACCAGGCCTCCCTGTCCATCACCAACTCCCAGAGTTTACCCAAACTCATGTGCATCGAGTTGGTGATGCCATCCAGCCATCTCATCCTCTGTCATCCCCTTCACCTCCTGCCCCCAATCCCTCCCAGGATCAGGGTCTTTTCCAATGAGTCAACTGTTCGCATGAGGTGGCCAAAGTATTGGAGTTTGATGTTAAGGACCTCAGACTAATCCCAAACTCCAGGTACTAGAAGTGACTCTGTCATGGTTTAGAAATGTGTGAATCAAGTTACTTAAATTTTCGGATCTCAGTTTTCATGAGAACATAGGCAGTGTTCAGCTTGATCAGGATTTCTCAACCACAGAACTATCGCCATTTGGGACTGAATAACCTGTTTGCCGTCGGGCTCCTCCTGTGCTCCGTAGGATGTTTAGCAGCATCCCTGGCCGTTATCCTCCAGGTACCAGTAGTGTTTCCCCTCCACTCTGCTGGAACAACCCACATTGTCTCTAGACACTGCCAAATTTCCTCTTGCGGGGTAAAATCTCCCCAGTTTAAAAACCACTCATCTTGATTAGCAACCTCCAGAAGTAGTTACAAGGTACATGGGTCCCTTGAGAAGCTCTGCGAAAAAAGTTTTCCGTTGTCAATAAGCATTGGGAAACTCATTTGATATTGACTTCTCTTTGGTCAGGTCCCCGCCTTCTACCTGAACACTTAGAGCACTAGTCTTGAGAGAGCATCTCTGCTCACTGTATACCCTTGATTCAGTGATCTCCACTCCCAGGCTTCAGATTCCATCGATAGGCCAGCTCCCACAGTTACATCTCTAACACAGACCTTCCAGCTGCCTCTTTATGATTCATCGTGAGACCTCAGTTCGAGACTGAACCTCTCTTCTTGCCCTACTGAGTCTGCCTGCACTTTTGCCGTCTCCCGCACCCTAGACATCAGGACTGTTGCTGAGGCCTGAACCTCCCTTTCTGTCCTCCTCCATGTGCAATCCACCTTGTTCATTTCCTTACCAGCTCTATGGTTTACCTGTCCTCTCTGCTTGACTGAAATTGCCACCATCTCAGTTTAAGGGATCATCTCCTCTTAACCTGGCGAATACAGTATCCTCTTAGCTGGTCTCTGTTTTCCCACCACCAAGCCCTCTCCATGCAGGTGGAAGAGATATCTTCTTAGAACAAGCAAAGCCTGTCACTTTGCTGAAAACTCTTATTTGTAGCTTTACCAAGGATGATTGAATTGGATCTACAAGGCTCATACGATCAAGGTCTTGTTTATCTTTCCCGCCTCATTGTTTGGCATTTCCTGTTTGTTCCCAATGTTCCAGACACACACACTGTCTGCCGTTAGTTCCCTCATAAGGGAACAAGAACTAACTCCTAGCAATACTTTAAAATTCAGCTTAAATGTCACTTCTATAATGAGGTTTTTAATGACCTCCATCTTCTGTCAGTGACCTCGTATTATATCTTCATGTTACATCTTTTTACATGAATTCTTCTTTAAAGCACCAACTGTAGAGGTAATATATATATATATATATATGTATGTGTATATATATATATATATATATATATATATATATATATATAAAACAGTGAATTGAAAGCAACGATTATGCCTCTATTTTTTGGGAGGTGGGGATGAGCAATCACTATTCTAATTTGGGAATTATTCTCAGACTGCATAATATATAAGACTATGGCATAAAAATTATTATGAAATCATATGTATATATGTGGTCCCATAAATAGATTTTAGTGGTTTCATAATCTGGCTGCTGTTCCTTCTCTCCTCTTCCAGAAACATATCTCAGAAATGGAGCTTTTGCATCTCTCTGCTATTAGCTATGCCTTGACCCCAAGTGAGAAGAAATCTGACATTCTGTTCACATCACTATGATGCACATGGGGTACATGTTTCAGGAATGGAAGACAGAACATTTAACACATAGGAATTTTTTTTTTTTCCTTCTCTGGTCCAAGCAATTCCTATTTACATGATCTTAAAAAATATTCACCCAGTGTTACTGCCATGTATGACTCAAACTAAGTTTGTCAGAAATGGTGAACTGTTAAGTTTAAATTAAAGTAATAAAATCCATGAGCTCCCCAAATGCCTCCATTGTAAGTTGTCATATAAAAGGTTAATTTATACCAATCAGTTAATTTATTAAGAACAGAAAGGGCATATTGAGGTACAACTGAACATGATTTTTTCAATTGTAAGTAAAACTAACAGAAAGTTCTGACCTTTCATTACTCACCTCACTCCTTTGTCATAAAGGAAAAAGTTGCTTCAAGGAAACCTTATTTCTTTCGTTTATAATCAGAATTTTTTAACAGAAAGTACTGTGTAAAGACTTGATGAATTACCTGCCCCTGAGATTCAAGTTATATTGGTAGCATTTATTTTTTTCCAATAATATTGAGTCAATAATAATTTATTTAAAATTAGGTGACTATCTTTTCAAGAAAAACCCCCAGTGATTCCTAGATAAGTTATCAAAAGATAGTGTTTCACTTTTGAGACAAGTGCTGGGTTATTATATTCACTTGTGAAAGCAAGTTACTATATATTTCACATTGAATATTATCTACAAGCTTTCTAGAAAATTTGGAGTTTAAAAGTCCACACCAAAAGTATACCGAATGGTATGGTAGATTATTAAGTTAGGCAAAATTTTATTTAATATTTCAGCAGTATAGTGATATTATAAGCAATTACTTTGTATAGGGCACTGAGATAATTGTTTTGCATGTATTTTTTTCTAATTGTGACAGTAACTACATACAGTAAATATTATTTCCATTTTACAGATATAGGCATAAAAAAGCCATTTAAAGGCTCATTAGTCATGCTTGTTTATATAAACAAATTATCATTCTGCTATTTTCACTTAAATATTGTGTGCCATGAGGTACAGTTGCAAAACAGGAAAAAAAAATTATATTAGAGCTTTATGGCACTCTTTCTAACCCTGTGGCTGCTTTTAAGTAGGATTCATGCACCCTTGACAGGTTGAAAATTAAATGTGCTTTATAGATAACTGCTTTAAAGGAATGGAAAGTGTGAGTGATGGGTGTCAAACAGTTTGTCTTTCACAGCATCAAATAAATAATGTTTTCTCAGCCTGTTCTTATTCGTGTCATGGTGGAATTCTTATCACCCAAAGCAGCATGCTTCCCGTCCTCCCCACTTTCTATTCCGTATGAAAGCTTAATTATATTTTTTCATTGAGATATAATTCACATACCATAAATTCACCCTTTGAAAGTACACAACTCAGTGGTTTTTAGCATTTTCACAAGGTTCTACCACCATCACCACTATCTATTTCTAGAGCATCTTCATTACTCCAAAGCAAAGCCCTGTACCGTTAAGCAGTCTTTCTCCAATCACTTTTCCTCACGTCCACTGGCAAACACTCAGCTGCTTTTTGTCCCTATACACTTGCCTATTCTGGATATTTCACGTAAATTGTTGTTTAGTTGCTGAGTTGCATCCGACTCTTTTGCAACCCCACGGACTATAGCCCACCAGGCTCCTCTGTCCAGGGGATTTTCCAGACAAGAATACTAGAGTGGGTTGCCATTTCCTTCTCCAGAAGATCTTCCCAACCCAGGGAATGAACCTGAGTCTCTTGCATTGGCAGGTAGACTTTACTACTGAGTCGCCAGGGAAACCCACAACTTCACATAAGTACAATCACACAGCATGTGGCCTTTTGTGTCTGGCTGCTTTCACTTAGCATGACAACTTCTAGGTACATGAATTTTGTATCATGTATTAATATTTCCTTTTTTTATGACTGGATAGTATTCTATTGTATGAATATATCACATTTCTCCATCCATTATTAGTTGATGGCTCTGGGGCTTCCCACTTGTGGTAATTTTGATTAAGGTAGCTATGAATATTCCTCTGTAAGTTTCTGTGTGGACTTGGTTTCATTTATCGTGGGTGGATAATTTAGATCTTTCTTGTCATTTTTTCATTGCTTTTTTCCCCCCTAGCTTCAGGAATGCCCAGAACAATAGGAACTCTGAATCCTTAGCCAAGCGTGATATGCCGTAGGCTGCCACATGTCCTTAAACTGATCTCCATTTGCCTGTCTTTCTCCAGAACCACCCATTGGCAAGATGCACCCCCCACACGGCAGCGTCACTCCTCAGAAGAACAGCAACCTGCTTGTGATCATCGTGGTCACCGTGGGCATCATCACAGTGCTGGTGGTGGTGGCGGTGGCCGTGATTTGCACCCGGCGTTCTTCAGCCCAGCAGAGAAAGTAGGTAACAGCTAACTGCCAGAGGAAAGTCACTGTTTGACCTGAATGCCATTTTTTTTTAATGTTTAATTTTTTGGCTGCCACTGGTCTTAGTTGCTACATGCAGGATCTTTACTTGCAGCATGTGGGATCTTAGTTCCCTGACCAGGGATCGAACATGTATCCCCTGCAATGGAAGCATGGAGTCCTAACCACTGGACTGCTAGGGAAGTCCTGAATGCCATCTTTTTGAGTTAGATTTTTTGATGTCTCTCTTTCTGTGCACGTTCATGACTCACCATGCATTCTTTATCTCCTCTCCTCACCTGGGCAAAAATCTTGCCTTTTGTCCATTCCAGGCTCATAAAAAAATGGGTGAGGAAAAAACTTGCAGACATAATAGCAGAATCCACCTGGACAAACACTTTGCACTTCTCTTTGATTTTACCTCTTTTTTTAAATTTTGACTGCAATGGGTCTTCGTTGAGCGAGCTTCTCTCTGGTGGTAGTGTGCAGAAGCTCAGCAGTTGTGGCACATGGGCTCTCTACTTGTGGCACACGGGCTTCTCTAGTTGTGGAATGCCAGCTTAATTGCCCTGTGTGGCATGTGGGATCTTAGTTGGCCGACCAGGGCCCAAACCTGTGTCCCCTGCATTGGAAGGTGGGTTCCTGACTGCTGGGCTAGCAGGGAACGCCCTGATTTTAATCCTTGAGACCAGATTCTTACGTTCAAGTGAGAGTAGGTGTTCCTTAAGTAACGCTTAGAGAATGACCTTCACCATGTCCCTACTTATGACTCTCTCTACAATTATGGATGAAAGGTTGGAGATGTGTGTTCCTCTAAAAGTATTGATTTATCCCTTTTGACGTGGAGGTTCGTAGGCATTTAGTCAGTGCCTGTCACGTGAATGACTGAGTGCAGAATAGTTACAAAGTCAGTATAGTTACAATGCTATGGTGTGTGTAGTTTGGAGGCAGCAGTTAGGATGGAAGCGAGATTCCAGAAATTCAGAATGATTCAGATTGCCTGGCTCTGGTTGACTTTCAGAAATTAAAAATTTTGAGGGTCTTAAAAAATATTTTCATATAATGCACCTCTAGGTAATAATAATATATATGAGAATGATACATCAAAGTACAAAGTTTGAAATGGAAAGGAGGTTTGATTCAGCTTATCGCCTCCCAGCAATACCCTCTAACCAGCATATTAACCTTGTACCAGCCAGTTGTGAGAATCAGCAGTAATCTTCTGGTTATTTTATGCCTCTTTGTCTGTCTGCTGCTGCTGCTGCTAAGTCGATTCAGTCATGTCCGACTCTGTTCGACCCCATAGACGCCAGCCCACCAGGCTCCCCCGTCCCTGGGATTCTCCAGGCAAGAACACTGGACTGGGCTGCCATTTCCTTCTCCAATGCATGAAAGTGAAAAGTGAAAGTGAAGTCACTCAGTCGTGTCCAACTCTTTGTGACCTCATGGACTGCAGCCTACCAGGCTCCTCTGCCTGTGGGATTTTCCAGGCAAGAGTACTGGAGTGGGGTGCCATTGCCTTCTCCCTTGCCTGTCTAGTACTTTTCAAATTCAGCCTAATATGGTTTTTCTCACCTGTGCTATTCTCACTGGATTGGCTATAATAGGCTCTTCCCTTCATTTTTGTTTGTTTTTGGCCTGAGGCATGGTGCTCTGCATGCCTGAGGCATGGGCTCACAGGTGGCTGGTGTGACAACTATATACAACATATATTGCTAGAGAAAGATTCTCTAGCAAATAATTTTCTGTCTTCCCTGGCAAATACCTCTGCTTTTCTCTCCTTTTAAAAAATCCTATGATCCTGTTTATTGATTTCTACTGTATTTTCTAGCATTTTTAAGTAAAGTATTTAGTAACAATACACAGGAAGATTTCCATACTGTAGAAAGTAAAATAAAGATATAGAAGCAGTCATTGCATTTCATTTATTTAGATGGCAAGTCAAATTTTATATCCGGCTGCGTTCATTTGACTAGACTGTCTTGATGCTGATGATAGCTGGTGTGCTGATCCATTGTTCCCCAATAGGAAACCAGACAGAGTGAGATTTACAGAGTAGGTCTCCTGTGTAAGCTTTCAGGGAAGTCTTAAGGCTTCCCAGGTGGTTCAGATGGTAAAGAATCTGCCTGCGATGCGGGAGACCCAGATTCAGTCCCTGGGTTGGGATGATCCCCTGGAGAAGGGAAGGGCCACCCACTTCAGTGTTCTTGCCTGGAGAATTCCATGCACAGATGAGCCTGGTGGGCTACAGCCCATGGAGTCACAGAGAGTCAGACAAGATTGAGCAACTAACACACACAATCACACACTGAGCTTCTACAGTGCTGGGCACGTAGTAAGCCTCTGGGGGGAAATCACGGTGACTGAGTAAGTCATTGAACAAATCTTGGTCCAGCAATCCCAGGAAAGGGCTTTTGTAAACAAAGCACAGTGGAAAATCAAAGCCTCAGGTGTCTGAGGCAGGGCTCAGAAAGATTCACTGAAATGGACGCAAGGAGGGTGGTGGTTTCAGGCCTTACTTCATGCCAGTTTTAAAAACACGGAGGCATTCACTAAAACTAATTGAATGAACTGAATCCTCTGTAGCGTGGTATTTTGTCTTCATCATGGTCATCGCTGTGAGAAGAATATCTGAGAGTCTTATTGATTAGATGAACTGGATTCCTGAACCTATCTTGTTTCTCCGCAGAGAACGCTAGTCTTCTCCATATTACAAATATGGGATTTGATGCTATTTTGAGAAACTCTCAAATTGTCCGCACCCTAAGCACTTTGTTAGGAGCTTAAAGTTTTTTTTTAGGAAGAGAAGAGGCTGAACCCTGGAGTGGCTTGTTTATATTTTAATTTACTTTTTTGAATTAATTAATTAATTTGGCCGTATCAGGTCTTAGTTGCACGTCGGGGAATCTTTGTTGCATCCTGCACGGGCTCAGGAGTTGCAGTACACGGGCTCCAGAGGACAGGGGCTCAGTAGTTGGTGCACACATGATTAGTTGTTCCAGATCATGTGGGATCGTTTTTTAAAAACTTAATTAACTTGTTTATCTATGGCTGTACTAGGGGCTTCGCTGGTGCCTGGGCTTACTCTAGCTGCGGACAGCGGGCTACAGTCTGGTTGCAGAGCGCAGGCTCTTCGATGTGGCTTCTCTTATTGCAGAGCATGGGGTCTAGGCACACAGGCTTCGGTAGTTGTAGCATGAGAGCTCAGTACTTGTGGCTCGCAGGCCCTAGAACACACAGGCTTCAGTAAGTTCAGCGTGCGGGCTCAGTAGCAGTGGAGCACAGCCTTAGTTGCTCTGTGACATGTGGAATCTTCCTGGACCAGGGATCAAACCCATATCTCCTGCATTGGCAGGCAGATTCTTATCCACTGTACCACCAGGGAGGCTGAGCATGTGGAATCTTAGTTTCCCAACCAGGGATCAAACCCCTGTCTTCTGCATTGCAAGGTAAATTCTTAGCCACTGGACCACCAGGGAAGTCCCTGACTTGTTTTTAAAATTAGGAAATGAATGAAAGAATAAATCACTCCATGAATGATTGAAAGTCTAAGGAAAGTTAATCTATGGTTCCTATGTTACTGTGCCTTAGGTTTTTCCTCACCCCATCTCCAAAGTCTCTTAATATTTACTTGGCATCTTGGTCTCTTTGTTTGTATGTGTTAACAAAGAAAAAAACACTTCTCCTTTAAGATATTTTTGAGTTTTAATTGAGCTTTTCTTGATTTTGTTGAGACCCTCTCCCCATACCACCACCATTGAACTTTGTAGAACAAATTATATAATGCAGATGAAAGCAAAATCAATTCTAATTTGAAACAGAAATAATGTCCATTACAGGCCTCTCAGAAATGGGAGTTTAAAGTGATTAATAAGGTGAAGTAGGAAACATCCATGGGCTTCTTCAATATTTCTTTATCTAGAACTGCTGGAGAATGTAAATTGTCTTTGTGTTTTATTGGAGGACTTGAATTATATCCAAATGGATTTGGAGCATATTTTTGTGTACTATCAGTAATACTTCATTCACGTTAGTGTCTACACATTTTGTTCTGTGATTTATATAATGATGAGGTAATGAGCTATCTTGTCTGACTCATATTCTAGTTGGTAAGGTTTTATGTTATAAAATAGCTAACAGAAGTTAGAACCCAAGTTTGAGTTCTGATTATACCACCTCTGTAATTAAGTTAATGGTATTTAATTAAACCTAAATGAAGACCTAATCTCTGTCCGTTTCCTCAAATAAAGTGAAAGTGAAAGTTACTCAGTCGTGTCCGACTCTTTGTGACCCCATGGACTATACAGTCCATGGAATTCTCCAGGCCATAATACTGCAGTGGGTACCTCTCCCTTCTAGGGAAGCCCTTCCTCAAAGAAGTGGGAATAAATACTTTCTATCAATTCTCTGGCAAATCCCATGAACGGAGGGGCCTAATAGGCTGCAGTCCATGGGGTCGCTGGGAGTCGAACACAACTGAACGACTTCACTTTCACTTTTCACTTTCATGAAGAGAAGGAGATGGCACTGGAGAAGGAAATAGCAACCCACTCCAGTGTTCTTACTTGGAGAATCCCAGGGACGGGGGAACCTGGTGGGCTGCTGTCTCTGGGGTCACACAGAGTCGGACACGACTGAAGCGACTTGGCAGTAGCAGCAGCATCAACTCTCTACCACCAAAATTCCGCATGGACTACTACTAAATTATAGAATCTCATGGTAGCATTTAGATTCAAATTCACATGAAATAAAAATAACTTTACATTTCTTTTTTGGTTACTAACTTAAAATTACACTACTTTGAAGAGACTTTCCTTGTACATCTTGACTTAGTGAGATTATAGTAGAATATCATAGTATGGAAATTTTATGTGTGTGTGTGTTTCCCTCAGTTTTTTTTTTAATTATTTATTTTAATTGGAGGATACTATAATATTGTAATGGTTTTTGCCCTGTATCAACCTAGATGTCCATCAGCAGATAAATGGATAAGTAAGCTGTGGTGCATAATATACAATGGAATACTACTCAGCTATAAAAAGGAACATGTTCGAGTCAGTTCTAATGAAGTGGAAAATTTGTGTTTTCAGGCTTAAATTGATGGGGGATTTAAGAGCTTTTTAATGAAGTAATACTATTTCCCTGGCTAAAATGTAGAACATTTATTATAAGTTAGAATGTATCTGTAGATACTAAAGGCAAAATATTTGACAGAGCGACTATCCTGGAAATTCTGGACACATGACTACCACATGGACACATGGGTAGAGTTGTCTGAATACATTAAATTTAAATGTGTACTACAGTCTGGAGTAAAATGGGTGCCCAACCAATTTGGTTCTTACCCATTCACATCCCCAGCAGACCAATTAAAAATGAAGAAAGAAACTCTTCTTAGAGTTACAGATTATCTGCAAAGTTAGGAACAGATAGCAAATAAGGAGTCAGTAAAGAAACCTTGAAATATTTCCAAGTCAATAATGACAAATTTTTATTATTAACATCAAGTGATTACTATGCATAGTGTGTGATCTACAAAGTAACAAATCTGCTTACTATTAACTCGAGACAAAAATGTTTCTGCAATTTCCCAGGGACTTCCTGGTGTTTTAACTGTATCTGTTACCATTTAGTCCTCTCTACTTTTCAGTTTTCTTATGTGCCATGCCCCAGCACATGCTCCTTGCTCCAGTGATGCAAAAGCCATGTCATTTTTTCATTCATTTTTTATTTTTACTTATTTTTTTATACATCATGAAATGATGATTACATGGGTTTAGTGAATATCCATCATCTCATATAGATATAAACTTAAATAAATAGAAATAAAATGTCCCTTTTATGAGAATTTTTATTTTTAATATAAATTTATTTATTTTAATCAGAGGCTAATTACTTTACAATATTGTATGGGTTTTGCTATACATCAACATGAATCTACCATGGGTGTACACATGTTACCCATCCTGAACCTCCTCCCACCTCCCTCCCTGTACCATCCCTCTGGGTCATCCCAGTGCACCGGCCCCAAGCATCCTGCATCATGCATTGAACCTGGACGGGTGATTTGTTTCATATATATTATACATGTTTCAATGCCATTCTCCCAAATCATCCCACCCTCTCCCTCTCCCACAGTGTCCAAAAGACTGTTCTATACATCTGTGTCTCTTTTGCTGTCTCACATACAGGATTATCATTACCATCTTTCTAAATTCCATTTATATGCATTAGTATACTGTATTGGTGTTTTTCTTTCTGGCTTACGTCACTCTGTATAATAGGCTCCAGTTTCATTCACCTCATTAGAACTGATTCAAATGTATTCTTTTTAATGGCTGAGTAATACTCCATTGTATATATGTACCACAGCTTTCTTATCCATTCATCTGCTGATGGACATCTAGGTTGCTTCCATGTCCGGGCTATTATAAACAGTGCTGCGATGAACATTGGGGTACACGTGTCTCTTTCAATTCTGGTTTCCTCAGTATGTATGCCCAGCAGTGGGATTGCTGGTTCATAAGGCAGTTCTATTTCCAGTTTTTTAAGGAATCTCCACACTGTTCTCCATAGTGGCTGTACTAGTTTGCATTCCCACCAACAGTGTAAGAGGGTTCCCTTTTCTCCACACCCTCTCCAGCATTTATTGCTTGTAGACTTTTGGATCGCAGCCATTCTGACTGGTGTGAAATGGTACCTCATAGTGGTTTTGATTTGCATTTCTCTGATAATGAGTGATGTTGAGCATCTTTTCATGTGTTTGTTAGCCATCTGTATGTCTTCTTTGGAGAAATGTCTATTTAGTTCCTTGGCCCATTTTTTGATTGGGTCATTTATTTTTCTGTAATTGATCTGTAGGAGTTGCTTATATATTTTTGAGATTAGTTGTTTGTCAGTTACTTCATTTGCTATTATCTTCTCCCATTCTGAAGGCTGTCTTTTCACCTTACTTAGAGTTTCCTTTGTGGTGCAGAAGCTTTTAATTTTAATTAGGTCCCATTTGTTTATTTTTGCTTTTATTTCCAATATTCTGGGAGGTGGGTCATAGAGGATCCTGCTGTGATTTATGTCAGAGGGTGTTTTGCCTATGTTCTCCTCTAGGAGTTTTATAGTTTCTGGTCTTACGTTTAGATCTTTAATCCATTTTGAGTTTACTTTTGTGTATGGTGTTAGAAAATGTTCTAGTTTCATTCTTTTACAAGTGGTTGACCAGTTTTCCCAGCACCACTTATTAAAGAGATTGTCTTTTCTCTGTTGTATATTCTTGCCTCCTTTGTCAAAGATAAGGTGTCCATATGTGCATGGATTTATCTCTGGGCTTTCTATTTTGTTCCATTGATCTATATTTCTGTCTTTGTTCCAGTACCATACTCTCTTGATGACTGTGGCTTTGTAGTAGAGCCTGAAGTCAGGCAGGTTGATTCCTCCAGTTCCATTCTTCTTTCTCAAAATTGCTTTGGCTATTCGAGGTTTTTTGTATTTTCATACAAATTGTGAAATTATTTGTTCTAGCTTTGTGAAAAATACCATTGGTAGCTTGATAGAGATTGTATTGAATCTATAGATTGCTTTGGGTATTATACTCATTTTCACTATATTGATTCTTCCAATCCATGAATATGGTATATTTCTCCATCTATTAGTGTCCTCTTTGATTTTTTTCACCAGTGTTTTATAGTTTTCTATATATAGGTCTTTAGTTTCTTTAGGTAGATATATTCCTAAGTATTTTATTCTTTTCGTTGCAATGGTGAATGGAATTGTTTCCTTAATTTCTCTTTCTGTTTTCTCATTGTTAGTGTATAGGAATGCAAGGGATCTCTGTGTGTTGATTTTATATCCTGCAACTTTACTATATTCATTGATTAGTTCTAGTAATTTTCTGGTGGAGTCTTTAGGGTTTTCTATGAGGAGGATCATGTCGTCTGCAAACAGAGAGAGTTTTACTTCTTCTTTTCCAATTTGGATTCCTTTTATTTCTTTTTCTGCTCTGATTGCTGTGGCCAAAACTTCCAAAACTATGTTGAATAGTAGTGGTGAAAGTGAGCACCCTTGTCTTGTTCCTGACTTTAGGGGAAGTGCTTTCAATTTTTCACCATTGAGGATAATGCTTGCTGTGGGTTCATCATATATAGCTTTTATTATGTTGAGGCATGTTCCTTCTATTCCTGCTTTCTGGAGAGTTTTTATCATAAATGGATGTTGAATTTTGTCAAAGGCTTTCTCTGCATCTATTGAGATAATCATATGGCTTTTATTTTTCAATTTGTTAATGTGGTGTATTACATTGATTGATTTGTGGATATTGAAGAATCCTTGCATCCCTGGGATAAAGCCCATTTGGTCATGGTGTATGATCTTTTTAATGTGTCATTGGATTCAGATTGCTAGAATTCTGTTAAGGGTTTTTGCATCTATGTTCATCAGTGATATTGGCCTGCAGTTTTCTTTTTTTGTGGCATCTTTGTAAGGTTTTGGTATTAGGGTGATGGTGGCCTCATAGAATGAGTTTGGAAGTTTACCTTCCTCTGCAATTTTCTGAAAGAGTTTGAGTAGGATAGGTGTTAGCTCTTCTCTAAATTTTTGATAGAATTCAGCTGTGAAGCCATCTGGACCTGGGCTTTTGTTTGCTGGAAGATTTCTTATTACAGTTTCAATTTCTGTGCTTGTGATAAGTCTGTTAAGATTTTCTATTTCTTCCTGGTTCAGTTTTGGAAAGTTGTACTTTTCTAAGAATTTGTCCATTTCTTCCACGTTGTCCATTTTATTGGCATATAATTGCTGATAGTAGTCTCTTATGATCCTTTGTATTTCTGTGTTGTCTGTTGTGATCTCTCCATTTTCACTCCCACTATCTCTTTGATCTTCACATTTCTAGTCCTTAGTACATTTCTTGGCACATTTACCATCCACAAATGTTCACTGAATAAACAAAGGGATACATGTTGTGAAACAATGGATGATGTTGGAGAAGGGAAGTAAAGAGAGTTTTTGCTCATGTATCAGTGGAGGAAACCAATTCACACACAGGGAGCATCTGGTCAGCTCAGTTAGACTGACAGTGATCAATGCAAGTTGAGTGGTGTTGAGAAATATGAGGGGGTGTGATTTAGCTATTTTAAGATTATACTGACCTAAATTGGTCAGGAGGGTTTCCTGAAGAAGACAGGCTTGAAGGGATCTTAAGTAGTTTGTAAGTCAATAGGACTGTGAAGGCGTTGTGGGCAGAAGATTGGATGGATGGATGGATGGATGGATGACTACTAGTTATCTACATAGATAGAGAAATCCATAGATAGGAGAAATAAGTCCTCATCAGAATTTGATCATGCTGTGGAAGCTTTGCCACAGTATGACAAAGAGCAGGTAGAGCCTTGAAGATTCCTTGTTCTGCCTTTATTCAAGAACACATGGATGGGAAGAGACCCTGCAGCTATTTTTGGAAGCCAAGATTACTGGTACCTAGAAAAAAAGGTGTGTGTGTGTTGGGGCAGGAAGGATAGCATAACATATTCTACATCTGGGCTTCCTCAGTGGCTCAGCAGTAAAAGATGCTCCTGCGGTACAGGAGACATGGGTTCAATCCCTGGGTCGGGAAGATCCCCTGGAGGAGGGCATGGTAACCCACTCCAGCATTCTTGCCTGGAGAATGCCATAGCCAGAGGAGCCTTGCGGGCTACCGCACACTGTCACAAAGAGTCAGACATGACTGAAGTGACTGAGCATACACGAGCACGCATGCATTCTGCATCTAATATTAAAACCTAGCTTTATACTAAACTAAGAAAATCTGATTTTCTTTCACTAAAGACAGTGCTTCTCAGTTTTGGTGCATCAGATTTCCCTCAAGGGCTGTTAAAACACAGCCTGCTGAGTCTCAACACCATTTGCAAGTTTCTGATGGGGCAGGACCTGCGAATGTGCATTTCTGACAACTTTCAAGGTAATGCCAGTTCTGCTGGTCCAAGGACCAGACTTCGGGAACCATTGCACTGGGTTCATCTCCATACAGGATTCCAGTGGTGAGGTAGAGGAACTGGGGACAAAAACAGGCAGCAGTTATTTAGTCAGGGAACCAGCAGATAGACAAAAGGTTCACGTGACAGTTCTTCCTACAGGTTTTAGGACAAACTCCACACAGTTTAGTTATGAGCAGATGCCAGTTTTATTATAGCCCTGCTACATGGACCACTGGGTTACTACCAGCAGGGGAGGGGGGCATCTCCAAGGCCAGAGATTTCTCTCTTGAGAAGAGACATTATAGAAAAACAAAAGAGGTTAGATGGTCTGTCAGAACATATACAAAAAAGAAAGAAAGTCTGCTTAGAAATCTTTAGATTGTTGATAACCGTCAGCTGAGTGGATGAGCAGCTACTTGGAAGTGGGCCGTGATCTGATTAAAATCCATCAGAAAAATACTTATGCATTTTATCAGGAACAACAATTTGTTTCCAAGTGGAGGTTATAAGTCATAACATACTAAAAAGGTTCTGCCTTGAACAAATTTAGAACTTTTTTTTAAGTAGGATATGCCTGGAGATGCTTGGTACTGAAGTCATGGGGACTGGTAAATGAATGAATGAATTAGGCATGAATGTAAGCAAGGGAGCCAGAATTCATCATTTCCTTCCAGTTTCATGAATTATTTTACAAACATCTTTACCACAAGCTATTTAAATATTGAGTTATCACGGACATTCTGATGATTTTGTCCTAGGTTTGGGAACTGGTGTGCCTCTGTGAAGTCATATGGGCACCAGGGTTTAACTTATTTAGCATTGTGATATGTTAGAAAGATACTTGGGTGAAATCTCCAAGTTTGAAAATGACATGAGTTTCTTCTAAATGACCAGAGATGGATTACACAAAGAGTTATGTGTGAACTGCAAACTCGTTTCCTGTGGGTCAGTGAAGTGTACGGAAATGAATTCAGGGAATAAATGGTTAGCAAGAGAGTTATTATCTTAAACACAAGAAAATGATCTAGGGGCTATTATAGACCATTGTCTAGAGTCAGTGTGAGGCTGCTGCCAGGAAATCAGCACATTTTAGATACTTGTTGGGAAAATATTAGAGCAGAAAACCCTACACATTTTTTCCCACTAAATAAATATGAAGTCTGGATTTCTTTCTTTATATCCTCATCAGCCTAGTTGAGGAAAGACAAAAAACATTGAGAAATATGAACAAATCATAGAACTAACATGTACTAATGGCCTAATGTGTACAAAGCATCTTATCCAGCAATTGGGGAACCAGAGTTGTTCTCAGTGGCCTGGAATAGGTTACAGAGTCTCCACTGAGAGTAGTTTGTTTGAACCATTTAGCTAACAAGAAAGCAGTTATGCTCGTAAGCCATCCATTTCACGTGAGAAAACTGAGAAAGAGGTACTTCTCTGGGCTTCTGCCAAAGGTTAGCTTTTAACTGTCTGAATTCTGCCTTATGAAGCAATGTTATTATTTTAAGAGAAACAGAAGCTACAAGCAGAGATTTAAAAATTTATAAAACTATAGAGCAGAGGTTGAAAACCATTTCTTAAAAGGGCCCAGGAGTAAATATTTTAGCCTTTGTGGGCCATATGGTATTTGTTGTAACTCTTCAACAATGCAATGTGAATGAATGAGCTTGGCCGGTTTCCAATAAAACTTTATTTACAAAAACAGGCACTGCAGGCTTCTGCTGCCGGCCAGAGAAGATGCTGAGTTCAGTATGGTGGTGGCTGTGTCGCCTCCTGCTGGGGTTGCTGGAGGCCCTGAGCCCCAGCCCTGGGGAGCCCGCCGAGTAGAGCCAAGTGAACGCGGTGCTGCGTGGGCAGAACCTGGTGTTGCTGGGAGCCATTTTCTACCTTCTGCTGGTGACCGTGATCCTTATGGCATTTTGTGTCTACAAATCCATCTGGCACCAGGGATAGATAAACAAAGAAGTCCTTCCATGAGCATTTGGAAACAGAATAAATTGAGCTGCACAGGGGTCAGTGGAGAAGTTGAAGTCAGAACTCTCCTGCTTGGAAATAATCTTTGATCTGGATAGTTGGTAAATTCTGAATGATTTAGGGGAAAAAAAAAAGTCTAGCTGTTATCTCATCCTAATGCTGGAATGCAAGCATTGGGCCATTGATTCTCCTTGTCATTGTTTCTTTTTTTACTTTCCTGGTAAGGGCTTTCCAGGTTACACTGGTGGTAAAGAACCTGCCTGCCAATGCAGGAGACATAAGAGACGTGGGTTCAATCCCTGGGTCAGGAAGATCCTCTGCAGGAGATCATGGCAACCCACTCCAATATTCTTTCCTGGAGAATCCCATGGAGTCTGGCGGGCTAGGACATAGGGTCACAAAGAGTCGGACATGACTGAAGCAACTTAGCACATACTTGTTTAAAGTAAGACCTGAAGCTCCAGTGTTCAATGTGAAGATGGAGTGCTTAAGAGAAAGAAAATATCACTTTGTGAGTGATGTAAAAACCACACTGTAAAGGACTAATCATTAATGTTTGAAAATATTAAGAAGGGAAAGACCTAATACCCTCATTCCCTACTTTACAACCAACTGGTCACAGTGGGTTAAGAATCACAGGTGTTTGTAGTTATCCTGAGTTGGCCAAAATGCTCCATTTGCAAAGCAGCATCAGCTGTGGGTAAGGTAGGCTGCCACTCCTCTCGCCGCATGGAGCTCTGCACTCAAGACACCCTCTCTGAAGTTGAGATCACACAGGTAGGCCTCTGGCCAGGGGCACTCTTGGGCTGGGAGGCTCCCTGGGGGAGAAGGGGACTGGAAGTGTTAGACTAGAAGTGTTAGCAGTTGGCCTGTCTGAAAAAGAACATGTCCCATTTGAACACGTTCATCTCCTTGCCCTACACCAAAATCTTCCCAGCCCATAGCCTGGAAGCCAGAGCAGTTTCTATGATTTGGAAAAAGAGTCTCCCCAGGAGCTCTTTTCAGCCCTTGGTGGGGAGGGCACAACAGAAGTGCGTATTCCACATAGGAGGCAGAGTGGTGGTGTGTGTGTGTTTACACAAACTTAATTCCAGCTTTGAAAATGCTGCTTTTCTTTGCACTGTTGGTGCACTGGAGTTTTCCTCCACAGAAATGATACTTTTGTACTTACAGTATTTTTTATATTTTAAAGGTGCTAGGTTTAACTTTGTTAAAAAATTAAAATGCTTACCTTGTTTGTGCTCCCTTTAAGCACAGCACTGTTTTTTGTTTTTTTGTTTTTTTTAAACAACCTGCCCTTAATGTGAAATAACTGATGTGGGATACTGTAACTATTTGCCTAAGGATTTTGTTTGTAACTATCATGGAGCCACCAAATCATTCATTGTTTTGTGCTTTTGAGCAAGATGCCAATTAAGACAAAAGTAAAATCTTAAAAAAAAAAAAAAGAAAAAAAACTACAAGAAAAAACACACAAAAGTAAACAGTGGAGGATGTGGCCTTCAGGTCATAATTTACTGACCCCCTGCTCTGCTGCTGCTGCTAAGTCGCTTCAGTTGTGTCTGACTCCATGCGACCCCTAGACGCCAGCCCACCAGGCTCCCCCGTCCCTGGGATTCTCCAGGCAAGAATACTGGAGTGGGTTGCCATTTCATTCTCCAATGCATGAAAGTGAAAAGTGAAAGTGAAGTCGCTTAGTCCTGTCCAACTCTTAACTACCCCATGGACTGCAGCCCACCAGGCTCCTCCGCCCATGGGATATTTCCAGGCAAGAGTACTGGAGTGGGGTGCCATTGCCTTCTCCGGACCCCCTGCTCTAGAGATTGGCTAACATAAGCATCGGGCTCTTGACTCAGTCTGCAGGGAACATTGCAATCTCAATGGCCCCAAGAGGAGACTGCTGCTGAAAAACAAATTAAGGATTGCTAAATGCTTACTGAATAAAATAAGAGATGTTTACAGCACACTTCCAAATGGCTTCTTCTTTTGTCAAAGGATCGGTCTTAAAAAAAAAAAAAAGATGAGTCTTATTGTGTTCGAATCCAGACACTTAGTGACTCCAAGAAGAAAGCATTTTATTCTCCCGAGAATGTGTTTCTGCAGCCTTTTTGCCTTCAAAGGGCCACCTCCCCAGTTGCACAGGAAATTGGACAGCTGAGGTACACACTTTCTTCTAAGCCCCAATCTTGGCTGTTGGCACAAATCCTGGCCTTTTCATTTCCATTTGCCCTTTGGAAGCAACACTGTCATTTATCTGCTAGACAGATGTTGCCGTGGGGTACCTTATGCCTGGCTCCAAAGAACGGCATATGGCTCCGTCTAACCCACTGTCACCTCGCGCTGAAGCCCGCAGCGGGGATGCTGGCGTGAAGCGCTCCCTGGCAGGCCGCCGGGCCCTGGGGAGGCCGCGCCGCGTCTCCGGAAGGCGGCGAAGCTCCAGGGAAGGAGAGGAAAGGCTGCCGGGCCGAGGCTGCCAGCGCCTGGATTTCACGGGGTTCCTCCTGGGAGCGCTTTTGTCTCCTCTCTCTCGCTTCTAACTTGAATTGACTAAGAAACAAAAAAGAGAGAGAGAGAGGAAAAGCCATCGAATAAAGGTACTCACATCTGCCTCCTGATTTTGTTCCATAGGAAACGGGCCACCCACAGCGTTGGCAAAAGAAAGGGCAGCCAGAAGGACCTCCGGCCCCCGGACCTGTGGATCCATCATGAAGAAATGGAGATGAAAAATATCGAGAAGCCACCAGGCACCGACCCGACGGCGAGAGACTCCCCCATCCAGAGCTGCCAAGACCTCACGCCCGTCAGCCACAGCCAGTCAGAGACGCAGCTGGGGAGCAAAAGCACCTCCCATTCAGGTAACTGACCTCACTGGCGGCAGGAAAAACATCCCACGCTGACCCCTGCCCAGAGGAGCTCTTGATGCCCTCTTTGTGTGTGCGAGCCTGTGGTGAAATCATGGCTTTTATTTATTGATACTTGGTAACTTACATATGTATGTTATATATAACACGATTTTTTATATCCACACAGTATATTTGAAGGGCTTCCCCAGTGGCTCAGCAGTAAAGAATCTGTCTGCCAGTATAGGAGCCACATGTCGTTCAATCCCTAAGTCAGGAAGGTCCCCTGCAGGAGGGCATGGCAACCCACTCCAGTCTTCTTGCCTGGAGAATCCCATGGACAGAGGAGCCTGGAGGGCTACAGTCCATGGAGTCGCAAAGAGTCGGACATGACTGAAGCAACTTAGCATGCACACACGCATTATATTTAAAACATAATAAAGGAATTATGGGGCTTCCCAGGTGGCTCAGATGGTAAAGAATCTGCCTGCAATGCGGGAGACCTGGGTTTGATCCCTTGGTCGGAAAGATACCCTGGAGGAGGTCATGGCAACCCACTCCAGTATTCTTGCCCAGAGAATCCCATAGACAGAGGAGCCTGGAAGGCTACAGTCCATGGAGTCTCAAAAGAAGTCGGACATGACTGAGCGACTAGGCACACATAGGAATAATTATCACCACAACTGGACACATTAAATGGTCATCTTTACAGAAATATATTCTGCAAATTGTACATATCCTAGAGAATGGTACAATAAAAAAGCAGCAACAGTGAAACAAAATATAAGTAAAATTAGCAGGTTATTGATAAATACCTCTTAGCTCAAGGAATTTTTCCAAGTTAATCTGAAGTACAGATTACTTCTTAATTACTTAATTACTTCTTAATTAAATAAATAATTAATTAAATTAATTAATCTGAAGTAATTAATTAAATTACTAAGTAATACCATCCCAAATGGGAGAAGGCAATGGCAACCCACTCCAGTACTCTTGCCTAGAAAATCCCTCCCTGGAGGAGCCTGGTAGGCTGCAGTCCATGGGGTCACGAAGAGTTGGACACAACTGAGCGACTGCACTTTCATTTTACACTTTCATGCATTGGAGAAGGAAATACCAACCCACTCCACTGTTTTTGCCCGGAGAATCCCAGGGACGGCGGAGCCTGGTGGGCTGCTGTCTATGGGGTTGCACAGAGTCAGACACAACTGAAGCGACTTAGCAGCAGCAGCAGCACCATCACAAATTGTCTCCCACTTTTGTGGATGTATATACTTGCCAGTCATTCTCGGGTCATTTACCAATAGTTAAAGAAGAGATGGCAAGAATATACAGAAGAACTGTACAAAAAAGATCTTCACGACCCAGATAATCACGATGGTGTGATCACTGACCTAGAGCCAGACATCCTGGAATGTGAAGTCAAGTGGGCCTTAGAAAGTATCACTACGAACAAAGCTAGTGGAGGTGATGGAATTCCAGTTGAGCTATTCCAAATCCTGAAAGATGATGCTGTGAAAGTGCTGCACTCAATATGCCAGCAAATTTGGAAAACTCAGCAGTGGCCACAGGACTGGAAAGGTCAGTTTTCATTCCAATCCCAAAGAAAGGCAATGCCAAAGAATGCTCAAACTACCGCACAATTGCACTCATCTCACACGCTAGTAAAGTAATGCTCAAAATTCTCCAAGCCAGGCTTCAGCAATATGTGACCCGTGAACTTCCTGATGTTCAAACTGGTTTTAGAAAAGGCAGAGGAACCAGAGATCAAATTGCCAACATCCACTGGATCATGGAACAAGCAAGAGAGTTCCAGAAAACATCTATTTCTGCTTTATTGACTATGCCAAAGCCTTTGACTGTGTGGATCACAATAAACTGTGGAAAATTCTGAAAGAGATGGGAATACCAGACCACCTGATCTGCCTCTTGAGAAATTTGTATGCAGGTCAGGAAGCAACAGTTAGAACTGGACATGGAACAACAGACTGGTTCCAAATAGGAAAAGGAGTTCGTCACGACTATACTTTCACCCTGCTTATTTAACTTCTATGAAGAGTACATCATGAGAAACGCTGGACTAGAAGAAGCACAAGCTGGAATCAAGATTGCCGGGAGAAATATCAATAACCTCAGATATGCAGATGACACCACCCTTATGGCAGAAAGTGAAGAGGAACTCAAAAGCCTCTTGATGAAAGTGAAAGTGGAGAGTGAAAAAGTTGGCTTAAAGCTCAACATTCAGAAAACAAAGATCATGGCATCTGGTCCCATCACTTCATGGGAAATAGATGGGGAAACAGTGGAAACAGTGTCAGACTTTATTTTGGGGGGCTCCAAAATCACTGCAGATGGTGACTGCAGCCATGAAATTAAAAGATGCTTACTCCTTGGAAGGAAAGTTATGACCAACCTAGATAGCATATTCAAAAGCAGAGACATTACTTTGCCAACAAAGGTTCGTCTAGTCAAGGCTATGGTTTTTCCTGTGGTCATGTATGGATGTGAGAGTTGGACTGTGAAGAAGGCTGAACGCTGAAGAATTGATGCTTTTGAACTGTGGTGTTGGAGAAGACTCTTGAGAGTCCCTTGGACTGCAAGGAGATCCAACCAGTCCATTGTGAAGGAGATCAGCCCTGGGATTTCTTTGGAAGGAATGATGCTAAAGCTGAAACTCCAGTACTTTGGCTACCTCATGCGAAGAGTTGACTCATTGGAAAATACTCTGATGCTGGGAGAGATTGGGGGCAGGAGGAGAAGGGGACGACAGAGGATGAGATGGCTGGATGGCATCACCGACTCGATGGACATGAGTTTGACTGAACTCCGGGAGATGGTGATAGACAGGGAGGCCTGGCGTGCTGCAATTCATGTGGTCGCAAAGAGTCGGACACGACTGAGCAACTGAACTGAACTGAACTGAAAGTAATCTGATGTAAATTTGGTTAATTAACTGGGTTTACTTTCTATTCTATGGTCTCGTCAACTGCCTTATATAATTGTGATGCTTCTTGAAACTTCTAAGAGACAGGAGGCAATCCAGTTAGGACATATCGAAATGTGGAGGCTAAATGAACCAATTGGATTTTGTTACATCTTGAACAGAAGTTTTGTCAAGGCAAAATTTGAAGCCATTTGTACGTATTTTACTTCCCTGTGTCTTTGAAAAGTTGATTTAAAATTTTCTGTCAATCCCTTGCTTTAAAAAAAGTCACTTCAGGGACACTTGAAGTATGAAAACATCAACTATTCTGTTACTTTGCCTTGATTACCATGGAGATCGACTGTCATCCCCACACAATCACGTTATGTGATCACTCAGTTCAGTTCAGTCGCTCAGTCGTGTCTGACTCTGTGACCCCATGGACTGCAGCACGCCAGGCTTCCCTGTCCATCACCAACTCCCAGAGCTTGCTCAAACTCACTAGCCTAGTCAAATGGAGTCTCTCTGAAGGCTCTGTTGGTGTACAAAGTGATCTAAAGAAAAAAAAAAAAAAAGCCTGCTGTTTAATGATTTGGTGGAGAACAATCCATGTCCAGGAATAACTGAGAAATAAACAGAAAATGGTTGATAGGATGTTTCACTTTCTGTGGGCTCTTATAGTTTCAAAATGCTTATGGGAAGTTGCATAATCAACCCAATACTCTCATCAAGAAATTGCTTGGTCAATTCATTGGGTAGATTCAGAATCAGTAGCTGGTTTTATTTTGGTTTGGTTTTTTTGAGTAGGAAATTAGAAGTGTATTATACCACTGCCAAATATACTAATAATCCAAATAGACTTTGGAAAACACAACTGTATGAGTAATCCTTATGAATCAGTTGTCTATGGAAATAATTAGATTCAGTAAAAAAATGCTCAATCATTTATTCATTTATCTGGATTATTTTTATCCAGACAATTTAGCTTTTTTTTTTCTTTTTAACAAATTTTATTGGAGTATAGTTGCTCTGCAATGTTGTTATTTTCCATTGTATAGCCAAGTGAATCAACTATCTGTATACACATATCTCCTTCCTTTTGGACTTCCTTCCCATTTAGGTCACATTGAGCACTGAATAGAGTTCCCTATGCTATACAGTAGGTTCTCGTTAGTTGTCTATTTTATACATTGTATCAACAGTGTGTGTATATATATATACATATACATGTACATCAACCCCAGTCTCCCAATACATCCCATACCCCCGCTTTCTCCTTGGTAGCCATATGTTTGTTTTCTATGTCCGTGTCTCTGTTTCTACTTTGTAAATAACATTATCTATACCAAAGTTTTCAAATTCCACATACATGCATTAATCTGCCATATTGTTTTTCTCTTTCTGACATAACCTCACTCTATATGCCATTCTTTAGGTCCATCCACATCTCTACAAATGACCCAATTTTGTTCCTTTTTATGGCTGAGTCATACTCCATTTTATATATGTGCTACATTCTCTTTATCCTGGACATTTAGGCTGTTTCCATATCCTGGCTATTGTAAGGTTCAGTCCCTGCATCTTGAAGATCCCCTGGAGAGGAAGTGGCAACCCACTCCAGTATTCTTGCCCGAGAAATCCATGGACAGAGAAGCCTAGGGGGCTCCAGTCCATGGGGTCGCAGAGTCGGACGGGACTTGGTGACTGAACACACATGCATACAGGGAACCTCCATCCTGTTCTCCATAGTAGCTGTATCAGTCTACATTCCCACCAACAGTACAAGAGGGTCCCCTTTCCTTCACACTCTCTCCAACATTTATTGTGTGTAGATTTTGTGGTGGTCATTTTAACCAGTGTGAGGTGATATCTCCCCCACCCCGCCCCCCTTGTAGTTTTGGTTTTTCATTTCTCTAAGAATTAATGGTGTTGAGCATCTTTTCATATGTTTGTTGGCCATCTGTATGTCTTCTTTGGAGAAATGTCTATTTAGGTCTAAAAAGGTCTCCCACCCATTTTTTTGATTGGGTTGTTTGTTTTTTGGAGCTGCATGAATTATTTCTATATTTTAGAGATTAATCCTTTGTCAGTTGCTATATTTGCAAATATTTTCTCCCATTCTGAGGGTTGTCTTTTTCATCTTACTTATGGTTTCCTTTGCTGCACAAAAGCTTTTAAGTTTAGTTAGGTCCCATTTGTTTATTTTTGTTTTTATTCTAATTACTCTTGGAGGTGGGTCAAAAAGGACCTTGCTGTGATTTATGTCAGAGTCTTCTGCCTATGCTTTCCTCCAGGAGTTTTCTAGTATCTGGCCTTACATTTAGGTCTTTAATCCATTTTGAGTTAATTTTTGTGTTTGGTGTTAGGGAGTGTTCTAATTTCATTCCTTTACATGTTGCTGTCCAGTTTTCCCAGCACCAATTATCTAAGAGGCTGTCTTTGCTCCACTGTATATTCTGGCTTCCTTTGTCATAGATTAGCTGACCATAGCTGTGTGGGTTTATCTCTGGGCACTCTATCTTATCCCATTGATCTATATTTCTACTTTTGTGCCAGTATCATACTGTCTGAATTGCTGTTTTAAACCAAATTAAAATATTCTAACTGATTGAAAGTGTAGCTGGTTGGTGAGGCTTTCTCACAGTGTCATTCAAACAAAGATTCTAATTGCTGATTTTTTTTTTTATCATAAGTATTCTTTTTCTAGACCTTAAGTGATATCTCAAGGAGAGTCCTTAACTTTTCTGTCACTTTCTATCATTACACCATGGTCCAGTTCCATTAGAAACTAAAATCTGAAATTTAATTTAAAGATTCTTTTTCTCCTATGGTCAGACTTTTGGCTCTGAGGACTAGGGGGGTTACAATTTGTTTCTTGAATCCTCCAGCACCTTGGAATAAATGGAGCAGTGGGGGTGGGACAGAAGCAGGGAGCTTACTCCATTTCAGAAACACCTTTAGCCATTCTTCTTACCTCCCTGCTCTTCCTGGTTTTTGTGGGGGTACAGCGATTGGAGATAAAGAAAAGATGAAAGGAGAAAGTCAAGGTGGGAGGGAAGAGAGCACAATGTGAAGCTCTTCACTGATTTTCTGGGCACATGGGCTGACCTCAGGTGGCACCCAGATTCTCAGCCTCTTATAAAACACAATATGAATTATTTACGGGAGCCTGTGGGATGCTTCTCTGGCCAATTCCATGATCTGAGATACCTCGTCAGGACTTAACCCTGCCCCGCCACCCCCCCCCCCCCCGCGAAACAGATGTACCTGTCCACCTCACTGGTCTTCTGGAGGGTCAGCTACTTTCAAGCCTAACTTTCCAGCTGCCCATGTGACCCACAGGAAGCTCCTCTGTCTTTGACAAGCCAAATGATGAGAACGCTCATAATCCACACTGGCTCATCTCTCAGACATGCTTTGTTCAATTATCTCTTGTCTGTTTGAATAGACATAGGGTAGACCAGCAAGCCTGCTGCCTCAATAAGCTTCTACCTAGGGAATAAATGAAAGGCAGATCTCTTTTGCAGGAACCTCAAGAGTCTGTAGATGTCTTTTATTATAGCTTCATTTTATCTTAGCCATCAGGAGAGGAAGAGCACCTCTGTCTCTCACTGGAGAGAATAAAATTGTCTCTCAGGCCTTAGAAGGTTTTGCTAATGATTTCTAGGATACCTCCTTCTTGATTTTCCTTCTCATTATATATATATATGCTCCAGTGACATTTCAGATCAGTGAGACAGATTTTGATGTCTCTAACCAAGTCTTGGGAAATGTTTAACTCCAAATGATAGCCATTTTATTCAGAGTGAGAAGATGCTTGTGCCCATTTGTCTTTAATTTGAGGACCTTCTTGCCAACTCTGTAGTGATAGGGAAAGCAGTACTTGAGATCCTGTTAGTTAAACTTGACAATACATGAAGTGTTCTTGATGATGTCCTGGTTAAAAGGACAAAACTATGATTGGAAGAATTAATATCATCAAAATGCCCAAATCACCCAAAGCAATCTATAGATTTAATGCAATCCCTGTCAAAATATCCATGACATTTTCATAGAATAGAACAAATATTCCGAAAATTATATGGAACCACAAAAGACCTTGAACTGTTAAAACAATCTTGAAAAATAGAACAGAGTTGAAGGTATCAGACTCTCTGACTTCAGACTATACTACAAAACTACAGCAATCAATACAGCATGGTACTGGCCCCCAAACAGACAAATAGATCAGTGGACCAGAATAAATAACCCAAAAATAAACCCACACCTAACCACAGATATGCAGATGACACCACCCTTATGGCAGGAAGTGAAGAGGAACTCAAAAGCCTCTTGATGAAAGTGAAAGTGGAGAGTGAAAAAGTTGGCTTAAAGCTCAACATTCAGAAAATATTTAGAAGATCATGGCATCTGGTCCCATCACTTCATGGGAAATAGATGGGGAAACAGTGGAAACAGTGTCAGACTATTTTTTTGGGCTCCAAAATCACTGCAGATGGTGACTGCAGCCATGAAATTAAAAGATGCTTACTCCTTGAAAGGAAAGTTATGACCAACCTAGATAGCATATTCAAAAGCAGAGACATTACTTTGCCAGCAAAGGTTCATCTAGTCAAGGCTATGGTTTTCCAGTGGTCATGTATGGATGTGAGAGTTGGACTGTGAAGAAGGCTGAGGCCTGAAGAATTGCTGCTTTTGAACTGTGATGTTGGTGAAGACTCTTGAGAGTCCCTTGGACTGCAAGGAGATCGAACCAGTCCATTCTGAAGGAGATCAGCCCTGGGATTTCTTTGGAAGGAATGATGCTAAAGCTGAAACTCCAGTACTTTGGCCACCTCATGCAAAGAGTTGACTCATTGGAAAAGACTCTGATGCTGGGAGGGATTGGGGGCAGGAGGAGAAGGGGACGACAGAGGATGAGGTGGCTGGATGGCATCACTGACTCGATGGACGTGAGTCTGAGTGAACTCCGGGAGTTGGTGATGGACAGGGAAGCCTGGCATGCTGTGATTCATGGGGTCGCAAAGAGTCAGACACGACTGAGTGACTGAACTGAACTGAACTGATGGTCAGTTATACTATGACAAAGGAAGCAAGAATATACAAAGAAGAAGAGACAGTCTCTTCAATAAGTGGTCCTGGAATAACTTTACAGTTCCATGTAAAGTAATGATATTATAACATTTCCTCACACTGTATACAAAAATACAATGGATTAAAGACAGAATAAGATCTGAAAGTGTATAACTCCTGGAAGAGAACATAGGCAGAACACTCTTTGACATAGATCACAGCAATAATTTTTGGACCTGTCCTCTAAGGTAGGTCTTCCCAGGTGCGTCTCAGGAGCCTGGCAATGCAGTAAATGTAAGAGATGTGGGTTCAATCTCTGGGTCAGGAAAATCCCCTGGAAGAAGCATAGCAACCCACTCTAGTATTATTGCCTGGAGAATGCCATGACAGAGCAAACTCCAGATTACTGTCCATAGCATCACAAAGAATCAGACATGACTAAAGAGACTTAACACACACACACACATACTCCTAAGGCAAAAGAAATAAAAGCAAAAATAAACAAATGAGACCTAATTAAACTTAAAACTTTTGCACAGCAAGGGAAACCATTGACAAAATGAAATGGCAACCTACTAAATGAGAGAATATATTTGCAAATGATATTACCAACAAGGGGTCAATATCCAAAATATATAAACAGCTCTGCTAAGTCTCTTCAGTCATGTCAGACTCTGTGCAACCCCATAGACGGCAGCCCACCAGGCTCCCCTGTCCCTGAGATTCTCCAGGCAAGAACACTGGAGTGGGTTGCCATTTCCTTCTCCAATGCATGAAGGTGAAAACTGAAAGTGAAGTCGCTCAGTCGTGTCCAACTTCCAGCAACCCATGGACTGCAGCCCACCAGGCTCCTCTGTCCATGGAATCCTCCAGGCAAGAGTACTGGAGTGGGGTGCCATTGCCTTCTCCATATAAACAGCTCATATAACTCAATATAAAAAAAAGCCAACCCGATTAAAAAATGGGCAGAAGAGCTGAATAGACATTTTTCCAAAGAAGATATACAAATGGCCAATAGGCACATGAAAGATGCTCAACATTTCTAATTAATAGAAAGGCAAATCAAAACCACAATTAGACATCACCTTACACTTGTCAGAATGGGTGTCATCAAAAAGTTTACAAAAAACAAATGTAGGCAAGAATGTGGAGAAAAGGAAATCCTTGTACACTGTGGGTAGGTGTGTAAGTTGATTCATCTGCTATGTAAAACAGTATGGAGGTTCCTGAAAAAAGCTAAAAACAGAACTACCATGTGATCCAGCAATTCTATGCTTGGGTATTTATCTAAAAGAAACAAAAACACTAATTTGTAAAGATACATGCACCCAGTGTTCATAGCAGGTTTGATCCCTGTGTCAGGACAATCCCCTGGAGTAGGAAATGGCAGCCCACTCCAGTAATCTTGCCTGGAAAATCCCATGGACAGAGAAGCCTAGTGGGCTGCAATCCATGGGGTCGCAGAGAGTCAGACACAGACTGAGCACACACACACGATGCTCATAGCAGCACTGTTTGCAGTAGCCAGGTTACGGAAGCCAAGCATGTGTCCATCGATAGACAAGTGGATAAAGATGCTATGGTATTCATATACAGGGGAGTATTCCTCAGCCACTAAAAAGAATTACATTCTCTCATTTGTAGCAGTGTGGATGGGCCTAGAGAATGTTTTGCCTAATGAAATGAATCAAAGACAAATAGTGTATGATACCACTAATTTGCGAAATTGAAAAAAGTAAAATGAACGTATCGAGGAAAACAGAAACAAACTCAGATATAGAAAACAAACTAGTGGTTTTCAGTGGAAAGAGGAAAGGGAAGACGGGCAAAATAGGGCATGAGGTGAAAACACAGAAATTACTGTATATAAAATAGATAAGTGACAAGGATATACTGTAGAGCACGGGGTATTATAACCACTATTTTGAATAACGTAATGGAGTATTATCTATAAAATTACTGAACCACAATGCTGTATGCCTAAAACTAATATAATATTGAAAATCAACTATACTTCATTTAAGAAAAAACAGACGAAACTTCATGTCAATGAATCATATTCTTTTAACTGATACATAGTATTCAGAATTTCAGTATTACTTTTCAACATATATTTTTATTCAGTTTTCAAATCTGCATATATCATTTTTATTTTTATGACTCTAACATGACATTTTATGGAAGTATAATAAATTTGTATATAGAGACCTAACCATATTTTTGCAGAATGTAGTTTGTTTCCCGTGTTTTCATAGTAAGATTTAATGTCTTTGGGGCTTAAGTATAAATTGCAAAGATTGTGGTTAATTCATACAGCTGCATATTATGGAGCTGTTAAAAATTACACTGCTGACTTATTTATTGACAGAGAAAGATTTTTCTGTAACTTTTTTAAGACTACAAAACAGTATGTATGGTATAATGCCATTTTTGAAAAATAAGTATATTAGTATATATTCTCTTGCTTTCACACACACATATATATGCATGTGTGGAAATTATAAATAAATAATAATAGTTCTTTTTGGATAATGAGGTTCTGGTAAATTTTATTAACATTTCTACAATGAGAGCATATTGATAAACAAAAAAGTAGATATTATTATTTAAAGCATCAATGATATGAAAAAGGCATTGGGGTTCCTGGCTAGAAATGAAGTATTGCATCATTAATACTCAAGAGTATTGCTTTCCTTTTAGGTCAAGACACAGAAGAAGCAGGGAGCTCCATGTCCACTCTGGAGAGGTCACTGGCGGCACGCCGAGCCACCCGGGCCAAGCTCATGATTCCTATGGATGCCCAGTCCAGCAATCCTGGTGAGTGACAGTTGGTGCCACAGTGGAGACGGGAACAACATCACGTTAATATGAGGCATGCGTGCTTAGCCGCTCAGTCGTGTCCAACTCTTTGCAACCCTTTTGCCTGTAGCCCGCCAGGCTCCTCTGTCCATGGGATTTTTAAGGCAAGAATACTCCAGTGGGTGGGCATTTTCCTCCTTGATTTGCAGTATTATATTAGTTTCAGTTTGTATATTATATTATACAGTTTTCTTTGTGTATCTTTTCTCTATCAGCTATCAAAACCTGATTAGAGTTTTCTCTGAACTTTCTGGACAAATGGGCATAATGAAGAACAATTAAAATCATATCATTTTTATTTGGAAGTTAGAATTTTCACTCTGTTGTTTGTTGTGCTTGCCTTACACAACCACGTGATTTATCTATGGGCAATCAGTTGATACATATTTAAGAAGTTGTATAGAAAACAAATCGATCTAAAAAGAATGGAAGTTTTGTCATTATTGATCTTATTCTAACAACCACCTTCATAGATTTTAAAAAACTCTTTTAATAAGTCTAATTTTCAGACTTAAATAATCTAGCTCTCTTGAAACAAATATTGAAATAATCACTTCCTACTCCCTTCATGTTGAAGTTTTCTGTCATACTCCCATTTTCACTGAAGATATTAGTATCTGCGAATCACTTCCTTTCCAATTACCTCTGTGATCAATCTTGGTAATTACAGTATCCATGCACGTAATCCATCTGATGTTAGTTCCTGATGTTCCCTACAGTATTAGCTCTTTCCCACCTCAATTCATCAGTTCCATGTCACACAGTAAACCAATAACTGTACCTGCTGCAGAATGTCAGTTTCTGTCATCTCTTTTTCTAGCACAGTATTCTTTTTCTCGTTTATTGGCCCCTTGCTAACAAATTTTTAATCCCACTAGGACCTACAGTCCATTAACTCTGCAACCTTCCCATTATCCCTGGTCTTCCTCATGTCTTTTTATTTCCATTAAAACTCAACTTCCAATCCAGCATTAATTACTACCTTCCGTCCCTTCTAAACAGCCTCATCTCCCTTGGTTCTTCTTCCCTATCATAGTTACCACCCAAAAAAACTCAACCCTGGTTAAATTAGCTCCTCAGCAACATTGACCATGAACCCTGACAGCTGACTTCATTTGAAGAAAGATATGTAGCCTATTTGGGCTTCCCTGGTGGCCCAGCTGGTAAAAAATCCACCCGCAATGTGGGAGACCTGGGTCCAATCCCTGGGTTGGGAAGATCCCCTGGAGAAGGAAACTGCTCCCCACCCCAGTATTCTGGACTGGAGAATTCCATGAACTGTATAGTCCATGAGGTCACAAAGAGTCGGACATGACTGAGTGACTTTCACTTTCATATAGCCTATTCACTGGGCATTTATGACAACAAATTCAAGGTGAACTGTCATTTATTTGGAAATGCCAGTCATTTCTCTCACTTTGAGAGAAATCATTCATTATCATTCACTGAGACATCATTCATTGTCTCACTGTATAAGATGAATATCTTATATCTATTCTTTCCTTTCTGACTCAATACCTCTCTCCTTTCCCCTGTCCCTGCTAATAAGCCTGCTTCTTTTATCACCAAGAGAAGCATTTAGAAATGATATCCTTATCTACCCTTCAAATCTAGTGATCTGTTTTTGTTTCTGTGTAAGACCAGCCCTTTCCCTTGAGGACAACCTTTCATTCCCACTTAGGGACTCTTCTGTAATTATCCCTTTCCTTTCTTGGATCATCAGTTTTCCTTCCTACTCCAATATGTGTATGAGCATTATCTCATAACTCCCTTGTTAAAGCATCTTCCCTGGAACCACTAGCCCATTCCTCCCCTTTCCTGAGAAACTCTCTTAAAAGTTGTCTGTAATTACTTTTTGCTCTTTTAATCTTCTGTATTAATTTTAATAGCATTTCCACAGTCCCTCTACTAAAACCATGGCTGCCAAGATTTCAATAATCTCCACATCTTCTTACCAAATGCTCAATTGTCCAGTGCTCAGCAAAATTTGACATAGCTTCTGTTTTTCCTGGAATGCTTTCTTCACTTGCCTGTTGTGTTCTAAATGCCCCCAGTTTTCTTCCTGTCCCACTGCCTTCTCATTTTTAGTCCTTTACTTACTCCTCCTTTCTCCCCAATCTCTTAAGAGATAGAGTACCCTCGGGCTCAGTCTGCAAACTGCTGTCTACTATCTACACTCGCTTCTTAGAAGTTGTCATCTAATACCAATGGCTTTAATGCCATTTGCATGCTGATGAGTCACAAAAGTTAATCCCCAGATTAATTCCTTCCTGAAACCCACATCAATTTCCATATACAATATTGACTCACCTTCTTCAAATGGCTAATAGGCAAGCCAGGTGAGCTCAACATGGAAATCTTGCTCTTCCATAATTCCCTCTCCCCAGCTCCAAACTTGATTCCTATTATTTTTCCCAATACACGGTACCACTATTTAACCATCTATTCTTGTTTAAAAAACAAAATAAAACACAACCTCTAGTTTCATACTTCTTTATTCTGATTTCCTCACATCGCAAATTCAGTCTTTCACCAAATCTGATAGTTCTTGCTTTCAAAACCCATCCCGAATCTGACTACTCTTTCCCACCTCCACTTTTCTGCCTTATCCAAGCTATACCATCTCTAGATGGCAAATATAATCTATAGATTGTAGACTATAGCTGTAAACTTGTAACTGTTCTCTTTTCTTGAGCTCTTGATCTTACAGGAAGTCGTCTACACCGAAGCTTTTCAATGTGAATTGGATGATGTTATTCCTCTTGACTTCCCGTCACATGTGGCACAATATCCAGCGATTTCATCATGCCCAAGAGGTGCCCTGTGGTCTAGCCTCTGGCATGTCTCTCACACTGTCTCCTGCTGTTTCTCTCTATAATCTCTTTCAGCCACATAGCTCTCCTCTCTGTTCTTTGGCAATAACACACATTCCATCTCAGGGACGTTTTACTGTCCTCTTTGCCTGGCATTTCTTTCCATAGATATTTAGTTGACTTTTCCCTCATTTATTCAGGTCTGTGTTCAACTGCCACCACCGCGAAGGAACATAGATCTTCCCTGACCATTACCTAGGAGCCTCCTTGGTCTCTCTCTACGCTCTTCATTCTGCTTTGTTTTTCTTAATTTGTATAACTGTCTTACTTGCTTTATTGTGTTTGTTTACTTATCATGTGTTTTCCTTGTGTAGTATAGGCTCTATGAGAGCAGGAATTTTGCCTGCTTTCATCACGTCATATCCTCAGTACCCCAAATGGAGATTGGCATGGTAGGCACTCAGTTGATACTGTTCAGCCAAATGAATGAACTAATGGCTGTTTCTTTCTACCTACTGTATGTGATGTTTCCTCTACATTCCAACATAGCTCTCAATTTTACTATAATAAATGGAATTTATAACAGATGCCAGTTGTTCAACTCATGGGATAGATACTGTTCTTATGCCTGTTTTACTAATAAAAGAACTGAGGCCTACAGAGTTTAAGTACATAGCTTACAATCATACAGCGAGTAAGTGACAGGGCCAGAATTGGGACTCCGGACCGGCTTCAGCCTCTGTGCTCTGAATCATTATGCTCCCAGCTGCAGTCCTCTGTGAAGCTATTCATTCCTTTACCACATAGAAGGATGCTGTACACTTAGCTGCTTCTATTTGTGTTTTCCTTCCAGCCACTTTCCTCTTATAACTAAGTTCTGTCTGTGCCAACCTTCTATAGCTTTCTTCTTAAAAATCAGTGTGTTTCAGAATCTTCATGGGACTTTCTCTCCCATATATAACTTCTTCATCTAAGAAGTTTCCATATCCCATTGACTTTTTTTTCTTCCACTGTATCTTTTGAATCCCTGGCTGCATTCCCATTTCCAAGATTCATGTTTTTATTCTTCTCTTTATGGCCTTACCCCTGAACTGTCAAAACAGCTTTATAATTAATCTTCCTCCTCTCTGTAGTACCTTCTAAATGTCTTTGTATCCTGCTTGCCAAATTTCTTCCTAAAACAACTTAAATATGGCATTCTACTCTATAAATTTTCCCAATGGCTCCTCACTGTCTTCCAAGAAAAAAAAAAAAAACCCTGTGCATACCAGATGTAAGTCTGTATTTCTAGTCTCCTGTTGCTATGTTAGACACCCTTGCCAAGCCAGACCAATCACCAGTTCACAAATATGCATTGTTGTTTATTTGATTTTCCTTCTGAACACATTTTTTTTTCCCCCTTATGGAATGACTTGGTAGCCATCTCTAACTAATAGAGATCTGTGAATCTTTCAAAGACCAGAGAGGTATTAATGCTCTCATGAATTCTTTCCTCTCTGATTACTACACCCAGAAATGAGGGCTTCTTTTCTCATGTTTGAATAGTCTCTCTTTTTAACACTTTTATGGAATTCATTCCTCAGAGTACTGCCTCATATACTTAGGTATTCAAGTCCAAATCTTCCCTCCTCTAACAGATTGTGTATTACATGATAGGGAGGGGATGCAGCTAATTCTTCTTCATATTCACACATTGTTTAACTCAATATCTAGCATAAAATTGGTACTTGCTAAGTATCTGTCAAATAAATGACTAGATGAAAAAAATAAACGTATTATAAGAAGGCCTTGTGTTCATAACACATCAGGGTTTAAGGCTCTTTTTTTAGCAGTTCTAATAGAATATCTTCAAATAAAAACTTGATACATTAAAGGCAGTTAAAATTGTTTACATTCAACAAGAACTAACGAGCTTAGAAAGAAAGAGAAATGTAATGAAATATAACAAGTGTTGAGAACTTCTAAATATTATTCACTAGCTAAATACCTTTCTAATTCATATGTCATTTACTCCTCCCAATACTCTCATGTGTTGAGTTTATCCTGATTTTACAGATGGGAAATAGTCTTAGCTTAACAAACTTCCTTCCTTCCATGAGTCTGTATGATGTGCTTCTTTTCTAAGGACAAAGATGCCTTATATTATTTGTATTCATTTTTAAAAATAATTTGTTTGACTCTAGCATCTCCAGTTTACAAACATGCAAACCAAAGTTCTGAGAGTCTGAACCCAACGCTTGTGCTCAGTCTGTTGGCTTCACCCTACCCCCTCATGCTGTCATCTCAAGCTCTGACTTGCTCGATGGCTAAAGCACGACTTCTCTTATTCCTAGTGTCTTACATGAATGCAGGCCCTAAAATGACAAGTAATTTATTACTTTAATTAGTTTAAAATTAGTAAATTAGTAGTTAGAAATGTATTAGTTTTATTAATTTGAAAACTATTCTATAAAGCATGCATATATGTAATTTTCAGCAGTTAAATACATTTATAAAATGCATAGGGACACTCTGACTCAACAGTTCCATACCTAGATTTATTCTGTTCTTGGGTGTATATCTAGCAGAAATGCCTAATATGCTCACCAAAAGACATGTATAAGAATACGTTGGGGAATACTGCTTGTCATGACTTGGTAATGTATATAACGTATTCACACAATGGACTACCATGTAGCAATGAACACGGAAAAGCTAAAATGATACAAACAATATGGAGACTCTCACAGATGTACTCCTGCAAAACAGAAATGTAATTCATCTGTATGATTCAATTTATGTAAATCTTAAACAGGCAAAGTAACCTATGGGGTTAGAATTCAAAAGAGTAGTTACTCTTAATGAGAGGTGGTTAGTTACCAGAAGGGAACATGGAGCAGCTTCTGATAACGTTCCATTTTCATGGCCTGGATGATGGTCAGAAGACATTTCACCCTGAAAAATCACTGAGCAGTACTGACGATATTTAGTTTTCAATATGTATTACTGTTGTTCAGTTGCAAAGTTGTGTCCAACTCTTTTTGACCCCAAGGACTGCAGCACACCAGGACTCCCTGTCCCTCGCTGTCTCCCAGAGTTTGCCCAACTTCATATCCATTGATTTGGTGATGTCATCCAACCATCTCATCCTCTGGCACCCTTTCTCCTTCTGCCTTCAATCTTTCCCAGCATCAGGGTCTTTCCAATGAGCCAGCTATTGGCCAAACTATTGGAGCTTCAGCATCAGTCCTTTCAGTGAGTATTAAGGATTGATTTCCTTTAAGATTGACTGGTTTGATCCCCTTGCTGTCCAAGGGACTATAAATATGCATATTATATTTAAATAAAACTTCAGTTAGAAATGAAGAGTCAGTAGAATATAGACCTTTTGAAATCTTTGTTGCATTACATTCTTTGTTGGCTCCAAACTCAGTTGGTTAAACTCTATCTAACAAGAGAAAATTTATTTCAGCATATAATCCAAGTTGATTTTAAAATTAATTCTTAGACTTTCTGATAAATAAAATAGATTCTTTGCAACTGACATGATTGATGGGCCTTAGCTAACTAGGCTGAAAAACTTGTAGATTTGTATCTTGACAGAGTTATGATTTCATTCAGAATGGTAGATGCATGTACTGATGGCCCACTTGCAACTATTTGGATTTACTAGTGTATCAGGTCTTGTATAAACTACATCATAGCATAGTTTGGGTTTCCAGTCACACGTATAAAGATGCTTGCTGTTCCACTTAATAATCTCTATTTTTGTAAGATTATTTCCCCCCTCTTCCTTGACATTTCTCACCATGTTCTGCAAAATGATAACTACCAGATAAAATATAAACTATCTGAAGTGTTTTTTAGTTCTTAAAATTCACAGGAAATGGCATTTAATTTCATTGAAGTACAAAACCTGTTTATTTGTCTGAGGTTATGCTTTTTGGTTGAAAATATTAGGTGGCATATGTTACTTCTTACCCCAGAACACACTTCACAGCTAAGCAAGCTGATGCCTGTGAGAAGCATAGTAACTAATAGCATAGACAGGAGAAGAATCCAGATATTCTGATTTCCCCAGTCTGCTGCTCTTTCTTATAAAACTGTGGCAAAAAGTCAGTATTTTTACAGTGGCCAAAAATAATTTTATGTGATTTTCTTACTATAAATTAGTCTCCTGGAGAAGACTCTTAAGAGTCCCTTGGACTGTAAGGAGATCCAATCGTCCATCCTAAAGGAAATCAGTCCTGAATATTCATTGGAAGCACTAATGCTGAAGCTGAAACTCCAATACTTTGGCCACCTGATGCAAAGAATTGACTCATTGGAAAAGACCCTGATGCTGGGAAAGATTGAAGGTGGGAGGAGAAGGGGACAACAGAGGATGAGATGGTTGGATGGCATCACTGACTCAATGGACATGAGTTTGAGCAAACTCCAGGAGTTGGTGATGGACAGGGAGGCCTGGCGTGCTGCAGTCCATGGGGTCGCAAAGAGTTGGACACGACTGAGCAGCTGAACTGAAGGAAAGTCATATGCTGAGTTTCCAGGAATCAGACTCTGAAAAGAGATTGGAAAACAGGAGATTTATTAGCAAGTTCCTTTAGGAGTAACACCTGTGAGGGTAAAGGGTACAGGATTGCTGAGAGGGAGATAGTAAACTAATCAGGTATTGTTATCGTCATTCACTTTGTAAATCGTGTCCAAGTCTTTGAGACCCCCATGGAGTATAGCACACCAAGCTTCCTGTCCTTCACTATCTCCTGGAGTTTGCTCAAATTCGTGTCCATTGAATTGATGATGCCACCCAACCATCTCATTCTCTTTCACCCTCTTCTCCTGCCTTCAGTCTTTCCCAGCATCAGGGTCTTTTCCAATGAGTTGATTCTTCATATCAGGTGGCCAAAGTATTGGAGCTTCAGCATCAGTCCTTCTGGTGAATATTTAGGGTTGATTTCCTGTTGGATTGACTGGTTTGATCTCCTTGCTGGTTGGCATATGGAAAAACCTGGACAAACTATTTGGCCAACCCAAAAGTTTGATGGAGGCCTCAACTGACAGTACAGATTGCTCTGGTGCTGGAATTATCCTTCTAGGTTGTCCCAGATGAGGTGGGGGGTGAGGGCAGTTCTGTAGTCTTTGAGGCAGACTGCTCCTAGGAAGTAAGGTGCAGCCTTGGTGAGCAGCTTCTTTGGCTGAGAGCAGTACCTGGAGCGATGGCAGCTTTTCTTACACTTTCAGTGTTTTATTATTCCATGCATCCTAATTATTCTGCCTTGGAAAGATTCCTTTTCCATTCTCATATTGTGTTTTCTTCTGCTGTAAAATGCCTGAGGAGAGGCGAAGAATAGATCTAGGTAAAATAGAAATGGAAGCAGATACCCTGTAGGATCACATCAGCTGTACAATTTTAATAATTCACTGTGTGAGTTTGTTGAGTAAAAATCTCTTGAATTTCTTTTTTTTTTCAGTTTTTATTTCCTTGTAAATATTTGAAGGAAAAAATGTAAGATCAGCCTCTAAAGAAGCTAGAAGTTTCAAAAACTTAAATTAGATGGTGTTTAAAAAGACTGAGACAGAAGAAAGCATACAGTTTTGTTTTAAGGATAGCTTGGATGCTGCTATGGTTACTGGTTGGGGGCCTTTCTAGAACGTTCACTACGAGAGCCAGCATTTTCTTCCCCACCTTCACTATCTGCTTTAGTCACTTGAGTGCAGAACTCAAACAGTTTTCAATATCTTTGGAAATTTTTGACTTATATTTTAAGTGGTCATATTTTTAAAAATTTTATTTATCATTGAACAGTTTTATTTAGATATAATTTATGTGTGTAACTGTACATATTTAATGTACATAGTCTAGTAAGTTTAGACATGCATTCACCCATGATACCATCACCACAAAGTCATAGATAAGGTTGTTTTAAACAGTATTTTTTATTAAATGTTATTCAGCTCAGTCTTGAGGCAGATCTGTTGGGACTCAGGAGAAATTAATGTCAATAACCAACATTTCCACCCTGCTGCACTTGTAGGTGGGTGCTGTCTTTAATCCTCAGAACCACATCCTAATGTTGGTACCACGATGATCTCCTCTTTACTGATGAAAAAAACAGGAAATAGATTACATACCCTCTCATGTGAATGTATAGTTACCTACTGCTGCTAAGTTGCTTCAGTCGTGTCCGACTCTGTGCGACCCCATGGACTGCAGCCTACCAGGCTTCTCCATCCATGGGATTCTCCAGGCAAGAACACTGGAGTGGGTTGCCATTTCCTTCTCCAATGCATGAAAGTGGAAAATGAAAGTGAAGTTGCTCAGTCGTGTCTGACTCTTAGCAACCCCATGGACTGCAGCCTACCAGTCTCCTCCATCCATGGGATTTTCCGGGCAACAGTACTGGAGTGGGGTGCCATTGCCTTCTCCCAGTTACCTACTATTACCTAACAAATTACCTCAAAATGTAGCAACAGAAAACAGCCATTTATTTTTTCAGTAGCTTCTGAGCATCAGGAATCCAGGAATGATTTAGCCAGGCAGTTCAAGCTCAGGGTCCTCAAGACATGGCTCCTGGCTTCCTCCAGAGTGAACCATCAGAGAGAGCGAGAGGGGAAAAGAGAATGAGAAAGAATCTCATTTAACCTATTTTTGGAAGTGACATACCATCACTTCCATTGCACTCTTTGGTCACCAGACCAATCTGGATGAATTGTGGCAGGGAACTCCAACAAGGATGTGAATACATGAAGAGAGAATCAACGGGCACTGTCTTCGATGTTGGCTGTGGCATTTTTTCCCTATCAACTGGCAGAACTAGATAATGAACCCAGGCAGTCTGACCTAGTGTTTGGGCCCTTTACCACTATTTTAAGAATAACTGCAGAACGTGTCGTTGTGAATGTTCACTATTTTCCTCAAGTAGGAATTTGTGGATACTTGTGGCTGGCCTCCAGTGACAATTGCTTGTCAAAGGACACCTGAAAATGTGAAGGAGATTATTTATCAAGGGTGATGGAAACTACAGTTCCGAATAGTCCAGATTATATGTAGGCCATTGCCAAAAAGAAACACTAAAGAGAGGCAGAGTGCGAAATCATGTCACTTAAGCTCTTTGCACTTTAAAATATTATCTTTACTCTTCTGTTCACCTCTCCTCCTCAACAAATCTCTCAAATTGTCAAGTATCATGGGGAGAAGTACCTATAGAGAGCTTTATTTCTTAATAACGTTAAAAATAAAATCTGTATTTTTAGATTTCCTGTAGTTCGTGTTTAACACTAACATTTTTGTAAATGTTGTTTAAAGTTTTTGAATATCAATGTGCCCTGTTCAGGAAACTAAGTAATTTGGTGGTGAGGGAGTTTCTACTTGAAAAATCTTTATGCGTCAGTATGAGAGATAAATCCAGTTGTCAGCAAGCTGTGTCAGAACAGATTTCTTGTCATAGTTGGCCGCAAGGCAGAGATTTATTGAAAATGTTTGATGATATCACTCTTTGAGCTGTTTTGCATAAGCAGAGCAGGGCAGTGAATGCCTTGAATTGTACTGTGAGGACGTGTCTGTGTAGGTGTGTGTTTCTGGCTCTCAAAACTGACGTGTAGTTGAAAATACAAAAATGCACTTCAATACACAGTGTTAGGTCCAACTTATTACAGAATGATTAGTTTTGCAACAACTGTTTTATAAGTAAGGGTAGCTGTCTGTTCTATTTTAGAAATGAATCATGGATCAGAAAACTTCAAAACCAAAGCTTTGGAATACTGACTAGTCTATTCATGTGAGGGAAATAGAACAATGCAAATTTCTGAGTTGCTGAGACATACAACAGATTTATTGTTTTTGTAAAAGAACTTTTATTATTTGCAAACCTTTTGTACTCAGGTCAGTAGTCAAAATGCAAAACTCATAGAAAGTAAAATTTCTTTTCTTAAGTAATGAGAGACTTGGAGCTGGAATATGAATTTAGTCTCTTGGGTTCTCTCTGTTCTCTAACTTATACAGAATCTGCGGCTTGCCAAATTATTTTATGTTTCTCTATTCAAATTTATTCAGCACCAACTGGAAGATATTTATGACATTCTTTTTCTAACTGCGTTGTAAAATATTGGTTAAATTCAGATAACAATATTGATTAGAATGTGCACAGTTTGTCAAGTGGGTGCTTTCTACTTTTAAGGGAGACTATTATTGTCACATTTATTTATGAGTAAAAATTGTCAACACAGGAAAAGCTTTGCAATTTGGCAGTCAACCTTAATGACTGTATAGTAATCTCATTTTGATTGGTAAGATGTATGAATTCAATTAACTGCTTCAGAGAGTGAAATTTTGAGTCATAGGAATACAGACTTTGTTATTATATGGCTTTTATTTGCAAATGTATTCAAATCTATTACTATTAGTATCATTGTAGTAACATATTAACTATACACACCAGGAAACAAAATAATACATACATGAAATCATGTGAAAAATCTCCAGTGGGTTAAAATGACAGATTTATAAATATTTCTAGAAAATCTCTCTTGTTAACTCACTTGAAAAATATGAAGTATCTCCAGAACTGTACTATGACAGACACAAAGACTACAAAATGATAACCTTTTCCTTGAGGGAATTTATCATTATTTTGCCTGGAATCTGGTTTGAATTTCTAATTCTTTTCGACGGTTCCCTTCTCATTTTATTTCTTTTCCTTTTTCTAAACTCTGTTCATGTGTTTATATAGCCACAATCTACTTTTATAAAAAATCTTATCTATTAAATTATAACATCTTTATTTATGATGTTATATATCAGTTAGTCTGAATTTTTCATTGAAGTCCTCCCAAAAATAATTTAGAAAAGCTTTGTATTACCACACACGTTTTTAATTCAGTATTTAAAATTAAATATTATAGGTTAAGTATCTGCAAAATACATAATTTTTCTGGTAGTCTACTCTTTTAAATAAAGCCAAAAGTATAAAAATACCATAGCCGTTTGATACCCACCATCATCCATTTACAAAGTGTCAATACGTTAGGAAGTTTCCCTTTTGCAGAGAAAAGTTTGTACCACTCATTTTCTTCCTTTAACTAATACCTACAATTCACTTCCCCACAGAATTGCATACAACCGTCAGCCCTGTGAACTTTCACAGGAAGTTAAATTCTGCTGCTGCGGCTGCTAAGTCGCTTCAGTCGTGTCCGACTCTGTGCGACCCCATAGACGGCAGCCCACGAGGCTCCCCCGTCCCTGGGATTCTCCAGGCAACAACACTGGAGTTGGTTGCCATTTCCTTCTCCAATGCAGGAAAGTGAAAAGTGAAAGTGAAGTCGCTCAGTCGTGTCCGACTCTTAGCGACCCCATGGACTACAGCCCACCAGGCTCCTCTGCCCATGAGATTTTCCAGGCAAGAGTACTGGAATGGGTTTTAACCAGAAAGTTAAATAGTATTTCAGTTAACAACTAGATAATGTCCTCTAATTTTTCTGGAAGTAAAAGTTATATTCAAGTATTGATTAATCATTCAAGTTATCTGCTTTCTAATTTTCTAGGAGGTACAACTGTAAAAAGCTTTATCATGACATATATCTACAGGTTTTATTCACTTAGAGGTACTTCGTATAATACAATATACTAAGACAGGATTTAAAACATTGAAATATCTTTACTAATGTGAGTTTTTGAAAAAATATTTTATCCCATTAAAACATTAATATACATTCTTATTTGATTCAGACAAAGCACCCATTACTTCAGTTCAGTTCAGTCGCTCAGTCGTGTCCGACTCTTTGCGACCCCATGAATCGCAGCACACCAGGCCTCCCTGTCCATCACCAACTCCCGGAGTTCACTCAGACTCACGTCCATCAAGTCAGTGATGCCATCCAGCCATCTCCTCCTCTGTCGTCCCCTTCTCCTCCTGCCCCCAATCCTCCCAGCATCAGAGTCTTTTCCAATGAGTCAACTCTTTGCATGAGGTGGCCAAAGTCCTGGATTTTCAGCTTTAGCATCATTCTTTCCAAAGAAATCCCAGGGCTGATCTCCTGCAGAATGGACTGGTTCAATCTCCTTGCAGTCCAAGGGACTCTCAAGAGTCTTCTCCAACACCACAGTTCAAAATCATCAATTCTTCAGTGCTCAGCCTTCTTCACAGTCCAACTCTCACATCCATACATGACCACAGGAAAAACCATAGCCTTGACTAGACGAACCTTTGTTGGCAAAGTAATGTCTCTGCTTTTCAATTGCTATTTAGGTTGCTCATAACTTTTCTTCCAAGGAGTAAGCATCTTTTAATTTCATGGCTGCAGTGACCATCTGCAGTGATTTTGGAGCCCCCCCAAAAATAAAGTCTGACACTGTTTCCACTGTTTCCCCATCCCATTACTTAACCTCCTTAAAAAAGAGTTAGTCCTCATTACCAAAACAGTCAGTCAAAACTTTCTATCTGAAAAAAGACCTGGGTTCATTTTTCAATTAAACATGTTAATATGCGCTTTAAGGAGTGTTATAAATATACTGAAATTAAATTCTCAAATGAAGTTTTACATATATATGTGTATATATATATATATACACACCCCCTCCCTTTTGAGCCTCCCTCCTACCCCCGTTCCCGCCCTCTAGGTTATCAGAGCACCAGGCGGGGGGCTCCCTGTGCTATACAGAAGCTGCCCCCTAGCTATCTATTTTACACATGATAGTATATACGCGTGTATGTTCAGTTGCTTTAGTGTGTCTCTTTGCGACCCTGTGGATTGTAACACGCCAAGCTCCCCTGTCCATGGGATTCCCCAGGCAAGAATACTGGAGTGGGCTGCCATTTCCTTCACCAGGGCATATTCCTGGCCCAGGGATTGAGCCTGGGTCTCCTGCATTGCCGGTGGATCCTTGACCACTGAGCCCCGGGTGAAATGTATCCATGTCGGTTTTGTTTTCTCGATCCGCCCCACCCTAGCCTTCCCCTCTCTGTCCGCTTGGCTGTTCTCCGGGTGTGTGTCTCCATTTCTTCCCTGCAAATAGCTTCATCAGTACCATTTTTCTAGATTCCATATATATGCGTTAATATATGATATTTGTTTTTCAGTTTCTGATTTACTTCACTCTGTATAACAGGCTCTAGGTTCATTCACCTCACTACAACTGATTTAAATTCATTCCTCTTTATGGCTAAGTAATAGTCCATTGCATATATGTACCACATCTTTATACATTCATCTGTCGATGGACATCCAGATTGCCTCTATGTCCTGGCTAGTGCTGCAATAAACATATTTTGGGGTACATGTGTCATTTTGAAGGAACCTTTTTAATTTAAAGTGCTATGTATTTCATGTAATTAATCTGCATTTTTAAGTCAAAATATTTTAAAAATCTGTTTGTAACCAACAATAATGCAGTGTAATTTGTATCTTGGTGATGAAATTACTAGGTAAAAGGAATGTGATTTAAAAAAAAAAAAGATTTTACTTTGATAAATGTACACTGCTGTCCATGTTGAACTTCAGCAACTGGCCTTAGGGTATAACTAAATTAAAAAATCATAATATAAAATAAATAATTCATTAATTTTTTAGATAAGAATATGCTGTTGAAATTGATCATTCCAGCAGCTAGCTTAATTTTTATTTTTTGTTAATAAAAGGTAGAACATGCTAAACATTTTATAAGATGAAGATTGACTTACACTGAGAGTAAGTATTTCATAATATGATACAGTTCAGTTCAGTCACTCAGTTGGGTCTGACTCTTTGTGACCCCATGGACTTCAGCACGCCAGGCCTCCCTGTCCATCACCAACTCCCAGAGTTTACTCAGATGCGTGTCCATTGAGTTAGTGATGCCATCCAGCCATCTCATCCTCTGTCGTCCCCTTCTCTTCCTGCCTTCAATCTTTCCCAGCATCAAGGTCTTTTCAAATGAGTCAGCTCTTTGCATCAGGTGGCCAAACTCCAAAGTATTGGGGTTTCCACTTCAGCCTCAGTCCTTCCAATGAATATTCAGGACTGATTTCCTTTAGGATGGACTGGTTGGATCTCCTTGCAGTCCAAAGGACTCTCAAGACTCTTCTCCAACACCACAGTTCAAAAGCATCAATTCTTCAGAACTCAGTTTTCTTTATAGTCCAACTCTTACATTGATACATGACTACTGGAAAAACTAGAGCCTTGACTAGATGGACCTTTGTTGACAAAGTAATCTCTCTGCTTTTTAATATGCTATTTAGATTGGTCATAACATTTCTTCCAAGGAGTAAACGTCTTTTAATTTCATGGCTGCAGTCACCATCTGCAGTGATTTTAGAGCCCCCCCAAAATAAAGTCTGCCACTGTTTCCACTGTTTCCTTGTCTATTTGCCATGAAGTGATGGCACCAAAACAGATTGATTATATTCTTTGCAGCCAAAGATGGAGACACTCTATACAGTCAGCAAAAATAAGACCGGGAGCTGACTATGGCTCAGATCATGAACTCCTTATTACCAAATTCAGACTTAAATTGAAGAAAGTAGGGAAAACCACTAGACCATTCAGGTATGACCTAAATCAAATACCTAATTCATAATGTGATACCACTGAACAGGCATTTGAACAATGGAATCGGACAATGCTCAATAAACCTAGAAAATATTGTGTAAGATATCATCTGTAGGTTTAGACCAATGTAACTTCAAACATGTTTTGGTATTTCAGAAAACATTCAGTTGCATTTAAATCAATGTGTCATTAAGTGGTACTACTTCAGCTGCTTGGAAGTATTTTCTATTAAATATAAATCCTTAGTGTGAGCATTTAGAGTATACTTTCATATTCTCTCTCCAGACTATAGATCGCCAAAGCCTTACTTTCCTTCACAGAATTAATAGAAAATCCCCACTTTTTTAGCACGCTGTATATAATATATTCCATTTCTGAATAATCTAATGTTTCTAACATCATCATTTTTGCCTAGAAGAAAGAATAAGATGAAATCAAAACTAAACCAAATAAAGACCAGGGAGCCGTAAGGTGGCCTATGAATCACTTCTTTGTTTGAAACCATGAAAAATTTTAAACCTCAGGGTAATTCTTGCTGGTGAGATTCTTGAAGAGTGAGTTGTCTTTTCTGAAGTGAGAAAGGGACTTTCTAGAAAGAGAGGTAAGTAAAGGAACCTACATGAAACTATGAGGAGCATCCATGGATTTGAACATGTGAAAATGTAGCCATTTCCTTTTTGCTTGTTCGGCGGATGCATGGGATTGAAAATATTAACGACAACACCTTTGTTTTGCAGCTGTCGTGAGTGCCATCCCTGTGCCAACCCTCGAAAGTGCCCAGTACCCAGGAATCCTTCCATCACCCACGTGTGGATACCCCCACCCACAGTTCACCCTCCGGCCTGTGCCATTCCCAACACTGTCAGTGGACCGAGGTTTCGGAGCAGGAAAAAGTTAGTGGATTGCATTTTCCTTTCTTTTTACCGAGAACAGACGAATAAGATCAATAAAGTCTTGTCAAGTGTGTAGCATTTTGATGTTCTTATCCTTTGTAAAGAGGGATTCCGCTGTGACCTGAGTGCTAGAATTTTCTTTTTCAGCATGGTCAGTTTTTTGGACCCTAAACATGTATTGGGACTGATTTTCTAGGAGTCTTTCCACAGTCTGTTGCACTGACAATGTGAAAAGTTGTGAGAAAACAAAGCTGAACAGATCCAGTAAAACAGCAACGTGATGGGTGCTGGAAATTAATGTGTTCTGATAAGCGGGAAGTGAATACGCGAGTGACTGAACTCCAACATATTCTCACTTAAGTGTCTGTAATAATTGAAGATGTCTCTGATTTTCCTTATGAACCAATACCTGTATGAAAGTTTTAGCTTTCTTTAGTTAAATCAGCCATTTGCAACACCATGATAGACCTTTTTCATTTTCAACTTTTAAGAAATAACTATTGGAAATAAAAAATTTTCCAGACTAATATTTCACCTGTTTTTATGTATGTGTTTTTCCAGCTTTAATGGGAATAGTAGGCATTGAACAGTGTGTTGTGTGTGTTGATTTGATATACTTCTCTGTTGCAAAATGATAATCACCGTAACCTTAGCCAGCACCCCCATCCATGGCACATAATGAGCATTTCTTTTTTGTGGTAAAAACATTTGAGAGTTACTCTCTTAGCAACTTCTGAGGGTTTAACACAGTATCATTAACTATAATCACTCCTCTGTCCATGGGATTCTCCAGGCAAGAATACTGACGTGAGTTGCCATCTCCTCTTCCAGGAGCTCTTCCTGACCCAGGTCTCCTGCTTGCAGGCAGATTCTTTACTAACTGAGCTATGAGGGAAGCCCATTCTATACATTATATCCCCAGAATTTATTCATCTTCTCACTATAAGTCCGACCAAATATGTCCTTTCTTCCCTCATCTCCCAGTCCCAGGTAAACCTTGTCCTAGTTTCTATGTCTATGAGTTTGGCTTTTTAAGATTCCAAATATAATGTTTGTCTTTCTCCATCTGACTTATTTCACTCAGCATAATGCCTTTAATGTCTATCCATGTTGTTGCAAATGTAAATGCCCTATTCATGGCTGAATAGTATATATGTGTGTGTGTATACATTTTATATGTATCTCACATCTTCTTTGCCCATTCATCCTTGATGAAAACTTACCTGTTGCCATGCTTTGGGTATTGTGAATTATGCTGCAAAAAGCACGGGAATCTCAGCCATAAAAGGGAACAAAATGGGGTCATTTGTAGTGATATGAATGAATCTAGTTTTACTTACAGAGTGAAGTAAGTCAAAAAAAGGAAAACAAATATTGTATGTTAACACATATATATGGAATCCAGAAAAATGGTACTGATGACCCTATTTGCAGGGCAGGAATAGAGACACAGATGTAGAGAATGGACTTGCAGACACAGCAGAGGAAGGAGAGGATGGGACGAATTGAGAGAATAGCTTTGAGATATATATATATATATATATATATATATAGTATGTAAAATAAATAGCTCATAGGAAGCTGCTATATAGCACAGGGAGCTCAGCTCGGTACTCTGTGATGTCCTAGAGGGGTGGAATTGGGGGTGTGTGGGAGGGAGGTTCGATAGGGAGATGGTATAGTATACTTACAGCCGATTCACACTGTTGAACCACAGAAACTAACACAACATTGTAAAGCAAGTGTGTGTTAGTTGCTAAATTGTATCCAACTCTTTGCAACCCCATGGACTATAGCCTGCCAGGCTTCTCTGTCCACAGGATTTCCCAGGCAAGAACACTGGAGTGGGTTGCCATTTCCTTCTCCAGGGGATCTTCCAAACCCAGGGATTGAACTTGCATCTCTTGCTTTGGCAGGTGGATTCTTTACCATTGAGCCACCTGGAAAGCACCTGGAAAGCAATTATCCTCCAAATTAAGGAATAATATTAAAAATAGCTGGCAAAAGAAATGCATGGGAGTGCAGAATCTCTTTGATATCCTGTTTTCATTGCCTTTGCCTATATACGCAGAAGTGGGATGGCTAGATTATATGATTGTACAATTTTTAATTTCCTAAGGTACTTGCATACTGTTTTCTATAGTGGCTACATCATTTTATATTTCCACCAACAGTGCAAAAGTGTTTTCCTTCCTCCACATCCTCACAAACACTTAGCTCTTTTTTATTTTAGCCATGGTAACAGAGGTGAGGTGATACCTTGTTGTCATTTGATTTGCATTTCCCTAGTGATTAGTAATGTTGAGCACCTTTTCATGTATCTGTTGGTCTTTTGTATATCTTCTTTGGAACAATGTCCATTCAATTCCTCTGTGCACTTTTTTAATCATGGTGTTTGTGTTTTTGTTTTTGAGTTGTGTGAGTTTTTGTATATTTTGGATATTAACCAGTTAATCAGATATTTGGTTTGTAAGCATTTCCTTCCCTTCCCTTTTCATTTTCTTTCTTTGTAGCCACATTTTAATTGGATATAGTTCCATTTACTTATTGTTGCTGTTGTTGCCTTTGCTTTTGGTATCAAACCAAAAAAAAAAATCATTGCCAAGATCAATGTCTAAGTTTTCTTCCAGGAGTTTTACAGTTCTTGGTCTTATGTTCAAGTCTTTAATCCAGTTTATTTTTGAATATGGTACAAGATAAGGGTTCAGGTTCACTCATTCACAGTGACTATTATTCAGTTTTCCCAGCACCTTTTATTGAAGAGACTGCTCCCTCCCCTTGGTGTATTATTGGATTTCTTTTGAAATATTAGTTGATTTTACACTTGGGGATATATTTAGGCTCGCAGTTCTGTCCCTGTGGTCAATGTCTGTGTTTATGCCAATACTATACTGTTTTAATTACTATAGTTTTGTAGTATAGCTTGAAATCAGAAACTATGGTGCCTCCAGCTTTGTTCTTAGGTTTACTTTTGGTTCATAAGTTCCATGCAGATTTTAGGTTTGTTTTTTTTTTTTCTTTTTCTAGTTCTGTAAAGATTACATTGGGATTACAGTAGGGATTGATTGAATATATAGATGGCTATGGGTAGTAGTTTTAACAATATTAATTCTTCCAACCCATGAACACAGACTATCTTTCCATTTTTTGTGGCTTGTTCAATTTCTTTTATCAAAGTAGTAGATTTCAGTATACAACTGTTTCACTTCCTCAGTTAAATTTATTCCTAAGTATTTTGTTCTTTTTGATGCTCCTGTAAATGAGATTGTTTTCTTAATTTCTCTGATAGTCTGTTGTTAGTATATCAAAATGCAACTGATTTCTGTATATTGATTTTGTATCCTGAGAGTAGTATTTGTTTCAAAGAATGTACAAATGGAGAGAGATTCTCAAGCTATTATATGCACCCTGGTGATTTTTCCTGTGCTATTTGGCTTTTTTCCCCTTCAAGCACAGCATTTTAAAATCGATTTTATGGCATTCTTCTCTTAGTTACGAACAGGTGACTCAGCATCTCCTGTGAGATAGGATATTTTGTAATAGATAAGATGGTAACAGCAATAAAATATATTTGTGGAGTAGCTATATTTTTTCCAAGCCAACAGGGACAGCTCTAAGAAATCATAAATTGTCTAGATGTAGCAAGGTTAGAATTAAAAGGCATCAAAAATCTGCCAAGAGAGAATTAGATTTATTTTTCTTCTTCTCACTGCACATCATGTCTAGACAATAGAGTTGTGTGCAAAAACTCAAAGAAAAAAAGTCCTCCAGACCACATTGAAGGAATTTAAATAAAGGTGTGAGAAGTCCAACACCTCCAAATTTCTGAATCCCAAAACAACTAGGACGATAATTGTAGTCAAAGGATTCAGATCACACAAGTCCCTTCTTCAATTTCTGAATTGCACTACCCCCAAGAGAAGAGAGGTTTACAGTTTTAGTTTAGTTTTCTTCTCATTGCTTCATTGTTCATTTATATTCTCTTACTGTAAAAGGAAGTGTCAGAATGGCCTTTATCTGTTCATTCCAGTAAGACTGAGATAGCCAAAGTTCACTACTTTGTCCAAAACTGGAAATTAACTATTTCATTCGTGGGTGTTCCTGTAAATTCTTTTCCATTTTTAAAAGCATCATCTCCTTCTGAAAACCCAACATCCCATTGACTCCTTCCTTTCTCTCCTGATCTGGTACAGCATGCAAAACTGTCTCATTAAACCATGGGGAAAAGGATTCCAGAAGTTAAATTTCAATGAAAAGGAAAACAACTGAACTAGTATAGAATTTCGTTCCATCTGTGGTTAAGGATCACAGATTCGTTTATTCCTTTGTTTAGTCTCAAACCACTGTGCTGCAGGATTTTGACAGTGGACGAGGCTATGCGTACCTGGGGTCAGAGGGCAAATCTCTGTATCTTCTACTCGATTTTGTTATGACTCTGAAAACTGCTCTAAAAATTAAGGTCTCTTCTACAATGAAAAGGTGAAGCGGGGGAGTAGGGAGTGAGAAAGAGGAAGGAAGGAAGGAGGGCAAGCAGGAAGGGAGAAAAATGTAGTCTCCTTAGTTGATTTTTATTTTAATTTGCTTAAAAGTAATATTATTAAATACATTTAAAATTCTATTACTATTACATAACATATAATATGAACATAAAATAGATCATGTATTATATGAATTTATGCAAATTAAGGATTCCTAACAGAATTTTTTGTTTAATAATTCGTGAACCTCATCTAAAATCAAAAGGCATTGACAGTCTACTCCTGGCCAAGATACCATAGATTTTTTTAATTATAAGATATATTCAGTCCTTCTTCAAGTATTTTTTTTGACCAAAGCTATGTGCAGTGCAAAAGGGATAGGAACTGATATGTGTTTCCACGTGATTGCTTTGAAAAGAAATACATAAAACAAGCATCCTCTTTTCTAGGAAACTAAGTATTCTCTAAATCACTGTCAGAAACAGTTAACTTCCATCCATTCAGTATCAGTTTCTAAATGCCTTGGAGAACACTAAACATCCCAGTTCTGTCTCAAGCAGAAAACATTTCATGTCTCTGGCTGGAGATGTCTTATTAGTCACCTTGAAAAACAGCAAAAGGCACACGTAGGAAAAGAAACATTTTGACTGTGGGAAATGGAGCAACTCTCCTTTCTCAAAAGTTATCACAAAGACCTTTGAGTTTGAGAGACTCACTAAATCCCTGCCCCCAAAAAGGACACTAATAAAGCTGAATTTCTCCCCTCCCATAACAAATGGAAAGATATAGGATACAGTGCCTTTGCATAACACATATTCGGTGATCCACGCAGAAAGGTTTATACAGTTGTGATGGACAAATATTTCTTCTTCCTGTTAATAGCTTCAGTTTTGCTCTTCACATCCGTGGGCAAAGGAGCTGGCCGTGGGGGGACAACAAAAAGAGATGTATTTTGAAAACTTCAATCATCTGTAGATCTCTTTTCTACAAGTCAGTATAAAATTGGGGCCTCCATTTCCTCCCGTTTGGAACAGGTGCTAGAGGCGATGATGCCCACTGCTGCCTTCAGTGTTGGCATTGTCTCAGTGAGAACACCAGTCTCCTTTCTCCAGGTTGTCGTTCTCCCGCGCCTCTCTCCCAGATTGGAAATCAGTTAACAGATGGAACTTGCCATCAATAAAACCAGAACAGTGGAGTTCTTGGATCTTTCTCTAGGGTCTTAAAAAAAAAACAAAACTAGCTATAAGGATTGGGGTTACCCAGGATTACTGCATGATGTTGTTCTTCTGAGATTGAGTGAATTTGGTTCATGTCTTGAAGTGTCTTTGTTTAGTTATTCATCTGCTATATTTCTTTCAAGGCAATCTGAGATAGAAGGAAAATCCTCATTTCCGTTTTTACAATACTTTTGCCAGTTATTTTGTAGCAATTATTTATGTGTTGACATTAATTATTATAAATTGCCTTGAGATTTGACTCTGCTGTATAACTGTATGCTATTTGCACAATGAATTCCTAGTGTCTCATTTGAAAATGAGTGCCTTGCCAGGACCTATTTGATTCTCACATTAGTCTGTGAATTTCAGGGAGGCTGCACTTTGTGAGCGAAAGGAGGTTTTCTTTGCTTTTGGGGCTCTTAGCACGGCTAAATGTCATGTCAGAGCGCCAGTCTGTTTCACTTAGGTGTCCGGAAGCTGGCACCTGAACTGGCCAAACAGGCTCAGATGAAATGAGAGCTTTCTCCAGTGGAGCAGTTGCTGTTGTGTTTGCTGGAGAGTTTCTTCACTGCCTTAAATGTCAGCCAATTCTAAAAGGCACTTTTTTTTTTTTGCTCTATGCAAAATGTAAGTATTATGAATCACCTATGGAAAACCTATACTTTGCCATTGTATTAGGTATTAAGCAAAATTAACATTTTGAACAAAAAAAAAACAATCCTTTGTGCATTATTGATACATTCAATCTTAAGGCTGGACCCTCTCATTCCCACCTAGCACATGAGGTTAGGCGCTCTCCTCTTCACTCCATGGCATGAAACATTGATTTTGCTAAAGAGCTGGTCCAGTGGTACCAAACCATTGTTACTTCCCTTGGTGCCAAGAACAAGACTGTGACGCTCCCAGTGGGAATCACGGTAGCCAACTGAAACCTTGGGAACTCAGCATTTTTATTTTCAAATATGTTAAAGAGAAGAGGAATGGTAGTGCCCACCTGCAAAATTCAATGAAGTCAACAGAATTCATGAGAAGCCTGAAGTTTTTAAGTAACTAAATTTTAGAAGACTAAAAAAATGCAAAGTTTTATCAAACCTATGATCATAATAATATTTTAATATAGCTCTATTTCATTTCAAAAATGTAGAAGAAATAGAAAAGAAAAAATATGAAGGAAGGAATGAAGAAAAAAGATATCAAAAAATATTACTATCTCTGTAAAGACTAAAGCAGTTTTTAGAAATATGATATAGATTTACTGCAATCCATCTTCAACAGAATTACAGCAGATTTCTGAGAAAAATCGTGAAATTTCTTCTCACGGAGAGGCATTTTTAATCTGATGTGCATGCATGCTAGTTGTGTCTGACTCTGTGACCCCATGGACTGTAGAACACCAGGCTCCTCTGTCCATGCAGTTCTCCAGGTCAGAATACTGGAGTGGGTTGCCAATTCCTCCTCCAGGGGATCATCCTGAACCAAAGACTGAACCCTCATCTCCTGTGCCTTCTGCATTGCAGGTGGATTATTTACCCACTGAGCCATTGGGGAAACCCCTAATATGATGACAAGGACCCTTTAATAAAAACTAGCCCTTTGGTAATAAAAGAAAGACCTCGTCGTTGGTTCCTGCAGCTGCTTCTCTCAATCTAAATCTAAGAGATACTGTATTTTTATTTGGGCAATTGACCATTTATTCCTTTAGATTAAATATGAGTCCAGAGTAAAACCTGCATAATTTTCTTTGTTTCTAAAACTATATTCTCACTCACCTAATTATACCATCCTGATGGAACACAAGTCACACGCATATTCCTCCTTCCCTTTACATTCTTGAAAGCAGTTTAGCTCCTTTTAGCATCTACCTGAAGGTCCCTTTCCCTTTTGTCTTTGAGAACCAGCATCACCGAAGACTCACCTTAATGTTTTCCTTACAGCCCCACACTTAAACCTTGAGATTATATATGCACATACATACATGTCCATATTTGATAGATTATATATGCACATACACACATGTCCATATTTGATAAGACATCCTAGCATAGAGATAAGGTACCACTCTTCAGACTCTGCTTGCCATCAGAGTTCTATCTAGTTTGCTTGATTACATTTTCCTTATTTGAAGAAATATTTTATCAAGTCTTTGCCCATTTTCTGGTTCCGAGTGCTACGTGGCTACATCTGTCCTTGGCCAACCCTGTGTCTTTCCTCCTCCATCTTTGAATGGGGTAAGCCTGAAGCCTGCTCAGTGACCCAGAGGACCTCTAATCCTTTTTGAATATAGAAAAATGAGCTTTAATATCAAATGCCTTCTACAGGCACATTTCACTGTTGCATATCTTTTATATCTTTAATCTCCACCCCCTTCAGCATTATCAAATTTTCTGTCTCCTCTGCCCTTTGCTGACCTCACTGAGCCTCCCAGAGAGGTGTCTCAGAATTATCTCACAAACTAATTATCTTGAGATATTACCTGCTTAGAAATTCTCTTTCAAAGGTAAGAGATTATCTTCTATTGCTGCATTTTTCCCACCTTTACCCAATAGTACTTTCTTAAGAAATAATCAGAAATATTCTTCTTTGATCCACACTTATACCTACTATGAAGCTCTGTTCATTTTCAATTTAACTTGGATCTGTTGACTGAAGATGAATGCACAAAGTCAAATCACAGTGTTCTTAGCATGAAAAACTGCCTGGCCAATATTTTAGTACAACTCAACTGTGTTCTTTGGAGAAAAAGGTGTGTTTCTACACACAAAATTGTCCAAATAGCCAAAGGCTGTCACAAACAACTATGTGAAGCCTCTTCAACCATAGTAATCTGAATGAAAATTACAAGGTTTGCTACCAAAGGGGAAAAACTGCAATTCTGCATTCAGGCAACTTGTTTCAGCAAAGTCATCTCGCATGTAACTTCTTAGATTGATGGGCATCTATTTTGTTTCAGAAGATAACAACAATGGTTATTATTTGCATCATTTTATTAGCAATGCCTTGAGCACCCAGTAACTCTGCTGTGTTTGATAGCTGACATGGCATGTTTAAATCACAGAAAAATTGGCATATTGGCTAGTAGATAATAATGCAGCTGTAGCCTGGTTTGGTACATTGAATTTCACTGACATTGCTACTTATGAAAGGAGAAATAACTCTCTTTTCTCGCTCCATCACTTATGATTGCAGGGCCCAGACAATTCAGGCAATACAGTCAGCACTGTGTATCTTTTACTATTCATCCTAGAAGATACAGGCCTCTCCTACTGGGTCTGTTTCTTCTGTTTAAAGGGGCAGTGCTTAACACGTCCCATAAACACAAGAGGATAGTGGGATGCAGATGTTCTTAAATGTGAAGAATAGATTGGCCACATCCTGGCACAACTCTCTGAACTGTTCCAGTGACTTAGAGAAAGCCCACTTTGTTGTGGAATAATGAATGGCTTCTACTGTGTTTATTGCAGCGGTGAGCGAAGGACCAGCCACCCAACAGCCACCCATGTTGCCCCCAGCGCAGCCTGAGCATCCCAGCAGTGAGGAGGCACCCAGCAGAACCATCCCCACGGCCTGTGTTCGTCCAACTCACCCCCTCCGCAGCTTCGCCAACCCTTTGCTACCTCCGCCCATGAGTGCAATAGAACCGAAAGTCCCTTATACACCACTTCTGTCTCAGTCAGGTAAGTGCCCATTTGTCTGCATTTAGAAGCTTTGTTCTTGGTGGCTCTGTGTAAGTGCTGAGGCTTCCTGAGAAGGCTCGGATGTATCTTTCGGGTGCTGATCACGTGCCCAGTGCCCTCGTGTCTTTGGCTGATTTTTGTGGTGCAGCTTTTAAGTATGTGCCTCATAAGCAGCTGGCTGATTTGGTGCCTTTCATTCCTTTGGAAAGTGATTCATTGATGCTGAATATCAGTTCAGTACTTATAATAGTGCTATAGATATGCCCAATAGAGAATACTGGACTTTCTGCCACATGGGTTGTCAGATTTAAAGCTAGACTGCAAAATTAGAGTTCAAGGTACAGAAGTCTGTGAAAATCACTTTTTAGAGAAATGTATGTAAATCTCATAATTCTGTTTTGCTCCTTTCAATTGTCATCTCCCAGGGGTTCTTAGAGTTCCAAGGCCAGAAAGGAACATCAAACCAGCGTAGAGTCTAATCTCCTAATTTTAGAAATAAAGAAATATAGAAATAATATTAAATAAGTATTATAAGAGTATATAAGAAATAACAATAAAAAAATAGAAACCCAAACTGAGATAGGAATCAATATCTGTGTTTCCTTTCTAAGAAATGCAGATGCAGAGAGAAGAACCTGAGTCCCTAATTCCCAAGGCAGTGCTCATGCTGTTACCTTGGCTAGCATCCATTGGCTCCATTGAACCAGAGCTCCTTTTAGTTTCTGTTATGGATTAGGGAGAATCAGGGGGTGCAGAGACGGGGAAAGGAGGAGGAGGAAGGAAGGTGGAGAAGGAAAAGAAAAAAGATGAGAAAGAGGAGGAGGGGAACAGGGAAGGAGGAATAAATAGATAAGATGAAAGAAAGGTCAGTAGCTAGATAAGTAAGTACATAAAGAACTACATAGGGCTTAAAGTTATTTGGGATATCGGCATCATTCTTGACAACCCCAGCATATTAGGCACAAGACAATTAAGTTCAATAATTCCGTGTAAAGCAAGATGCCCCCTTAATAGACACAGGTAGCTGCATGGACCAATCAGCCATTGTACAGATACCTTTGAGTTAGTTCTGTATTCAGCTACATACCCAGAGCAGTTTTAGCCACTACATTAGTGCACAAACCTGCTGACACTAGGAAAAATGAGGCTGCAATTATGAATCTTAAATTTATACTAACATTAAGACTCTATCTTGTTCCTGGCATCACGCCGATGGATTTGTCAGTATTTGGTTTCTCACCATTCGTGTGGAGTCTAGTATGGCTGCTCAGCTACCCAACTCTGGGAGGTGGAGTAGAACCCAGGAGGGCTGCGGACCTCCCTCCCTTGAGATGCGAGCTGCCTGTCGCGCCTGGGCAGAATGGGGTCTTCTCTGACACACAAGTTCACTGTAGGTCATGGTTTCATTTCACTGGAGATGGCTCTTCTAGCCCCAAAGAAGGCCACACTAGGATTTGAAGCAAGTCAGTATTGTCCAATCTCTTCTTCTGCTAGCCACACATATATCCCACATACACATGATTTGGTGAATCCGCTACTTGATATTGCCCCAAAGCTGTGAGGTCTTTGCTATTTGAGACAGGAACAATTTGAAGCAAGAAAATTTATTTCAGGAAATTCCTGTGTCAAGAACATGCTGCCTGGTGATTTCTGGCTATACGCACTTTCCACTGAAATGCCAACTAAGGGAAATGATCTTGGAGGACACTGGTATTCAGGATAGATGGCAGGTTAATTGCGACTACTACTAATAACTAACCTTTATTGAACACGTGCTATGCGACCTATATGCTTCTGAAGGCTTGTAGTGTGCTATGTGATCCTCAAAACCTTGTGAGGTTGTGCCTTTTTTAAACCTATTTCAAGGATAAGGAAATTGTAATAAAGAGCATTTAAATAGTATATTTAAATCTACACAGCTAGGGAGCAAGGCTTCTTTTCCCACTCTTTTTGATTGTAGAAAGCAGGGGTTCTGAACTTTTAGGAACTCATTTGTAACTCTTGGTTTATGTCTAACTCATTTAATGACAAAAGCAAAGATAATTTTTAAAGCCTATTAAATTAAATCAGTCTAAAGCTGATAAAAAGAAAAAAATGGGAAACATCTGAAATAATTCTGAGTTGGGAAATACCATTTTCTCACAAGGTTTGTTCCCTCGCATTTTGATGAGTGAGAGAAGATGAGAATTTTATCAGAAGCTTTTTCTACACCTATTTAAATGATTTCATGGTTTTTATTCTTCAATTTGGTACTCTGGTGTATCATATTGATTAAATAGTGGATATTGAAAAATCCTTGCATCCCTAGGATAAATCCCACTTGATCAAGGTATATGATCCTTTTAATGTATTATTGGATTCTGTTTTGTAGTATTTTGCTGAGAATTTTCACATCTGTCTTTATCAGTGATATTGGCCTATAATTTTCCTTTTTTGTGTGACATCTTTGGTTTTCATTTCACAATGATGCTGGCCTCATAGAGTGAGTTCAGACGTATTCATTTTTCTGGAATTTTTTTGGATAGCTTCTGAACAATAGGTGTTAACTCTTCTCTAAATGTTTGGTAGAATTCACTTGTGAAGCCATCTGGTCCTGAACTTTTACTTGTTGAGAATTTTTAAAATGCTGATTCAATTTCAGTGCTTGGAATGGGTCTGTTCATATTTTCTGTTTCTCCCTGGTTCAGTCTTGAGAGATTGTACCGTTCTGAGAATTCGTCCGTTTCTTCTAGAGATATTTAACTATTTTATCCTGAGAATACCAATTTTATAACACCAAGAAACTAAAATGCTGTAGTACTTTATATTGTTGATATTCTATTTTGAAGTAAAAGTGTTTTTATTTTAGGAACTGTGTTATGCAGAGGAAAAAAGATGGAAATGATATTCAGAAGTCCATTTTAAATGAAAATTCTGCAGTGGCAGTAATAGTGGGTTTGGAACACAAAATCTGGAAATAAACTGATGTTCCAAGTGATCTATAGTAACAAAAAATGACCCCCAAGTGACCCAGTGATCCCAATTTTAGAAAGAACACCCAATAAGAGGCAGAACAAAGCGCTTATCATGGTCATTTACTAGTTTTTTTTTTTATTATTATTATTCTAGTTACATGAAACCAAAGCTGTCTAAAACAAAATATACTCAATGCAGCATGAATGAGTGTATTATATCTTTAAAAGATGGGTCAGAGAGGTTTTTCTTTTGTCTCTACACCTATTCTCTCAAATACTGAGTGTATTTGAAGAGCCTTTCTGTTCTAATGTCGTGTGGGCAAGATCTCATTTTCCTTTATTTCCCCTCCATATTTATAAGTCTACATTTATTTTAATATTGTTCTTATTTTAGTGGAATGATTTCTTATAAACTACCTTTTCTTTAAAATTTTCCAGTGTCTTTGACTTGCTGGGGGATTGATTTTGTATAAAACCATAGTTCCCCTTTAAATGCCATCCGCCCCCACTCACCTGAGGCCCACCCCCACTGTCACTGGGGCATTATTAAATGCCTTTCCCTTTTTGTCTTTCTCCATTGTCTCCCTGTGACTCCTGTTACTGCATGATTTTCAAATAAGTTCTCCCTGCATTGCTCCTGACACATGGTAAGTAGTATGCTGTTAAGAAAGGGCTGATGTTTACTTATTCTAATAGAAACAGAAAATTAGCAGACTGACAAATGTATTAGCTGTGACATTAACTACATGCTTCTTATTCTAAAAGATGAAATACTTAGAGCTTTCGACAAATTTTAATTCTCAGAAAATCATTGCTTGAGTCAAACTGATGGATGATGTCAAGTCTTTCTCTTTTTGGGTTAAAAACAATACCTCAATTAATTTTACTCTGAGTTTCATAATAAAAGACCGCATAATTACTAATGAATTTATCTTTACTTACTACAAGTAGTTACTTTAGATATGGTAATGTGAGGCATCGCCGTAATTTTGAAATATCATACCCAATGAGAAGCCCCTTCTGGTTTGAAATCATTTAAATTAGGATCGGGGAAGAAGTTCTTTTTTCTTCTCAGGTTCCTGTGTATGGTTTTTCTTGGGCAGTATTATCGACCTGTGCCTCAGCTTGCCTCCCAAAAAGGCACGCAAAGCTATGTTTGCAGTAGTTTTATATGATTTATTTGTTGTTTAGTCACTCAGTCGTGTCTGACTCTGCAACCTCATGGACTGCAGCACACCAAGCTTCCCTGTCCTTCACCAACTCCCAGAGTTTCCTCAAACTCATGTCCGTTGAGTCAGTGATGTCATCCAACCATCTCACCCTCTGCCGTCCCCTTCTCCGCATAATGTGCAGCAATGGTATCCCTGCAGTTGCACAGAGATTTGCAGGATTTCTATAATAAATGGTAATTAGAAAGTCATCCTATTATCATAATGACTGACATTCTACCTCTACCTACCTGAAAACACAGATTTATTCCATCATTTATGTTTTCCTTCCACGATTAGAAATTTAGCTTTACTAGACTCAGGGAGCCTGGTGGGCTGCCATCTATGGGGTCGCACAGAGTCGGACACGACTGAAGTGACTTAGCATAGCATAGCATAGGGCGTTTTATGGTATTTCTTACAATTTGATCATCACCTCATGATAAAGTGGTTCCATTTCTTAATGCTTCACCTATAGATGTGAATAACTGTGTGGTCTTTACACATATCAGGGAGGCTGCAAATACTACATTTTGCAAATCACAGATGTGGCCATATAAGTGATTTGGCTTAGTCTCCTTTCAGATTAAATAGAAAATGCTTGATGGAGCATTGGGCTTATGGCCTTATAGATCTGACATAAATTCTACAAAGGGCCAAGATAGGCTATTTTTTTTTCCTTCACTAGTGAAAATTCCTTTTAGCTGTGAACTGATCAGCTGCACTTTAAATGAACCTGGATTAGGGGACCATTTGTCTTGCAAGGCTGTAATTCTAAAGGGAAAGAAAATGTGACCTCTTAAATAGTGACTTTTATATTGTAGTGCTGTTTTACAACACTGGTCTCCTGGAGTTCTTGCATCTTTGTAAAGCTGTATGCATGCTTCATTGTCATCCATTTACACACTGCATCTCTACATGTTTTTATTTATAAAGGGAAAACCAGGACATCCTCTTTTCAGTCTTCTAGGGATCAATATGTCAGTGGACATGACAAGACCAAAACTCACTTCATTGTACTGCGAAATTGAGTTTGATTTTCCCTCTGCAAATTGTGGCATGTGCTTCAATTTGTCTGAGGGTTGGGGACAAGGAGTGGGTGGAGGTGGCTGACAGCGGGCAGAAAAGGCATTTGATTTGTATTTTATGGCTGGCTGGGAAATCATGTGTTCCTGCTATAACCTGATCTTTTTGGCAGGCCTCATTTCTGTAAATATGCTGTCACACAGAACTGCCGATAAATTACTATAATACATTAGTTCAGTTCCTTCCCTGAGCCACATGTGCACCACCGTTGTGGGTGTTCATCAGGATTCCACCTGAGTGTTCGATTTTGCTGAAATCAGCCATGGGCAAAGGTCTTGGGGGGTCAGACATTCTTCAGCAGGTAGAACAAGAGGGTCACTTTCCAGGCCAGTCAGAGCAAATAAATCATTGGCACAGTTAAGTAGGAGAGATGTGTTGATTTGATGTTATTGGAGCCGATACCATCAATCAGTTTCAGAGGAGAAAATTACACCGCCCCCTACTATGCTGTATCTCATGTGTAAGCTCAGCTCTCTGTATGTTTTTGTTTTTTGTGCTTGGGCAGGCGGTTGCTTTCTTTGTAGGTACCTTCTAAATTGTCCTATCCTCATGTCTAACAGATTAGTTTTTTAATAGGTGAAATTTGATTTGATTTGATTTGGTCTAGTCATTCTAAATTACTCCTTGGTAAAATGTAGTTGGCTCTTCCCTGGTGGCTAAGACAGTAAAGAATCTGACTGCAATGCAGAAGACCCAGGTTCAATCCCTGGGTCAGGATGGTACTTGTAGTAAAGAACCTGCCTACCAGTGCAGGAGACATAAGTGACGTGTGTTTGATCCATGGGTCAGGAGGATCCCCTGGAGAAGGGCATGGCAACCCGTTCCAGTATTATTGCCTGGAGAATCCCATGGACAGAGGAGCCTGGCGGGCTACAGTCCAAAGGGCGCAAAGAGTCAGACACGACTGATGCGACTTAACATGCACACAAAATGCAATGAAGTCAAATTTGCTTTATATGTCACCAATATTTGTAACACTGAAACCTACTTGATGTTTTAATAAAATACTTTTTCCTTTAGCATGGTGTTCCAGGATTTAGGAAAAATCTCTGCTAACTGCCTCAAAGAGAGGAATTTCTAGAAGCAACTTTAGGAAACTTTATAAGTAAGCCATGTGACTGGTACCTCACTTATAAATAACAAAACTGAAGCCCAAAAAGGTTAAGTGGCTCGCCCAAGGTCAAGAGTTGAGCTGTTGGTCAAGTTTACAGAATTCAGAGAGATAGAACACTGAATAAAAAGCAAGCATTTTAGCTAGCATGTAGTGATGCGAGTAGCTATTTTAGATTGACTTTTTTTTGTACAGTTGGGTTTCTAGGATGATTCTAGTTATTAAATATCCCTCAGAAAGAATTGGTTGATAGCAGGCAGGTTGAATTATTTAGCTTAGTATCTGAGTAAATGTTTTCTTCTTTTATGTAGACTAGATGGAGAAAGGGAGATACTAAGCCAGGAACTCTGAAATAGCTCCTGTTAAACTCAACTGTCCAGCCTGCCAGATCCCTTGACAGTAGGGCAAGGGGCCAGAGAGCTGGCATCTGGTGCTTTCAGCACCACACACCATGGAGAACCATGGCTTTGGAGTCCAATCATAAAATTCAAATGCACAGAAGGGAGTGTAAAGCAAAGATAAAAGTTAACGCATGTGAGACTATTACTCAGATTGTGGGTCAGAACATGTGAAAGTCAATGAGAGTGAAAAAAGAAACGGCTGGTATTTTTTAGAATTTCAAAAAGCTATTGGGAAGAGGGGGCAAATGAGCACCATTGAGTCAAAATTGAGCCCTTTTGATCAAACTTTGGCACAATTAAAAAAAATAAGAGAAAATATTGTACCAAGAATTGTTCAGTTCAGTCGCTTAGTCATGACCGACTATTTGCGACCCCATGAACCACAGCATGCCAGGCCTCCCTGTCCATCACCAACTCCCGGAGTTTACCCAAACTCATGTACTTTGTGTCAGTGATGCTATCCAACCATCTAATCCTCTGTTGTCCCCTTCTCCTCCTGCCCTCAATCTTTCCCAGCATCAGAGTCTTTTCAAATGAGTCAGCTCCTCACATCAGGTGGCCAAAGTATTGGAGTTTCAGCTTCAACATCAGTCCTTCCAATGAACACCCAGGACTGATGTCCTTTAGAATGGACTGGTTGGATCTCCTTGCAGTCCAAGGGACTCTCAAGAGTCTTCTCCAACACCACAGTTCAAAGGCATCAATTCTTTGGCGTTCAGCTTTCTTTATAGTCCAACTCTCACATCCATACATGACTACTGGAAAAACCATAGCCTTGACTAGATGGACCTTTGTTGGCAAAGTAATGTCTCTGCTTTTTAGAGGCAAGAATTGTTAGATCACAATTAAATTGAAGCTAATTATCAACAGTGTGCAGTCTGACTCTGGGTTAAATCACTGCATTGCCAGCTAGATAGTCATGTGTCTGTGCGCTCAGTCGCGTCTAACTTCTTGTGACCCCACAGACTGTGACCTGCCAGGTCCTCTGTCTAGGGACTTTTCCAGGCAACAATATTGGAGTGGATTGCCATTTTCTTCTCCAAGGGATCTTCCCAACCTGGGGGATCAAACTGTAGAGAAAATAAAAACAAATCTATGACATAGTAGACAATATAGTTTGAAGCATATAATCTAAGAAGACGGTCCTTTGATTATACTGGGGAGTGGTGGCCTTGTGAGTGATAGAAAATGATGAGAGAAAGGGTGAAGAATAGGTTGTTTTCAAGGCAGCAGTTTTTCCTTTCCTGTTACCTAAGAACCTGATCAGTCACATGATTAACTACCGCTATAGAGATTTTGTTATTTACAAAATATTCTTGAGGGTCAAAGTGCCTTTTAAAAATTAGCTTAGGAGAAACTAGTAGGATTAATACTTTACATTTTGTCACCATTTACAATTTGTAAAGGATATTCTCAAGTGAATTCCTGCCTACCTGCAAAGTAACTATTATCACCATTATTGATGCAAAGAGGTTGAATAATTTGTCCTGTTTCAGGCTCATATGTGTTTGTTCTTTGACCTTTATACAAACCCTTACACATAATGGACACTCACTAAATATTTGTAGAGTTTGTCAGAATAGAATAACAAAGTAAGAGCCAGAAATTAAATTCAGGTCTTCAATTTCAACTCTAATGATTATTATAGGTGAAGCAAGGCAATTTGGGAGTTGGCAAAAGTGCCTCCTGATAAATTTGTATGCCGGTCAAGAAGCAACAGTTAGAACTGGACATGGAACAACAGACTGGTTCCAAATAGGAAAAGGAGTACGTCAAGGCTGTATATTGTCACCCTGCTTATTTAACTTATATGCAGAGTACATCATGAGAAACGCTGGACTGGAAGAAGCACAAGCTGGAATCAAGATTGCCGGGAGAAATATCAATCACCTCAGATATGCAGATGACACCACCCTTATGGCAGAAAGTGAAGAGGAACTCAAAAGCCTCTTGATGAAAGTGAAAGAGAAAAGTGAAAAAGTTGGCTTAAAGCTCAACATTCAGAAAACGAAGATCATGGCATCGGGTCCTATCACTTCATGGGCAATAGATGGGGAAACAGTGGAAACAGTGTCAGACTTTATTTTTTGGGGCTCCAAAATCACTGCAGATGGTGACTGAAGCCATGAAATTAAAAGACTTGGAAGGAAAGTTATGACCAACCTAGATAGCATATTCAAAAGCAGAGACATTACTTTGCCAACAAAGGTTCATCTAGTCAAGGCTATGGTTTTTCCAGTGGTCATGTATGTATGTGAGAGTTGGACTATGAAGAAGGCTGAGCGCCGAAGAATTGATGCTTTTGAACTGTGGTGTTGGAGAAGACTCTTGAGAGTCCCTTGGACTGCCAGGAGATCCAACTAGTCCATCCTAAAGGTGATCAGCCCTGGGATTTCTTTGGAAGGAATGATGCTAAAGCTGAAACTCCAGTACTTTGGCCACCTCATGCAAAGAGTTGACTCATTGGAAAAGACTCTGATGCTGGGAGGGATTGGGGGCAGGAGGAGAAGGGGACGACAGAGGATGAGATGGCTGGATGGCATCACTGCCTCGATGGACATGAGTCTGAGTGAACTCCGGGAGTTGGTGATGGACAGGGAGGCCTGGCGTGCTGCAATTCATGGGGTCGCAAAGAGTCGGACACGACTGAGCAACTGAACTGAACTGAAAAGGGTTAGATATTTATAATAAATGCATATGCTGCTACTACTGCTGCTAAGTCACTTCAGTTGTGTCGAACTCTGTGTGACCCCATAGACGGCAGCCCACCAGGCTTCGCCGTCCGTGAGATTCTCCAGGCAAGAACACCGGAGTGGGTTGCCATTTCCTTCTCCAATGCATGAAAGTGAAAAGTGAAAGTGAAGTCACTCAGTCGTGTCTGACTCTTAGCGACCCCATGGACTGCAGCCTACCAGGCTCCTCAGTCCATGGGATTCTCCAGGCAAGAGTACTGGAGTGGGGTGCCATTGCCTTCTCCGATAAATGCATATAAGATGAAACAATTCCCAAATTCATGACCATTTGATCATAAAATGCTAAATGGTCTGAACTATGAATAACACTTTCTGGTAAAGTTGAATTAAATTACATAAAGTGGGAAAAAGTAATACTAAGCCACCACCTCTGGAAGTTCTATTCAGTAACTTAACTTTGTGAAAATAAATACACATAGTACATGAAGAAAAACTGTGTCCCCTTTAAATTACTACAGAAAGGGGAGTGAAGCTCAGTGCAAATAATGTCTTCTCTCCATTTTGCTGTAATATTATGGAATTATGCTCTCCTGAATTCTGCTCATTCTCATCTGTGAAATTATATCAGCATTCCTCTTCAAAGAAAAATGAAACATGAAACCGAGCAATCTCAATTACTACAGTCGTAAAGGTAGGCATTCTTTCTGTGTTTCTTCTTTGCATTGTTAAAGAGCATAAGAGAAAGATTTGCCTTGAATAAAGATTCTGAGCTACACACCGTGCATCTTAAATCTTCTAAGCATTTGACAGAGTTCCATATAGTTCATCAATTTGTGTCAGATTCCAGTTGCTTTCTGTGGGAGCAGGGAAAAATTGTTAACAGATTATTAAAAGTGTGTTGTGAAAAATCAAACACGCCAAAAACAACATCTCTGTGAATAAGTGAAAATTTAACCATGAGCAAACTATTTCTAAAGATATGACCTGTGATATCTGAAAGAATGTGTAAAAACCATTTAAAGGTCCTACTTCTTCTGAATGTTTATAATGTTTACTGGCAGGGACTTGATGGGAAATTCAAGTGCCATGTTAAAGCATCTTGTATGCTTCATAGCGTAGACTTTCATCTTAGGTTTGCAAGAGGATTGATGTTCTTATTGCCAGAATCTCTTATTTACTGGGGTATCGAAGCTCTCAGAGGAGAATGCCTTTATCTTTTGTGGTAAAGGGATTCCAAAAAACTTTTTTTTTTAAGTTGTTGCAAAACAGTGATCAGTAAGCCCAATTCACTTGATGGTACTTAAAACAACTGCTCTTTTTGTATCTACTCCAAATTGCCCTTAAATATTCTTCTTTTACATTTCCTATCCTCTCGCTGTTGTTGCTCCATCACTAAGTCATGTCCGACTCTTTGCGACCCCATGGACTGCGGCACACCAGGCTTCCCTGTCCTCCACTGTCTCCTGGAGTTTGCCCAAGGTCATGTCCATTGAATAAGTGATGCCATCCAAACATCTCACCCTCTGTCGCCCTCTTCTCCTTCTGCCTTCAATCTTTCCCAGCATCAGGGTTTTTTCCAATGAGTCAGCTGTTTGTATCCCATCCTCTTACCCAGTTTATATCTTTCTACTTCTGTGGTCATCTGAGTCATGTTTTTTTTTTTAATAGAAAACAGCATATTTCAAGCTACAATAATGTGTTCACTTTCTATATCTTTAAAGTCTGAGATTGCTGGTTTAACCTTTAGGTTCAGAGGTGTTGCATTTAAATTATAGTTATCTGTTCTCTTCTTGGCTCCTCTCTGGAATGGTACCACAGTTAGTTAATAGAAACAGAGTGCTTTGGACCCACAAGTGTGAGCTGATGCCTGCCGTGGTGCAGGACTAAGGGCAGAAAGGCTTCATGTGATGAGAATTCAGCCAGTCTTTGGCAAGAGCAGACTATGACTGAAAGAGAACTTCAGGAAGAAAATGATAAAACTCCACTAGGACCCAGCTGGAGAAGGCAGTGGCACCCCACTCCAGTACTCTTGCCTGGCAAATCCCATGGATGGAGGAGCCTGGTAGGCTGCAGTCCATGGGGTCGCTAAGAGTCAGACACGACTGAGCGACTTCACTTTCACTTTTCACTTTCATGCACTGGAGAAGGAAATGGCAACCCACTCCAGTGTTCTTGCCTGGAGAATCCCAGGGACTGGGGAGCCTGGTGGGCTGCCGTCTGTGGGGTCACACAGAGTTGGACACGACTGAAGTGACTTAGCAGTAGCAGCAGCAGGACCCAGCTCCCCTGCTCACTGGCTAGGTTGTCCTTATATAAGTTATTTAACCTCTGTGCTTCCATTTTCCACAACGATAAATGCAGAGAATAAAATCTAGCCTGGAAAGAATTTCATTTTCCCAAGGGAGTCAGAGCCTGTAAACATGAACGATGCTAGTTAGAAATGTTAGCACTGAATCCAGGAGCTTCTGATTCCATATAATCTGGAGACCACATTACCTTATAAATTGGGCCCAGTGAATTTTCCAGTGCCTTATGGTAAGAAGCAATAGGGTCATGTGGAAGGGTTACAAGTACATTTTACTGATTCAGTGGCTACACAAGATCCAAATTCTGCGGGTTGAATTGCACCACAGAAGGAGCAGTCAATGAAATGGGCCCTTCCTGGCTTGGAACACAGAATGGCCTTGAGAATTTCACAACAGCTGCCCAGACCGGTCTGAATATCATTTCGTATGTCTAGAGAGCAGCATAGCCTCTTTCAGTTAAGCAGGCCTTGCTCTTAAATCATAAGTCCATCCAACAGCCAGGAAGCTGTTTCCCAACAGCCCCTGTAAATGACCAAACCGCATTAAACAGCATTCCCCCTGCAATTTCTTAATCTGTCTCTCCGCCTATTGTTATGAATGTCTGTTCCTCAAGCCCACTAAGGATTTATGTCCAGTAGGTGTTCAGATTTGATGGTAACATGCCTGACTTCCTCTCACTTATAAACCCTGCATCTCCTGAATTGCTTCTCATCATGAACCAATTTAATGTGACTAAAGCCTCTGGAACTTCCTAAGTCCCAGCTCTCCCTTCCAGCTTAGCTATTCCAGGCCCTAACATTCTGCAAAGACAATTGTAGGGCAAAGAGTAAGAAATGAGGACCATAAAGTAGGAAAAGGACATTTTTCATCAACACATATAAAATATTAAACCTTTGTCTTTTCACTTACATCTAATATGTGTTCTTTTCAAAAGTTTTTTTTTCCAATTGAAGTAATAGTTGATTTACAGTATTGTTGATTTCTGTACAGTAAATTAATAAATATTTCAGTAAAGTGACATATACATGTATATACATACATATATTTATATATATTTTCTTTACTATATTCTGATCCATCATGTTTTATCTCAGGATATTGAATATAGTACCCTGTGTTATACAGTAAGACCTTGTGGTTTATCCATTTACAAATAAGATATATGTTCTACTAAGAATATTATAGTCTGAGTCATTTTCAAACGTGATTTGAGATAGACATTTTTAATTCTAAATTCTTCCTGAACGTGACTATGTAAGCAGAGCTTCTCAAATCTTAGGTGCCCAGGAATCACCTTCAGAGCCTCCTAAAATACAGGTTCTGATTCAGTAGATCCGGAAGAGGGCCTGAGATTCCAGGAAGGTATCCAGGCAATGCTGCTTTTGCCCTTCTGTAGATCACATTTCGAGTAGTGAAACTCTAAAACTGATCACATGTTCTTCAACTGGAGCTCAGGGGAGAAATTGTGGGTTTAATGATTCATTTGAAATTAAATTCACATTTCTCTCTGTGTATTTTTCTGTTGAGTAGGTTCACAGCTTTCATTAAAGTTTCAAATGGTTCATTATTTGTAAATAAGTTAAGGGCCACTTAAGCTGCCATTTCACAGCATCATCTTTCAGGATTTGGAATAGCTCAACTGGAATTCTATCACCTCCACTAGCTTTGTTCGTAGTGATGTTTCTAAGGCCCACTTGACTTCACATTCCAGGATGTCTGGCTCTAGGTCAGTGATCACACCATCGTGATTATCTGGGTCGTGAAGATCTTTTTTGTACAGTTCTTCTGTGTATTCTTGCCATCTCTTCTTAATATCTTCCACTTCTGTTAGGTTCATACCATTTCTGTCCTTTATCGAGCCCATCTTTGCATGAAATGTTCCTTTGGTATCTCTGATTTTCTTGAAGAGATCTCTAGTCTTTCCCATTCTGTTGTTTTCCTCTATTTCTTTGCATTAATCGCTGAAGAAGGCTTTCTTATCTCTTCTTGCTGTTCTTTGGACCTCTGCATTCAAATGTTTATATCTTTCCTTTTCTCCCTTGCTTTTCGCTTCTCTTCTCTTCACAGCTATTTGTAAGGCCTCCCAGACAGCCATTTTGCTTTTTTGCATTTCTTTTCTATGGGAATGGTCTTGATCCCTGTCTCCTGTACAATGTCATGAACCTCATTCCATAGTTCATCAGGCACTCTATCTATCAGATCTAGGCCCTTAAATCTATTTCTCACTTCCACTGTATAATCATAAGGGATTTGATTTAGGTCATACCTTAATGGTCTAGTGGTTTTCCCTACTTTCTTCAATTTCAGTCTGAATTTGGCAATAAGGAGTTCATGGTCTGAGCCACAGTCAGCTCCCAGTCTTATTTTTGCTGACTGTATAGAGCTTCTCCATCTTTGGCTGCAAAGAATATAATCAATCAATGATTTTGGTGTTGACCATCTGGTGATGTCCACTGTGGTGTTGGAGAAGACTCTTGAGAGTCCCTTGGACTGCAAGGAGATCCAACCAGTCCATTCTAAAGGAGATCAGCCCTGGGTGTTCTTTGGAAGGTATGATGCTAAAGCTGAAACTCCAGTACTTTGGCCACCTCATGCAAAGAGTTGACTCATTGGAAAAGACTCTGATGCTGGGAGGGATTGGGGGCAGGAGGAGAAGGGGATGACAGAGGATGAGATGGCTGGTTGGCATCACTGCCTCGATGGACATGAGTCTGAGTGAACTCCGGGAGTTGGTGATGGACGGGGAGGCCTGGCGTGCTGCGATTCATGGGGTCGCATAGAGTCAGACACGACTGAGCGACTGATCTGATCTGAAGCTGCCATTTTGTCATTCACTTGCTTTTAGTCTTTGTGGAAAATAAATTCCAAAGTCCTTTTTTGTTTTGTCTTGGTTTTTTGTTTGTTTGTTTGTTTTTAAACAAGACCAATTCCAGGATGTCTTTTGCTGAGGTAACCTTCTATGATCTAAGGCCAAGAGCAGAACACTTTTGCCCTGCTCAATGAAATTCTAAAAAATTAAGTTCATTTTCTTGTAGAAACATCAGGGTCTTTGTGTACGTTTTTCATTGCTTGAGTCGGATTAGTATTTACAAACATCTTAAAAGAGGTCCTGCTTCTGAAAGTCGTTTTTGTTGCCTAAATGAAAACTGATAGAGGAGATCCATAACTCTCTAGGAAAAACTTTCTCCAAAACGCTCCTGTGGGAAACAGAGATGTGTTGTCATTTGACAGGGGTCATCATAACCCATCACTGGCACCTCACCTTCCGGGGGTCATCATAACCTGTCATTGGCATCCCGTGTTCTGGGGGTCATCATAACCCATCATTGGTACCTCATGTTCTGAGGGTCATCATAACCCATCATCGACACCCCATGTTCTGAGGGTCATCATAAGCTGTCATCGACACCCTGTGTTCTGGGGGTCATCATAACCCGTCATCAGTACCTCGTGTTCTGAGGGTCATCATAACCCATCATTGGCACCTCAGCTTCTGAGGGTCATCATAACCCATCATCGACACCCTGTGTTCTGAGGGTCATCATAAGCTGTCATCAACACCCTGTGTTCTGAGGGTCATCATAACCCGTAATCGGTACCTCGTGTTCTGAGGGTCATCATAACCCATCATCGGCACCTCGCCTTCTGGGGGTCATCATAAGCTGTCATCAACACCCTGTGTTCTGAGGGTCATCATAACCCGTCATCGACACCCCGTGTTCTGAGGGTCATCGTAACCCATCATCAGCACCTCACCTTCTGGGGGTCATCATAACCCATCATCAGCACCTCGCCTTCTGGGGGTCATCATAACCCGTCATCGATACCCTGTGTTCTGAGGATCATCATAACCCGTCATCAGCTCCTCGCCTTCTGGGGGTCATCATAAGCTGTCTTCGACACCCTGTGTTCTGAGGGTCATCATAACCCATCTTCAGCACCTCGCCTTCTGGTGTGCAGTAGAAAGCACTGCCAAAAGAGGCACACACATTTCACCAGACAGTGACTCACCATCCCATGTAAATTTCTGATTCAGCCAGTGTCATACTGGGATGAACAGCATATAGAATCTGTAAAACATATTTTAAAAATTGCTTCTTGTGGTCATGAGGGTAGGTGAATCTATGAACAGCAGTAGTGTAAATCAGAGATAATTTTTAATAGGAAGTAAATGAAAATATTTGAAGAGTGAAGAAGTCATATAATATCCTAAAAGATCTCATCCTAAATCATTTATTGGATATAAAATAATTCTAAGGAGTAAATATGTGCCTGAGGATGCTTGGTTGTGGTAAAAAGGGGTGGCAGGAGGGAGAAAGATTTTTAAAGAAAAATGACCTGTTTCTCCAGTCAGTGTTGGAGCAATTAAAATCATTCTCTCTCTCTCCCTGCATCCTGCTGTGTCTCTCTCTTTATTCTCTCTCTCTCTCCCTGCATCCTGCTATGTCTCTCTTTTTGGTTTTTTGTTTGTTTGTGTTTTGGATCAGAGCTTCTGAATTTAACTGGAAACAAGTTGCTACCCAAGCACTTAGCTAGGGCATGAGTATTTGCATCAGAGAAATACCATACCAGAGACAGAAACTATGAGGTAACATTGGAAAATACCTTGGAGAAAAGTGTATTAAAATGTATTTTCCTAGGTCTCTTGATGTTTTGAATGTTTGCAAATTTGGGGCTGAGAGGCCTGCCTTCACCTCTCCCCTTCAGTTCCCAAGTTTCACAGACAGGGCGGGAGCCAGGTCCTGAAGGCTGACTCGGGGTCCCCTCTGCCACGTGGAGGCCATCCCACCTCTTGGGTGCCGCCCTCTCTTCCTCCAGCTTCATCGTCTCCCAGATGCCACACAATCAGCACTGTCTCTAATTCTTTCCTGGGTTAAATCTCAGAAAGCTCATAAAGTTTCTCTATTTCTTACGTAGTACAATTCTAATTAAATAGTTCACACTTACGTGACTGAGCTTCACACACCAACATATAGTGGGATAGAGACTCATTTTCAATATCCTTTACTATAACAGTAAAGCTTCTTTAATGTATTTATTTACTTTGGCTGTTCTGGATCTTCGTTGCTGCTGGCTTGTCTCTACTTGGGGTGAGTGGGGGCTACTCTTCGTTGCGACGTGCAGGCTTCTCGTTGCGGATCACAGGCTCTTGGGTGGGCGGGCTTCAGAAGTGGTGGCGTGTGGGCTTAGTTGCGTTGTAGCACGTGGGATCATCCCAGACTAGGGATCTAGCCCGTGCCTCCTGCATTGGCAGGCGGGTTTTTTACCACTGAACCACCAGGAAAGCCCTCGAACAGTAAAATTTAATATGTAGTGGGTCCCAGTAGATGCTCCTGAAAAAGTGAACTGCTCGAACCATGATGAGGATGTTTGCAAAGTTCATTAGTGATGATTACCAATAAGCACTTAACTATCACTTTACTGCCTCATTTAATCTTGACAAAAACAGAGAGTGAAGTATTATTTCTCCTAATTTATTCATGACAAATTTGGGGCTCAGAAACGATAAAATAATTCATTCAATATCACATTGTATTTAAATGGCAGGACAAGAATTTGAACCTAGGACTTTCTGAAACCAAAGCCTACTTTTCTGAACAACTGTATTATGATTCATATACATAAAGGGTCAATGATTATGTGAATAGTAGTATCACAAATAAGAAACATTCAACCTTCATACATGTACAGTTATTTTTCCAGAAGTTTCCTAGTGTTTTTCTCTGATCTTTATACCCATGATACGATAACGCATACTTTCACAGAGAAAAAGAAAACATAGACTTTGTTCATTTCCAGGTTCTCTATATAACATTTACATTTCTGTTGAGTTTTATTTTGTCACATTTTCAGTTTCCTTTCCAAAGAGGTATTGGTTACATTTCTTTCATACTTGAATTATCCCAACACATCCAACTGGAAAAAGTTTTATTTTTCACTGGAAGACTAAAATAAATACCTATATAGTTGTCAGAAACCCAAGATAATATGGGCTTATTTCTAAGCCCAGTACAAGATATCCTATAACCTATTTTTTAGAAGTAGGTTCTAATCATTTTATAGACATGAAATATTCAGAAACCATGCTGCAGAATATGCTGAATATGGAAGAATTTATGAAACACTGCATAGAAACATATTTTGTCATAAATAATTCCCCACATATGGGCTTGAAGAGAACTTATTTTTGGCCCAGCATGACAAGGATTAGTCAGAAATTTTTCATTGACATTTAGTTACACTGCAAATAAAGAATATAATCTCAATTAACTAGTATCTTTGGGGAATGGACTGTTCTCAGGAAATTGCATTTCTGGATAGCTCAGGGTAAAATAGAAATCATTTTATAACATATAAATGTTTATCAGTTGCCATTTCTATATTAGCTCTAAACTTATGGCTGAAGAGAATGCCATTTTGCACGTGCTTTGTCCTTAAATCCCATACCATCTTTCTAAAGTAGACCATGTCAATTTATATGGGATGAACCCAGAGTACAGAATAATTGAATAACATCTCCAAGGTCACAGTTAATAAAGGGCAAGGATAGGATATAAGTCGGTTTCTGCGTGACTGTAATACTTATTCTCTTTCACCAATTGCAAAAGTATAGCAGAAGAAAGACAAGAGTAAGTAAAGGCCCAGAGATAGAAAAGTACAAGACATTTTCAGAGTCTGCAGGTCAAGCATTCTTGCTGCAGAAGATGATTCGTAGTGCAGTTATGAGATAATAAGCTGGAAAAGGGCAGGGTATTGTGATTGAAAATAGAGCAGAGCTTTGGGGAGGATCAAAGGATAAACTGAGACAGAGACAGAAAGCATGTGAGGGAGATTGACAGCCGTGAGAATGGATGGAAGAGACAGTTGCAAGAGTGATCTTCCCAAAGAAGAGACAGGTGACTGAGTGAATAACTGGATGTGGAGGAGGAGGCAGAAGGTGAGGTCCAAAGGACTCTCGTTGTAATCCTTTGTCTTTGGGAACATGGTGAGAAACAGGGAAGTGAACTGAGAGATTCCTCCTTGAGAGTAGTAGTGGGGGAGTAGGAAAGAGTGAAGTCGGTTCAGTTTGGGGTTAGCAGGTGCAAACTATTATATATAAGATAGATAAACAAGTCCTACCGTATAGCACTGGGAACTGTATTCAAAACCCCATGATAAGCCATAATGGAAAAGAATGGAAAAAAATATAAAAATGTATTGTTGTATAACTGAATCACTTTGTTGTACAGCAGAAACTAACACAGCATTGTAAATCAACTATACCTTGATTTAAAAAGAAAAAAAAAAAAGTGAAGTATGTTGAGCATAAAGAGGCAGTGGGACATCCAAGTGGAAATACGTAGTGTCTGGATATGGCAGAGTGCTTACAATTCAAGAGGGAAGTCATACGGAAGAACAGGCTGGGGAATCATTCTCTGAGAGGTAAGAGTTTCAGCATATAGTAGACAGAATTAGATAACTACTCCCTGGGCAAGAATTTGAAAGAAAAAAAAAAAACTGTGAAAGTTGTACCATGAGGTAAATCTACATTTTATGAAGGAATAAAGAAGAGGTCCCAGAAGTATTTTTCAGAAGCCAGGAAGGGAGTGTATTTCAAGGAAAATATAGTTTTAAGTACAATAGTTCTTTGATTCAAAGTTACCATAGAATTATTTTTCCTCTAAATGCTTTTGTTTGCTTTTTTAAGCTAATTGTTATTGAAGAATAGTTGCTTGATAATGTTTTATTAGTTTCTACTGTACAGCAAAATGAATCACCGCGCATCTTTTGGACTTTCTTCCCATTCAGGTCAGGGCGGTGCATTAAGTGGAGTTCCTGTGCCATCCAGTGTTCTCAGGAGTCATCTATTTTATACATAGTATCAATAATGTATATGTGTCAATTCCAATCTCCCAATTCTTCCTACCCCCACCATTTCCCCTTTGGTATCCACATATCTGTTCTCTCCATCTGTGTCTCTATTTCTGCTTTGCACATAAGATCATCTATATATTTTCCTAGATTCCACATGTTATGTGTTAATCTGATATTTGTTTTGTTATAAAAATATCAAATGCCCAGGAAAGCTATGAACTCCCATCTACCCACCACCAAGATTCTACAGTTAACTTTTTGCTTATTTTCTTTGCCACATATTTATTTCTCTAGCCATCCACATTACTTTTTTTTTTTTTTTGCATTTCAAAAGAAATCGTAGACATTAGTTCACTATAACCCACAACACTTCAGCACATATTTAAGATAGCGTTGCCTAGGGAGTGCGCCACTGATTTAGTTGTATACTTTTAGAGGGGAAAATAAAAACTATAATAATTGTACAAAATCACTTGGAAGAAACATTCTGATTTCAGGGAAATTGCTGTGAGCCTTAGAACTGAGGAAATGTAATACTAACAAATCCCATGGAAACGTTTAGAGGGCACATACTCATTAGACTGAAACATTATGAGGGTGTTTATGACCTTGATAGCTGACATTTCTATAAATTAGTGAGGGCAAAAGCCAGGTGACCAGAGAGCCATGGGGAGTAGGTAAATAGATGATGTGCAACGGTAGACAAGCCCTGGAAGTATGATCGCAAGCGCGGGAAAGCAGTCAGTCAGCGGGGAAAATGGCAGTGTTCACTTAAGGTGCTGTCAGAGCAGACGTGGTCTCTGGGGCGGACGCGGTGATGTGAGCTAACTCTTAAGACACTTGAGAAGGTTTTTAAAATGTGTGGCCATGCTCCACTGACTAATTTTCTTTAAGCCTTCTTTTTGTTTGTTTGTTTTTTTAATATTCTATTTGAGTATAGTTGCTTTACAATATGTTAGTTTCTGCTGTACAGAAAGTGAATCAGCTATACACATACATATATGTGTGTGCTCAGTCATGACCAACTCTGTGTGACCCCATGGACCGTAAACCACCAGGTTCCCACATCCATGGAATTCTCCAGGCAAGAATACTGGAGTGGGTTGCCATTTCCTTCTCCAAAGGGATTTTCCCAACCCAGGGATTGAACCCAAGTCTCCTGCATTGCAGGGATTCTTTACCCTCTGAGCCACCAGGGAAGCCCAGATTCTCATTAATTAGCTATTTTATACAAGAAGTACAAAACAAATATATCAATACCAAGGGGAAGGGGAGTGGGCAGAAGTGGGAGACTGAGATGGACATATAGACATTATTGATTCTATGTATAAAATAGACCTAGTGAGAATCTTCTATATTTTACACGTTAGTTTACTCATTAGTTATCTATTTTATACGTAGAATCAATAATGTCTATACGTCCATCTCAGTCTCCCACTTCCACCCACTCCCCTCCCCTTGGTATCCATATGTGCATTCTCTATGTCTGTGCCTCTATTTCTGCTTTGTTAATAAGATTGTCTATGGTAATTTTTTCAGATTCCAAATATATGCATTAATATATGATATTTGTGTTTCCCTTTCTGACTTAATTTACTCTGTATGACAGTCTCTAGGTCCATCCATGTCTCTACCCAGTTTTATTGACTCAATTTGATTCCTTTTTATGACTGAGTAATATTCCATTGTGTATGTGTGCCACATCCTCTTTATCCATTCCCCTGCTGATGGACGTTTAGGTTGCTTCCATGTCTTAGCTATTGTAAATAGTGCTGCACTGAATATCGAGGTGCATGTGTCTTTTTCAATTATAGTTTTCTCTGGTATATGCCCAGAGATGGGATTGCTGGGTCATGTGACAGTTTTATTTTTAGATTTTTAAGGCGCCTCCATACTGTCCTCCGTAGCAGCTGTGTCAATTTACATTCCCACCAGTAGTGCAAGCGGGTCCCCTTTTCTCCACACCCTCTCCAGAATGTATTGCTTGTAGACTTTTTGATGGTCATTCTGACCAGTGTGAGGTGGTATCCAATTGTTTTGATTTGCCTTTCTCTACTAATCAGCAATGTTGAGCATCTTTTCATATATGTTTGTTGGCCATCTATATGTCTTCTTTGGAGAAATATCTGTTTAGGTCTTCCACTCATTTTTAATTGGGCTTTTTTAATATTGAGTTCTTGAAGCTTTTATAATATTCTTGTGCCTTGAAAATACTAATCATGTTGTGTTCTGGTCAGTCTGAGAGACATACATGTAATAGTTGGAAAATATTGGGTTACGATAGTTATGTACTAAGTCTCGAATATAATCTGAAAGTTATATTTATGGCCATAATGATGATATCCATATGGATGTGTGTATATTTCAGTATGTGTGTGCATGCATATAATTTGATGACTTCTATTAAAGATGAAGTCAGACTAAAAAATCAATTATTTCAGGATATTACTATATCTGTTTTAGAGTAATAAGATTTTACTATAAAAACAGAATCCTCTGTGGCAATCAAATCATTTTCACAAAGAGAAATATTTTCAATATTTACAAAGTAAACTGATTTTTGAAAAGTGAAAATTATTACACTTACACATCATATGAAATATTTACCAGGATTGTAATTGCTGCATACTAATGTGGATGAATTTGGACTGTGATGACATTCTACACAAAGTACATAATTACAAATGTTGTACAAGACTGATGTTGGATTTCTGTAGCATTTCTCCTTTTTTCTGATGTTTTCATGAAAGATGAAAACAGTATGCAGTGTCGTTTGTTTCCTTATGAATTGAGAGTTGTTTCTCTGAAGTTTGATCACTAGGATATCATCAAAAATGAGATAATAAAGGAGGGATTTTTAAATCTATTTTTCATGAAAAACAGAATTGACAGTTTTCTTCCTTGGAGTAAAAAACAGCTGAATTGCAGTAACTATAAATAAACAGCTCAAACTTGTTGCTTCTTGAGGCAATCTGGGTAAGAAAATTTAGAAAATTAAATTATAGATTTGGACAGAGGATACAAAGTTCCAGACTATTTAGAAATGATCTGGAATAGCCATGAAATTAACTGAGAAGCCTCTTGACTTTGATATTGTCTGCAAAAGGACACAGGAAACCAAAGTAGACCTTTTTAAGTGAGTAATGGAAGCAATATTGAATCAGCATTTTTACCTTCAGTTGTGGGATCCTGCAAGTAAGTAACACAGAGGTTTAAAGTTTGTCGTTTTCAGTTTATTTTGGTATTTTATTAATTTATGGTCTAGGAACCTCAGAGAAGGATCAGGAGAAGAGAGGAGAGGTAGAACTGTTCTGGTAAATTCATTTCTCATGATCATTGATGACTTTCCTAGAACCTATTTCATAGAGTTTCTAAACCAAGAGGCAAGGAACAAGTAGAATCGTAAGTTCAGTGTCTTTGCTTCCTCATGTGCCTGTTGTTGCTTTGGTCTGCCTCAGTCTTGTTTCCAGGAATGAATTCCACAAAGTATGATGTCAGCTCTGTTCTGCATAAATCAGGCACTGATGTTAACTCCTAAGACAAAAGGACATATTAGACGGAGGTTTTGTCCCTCAGGGCTTCTTGGCCATCCTACGCTTAGTCATTACTTCCCAACATAGACTTTATAGATGACTCATTCTCAGTTCCAGCTCCTTTAAATCCTCTGTAAGGCTCTCCCTTATCCGTTATAAAATGCAAAATAAACACCTCTCTTGTATAAAGGATTTTTATGGATTCTAAGCTATCTGGGACAATATTTAATTCATCTTTCCAAGACAGGTTTTCACTTTCTCCCCTCCAGGATTTTGGAAACTTGACTATTTTCTTCAATTATTGCTGGGTAGGTTCTGATGTGCCCAAGATTCCAGCTTGCAAAGGTATGAAGGTACAATAGACCACAAATATGTAGAACTAGGAAAGGGTATATCTTTATAATTGAAGCAACTAGAACTTGGTATTTCCTCAAGGGAAGAATTGAACTACTTTTGGATTATTATGTAGTTGTTCAAAGGGACCCCAGCCTCTGGAATCCAATGCCTAATGATCTGAAGCAGAGCTGCTATAATAATAATAGAAAGAAAGTTCACAATAAATGTAATGCTCTCGAATCATCCCCAAACCATCCCCCCCAACCCTGGTCCGTGGAAAAATTGTCTTCCATGAAGCTGGTCCCTGGTGCCAAAAATGTTGGTCTAGAGGAAAAAGGGAGATGGAAAAAATATCAATATCAGATTTGAGAGGTATCTCAGAAACCACAAACATCTCCCCTGCTGCCGCTGCCAAGCCGCTGCAGTCGTGTCCGACTCTGTGCAACCCCATAGACGGCAGCCCACCAGGCTCCTCCATCCCTGGGATTCTCCAGGCAACAATACTAGAGTGGGTTGCCATTTCCTTCTCCAATGCATGCATGCATGCTAAGTCGCTGCAGTCATGTCCGACTCTGTGCGACCCCATGGACAGCAGCGCACCAGGCTCCTCTGTCCATAGGCTTCTCCAGGCAAGAGTAGTGGAGTGGGTTGCCATGTCCTTCTCCAACATCTCCCCTGCTCAGTTGCAATGATGACAGAAAACTTATTAGTAGAAAAGAATCTCTTATATGGTTCTTTTTGTGATTTACCTTTAAAATGTAATCAAGCCCAAGAGAAAGACAATAATGTTAATAGTTTGTCACTGGTTGAATTATTGGGTCATTTTCTATCATGTGTCAGGATGCAGAGCTGTATGATGGCTCTTGGTATCTCACATTGGATGTGCACAGAAAGAAGAGTAAGGGGGCCATGTGTGGGGAGAACTATCCGGAAAGAAAGGAGTACAAAAGAGAAGAGAAATTTGAAGACACTCTTTACCCTCAGCATTACTCAAACAAAGACAAACCATACCAACCATGTACTATATTTTTCCTTTAATTTTATTGTATTAAATAGTTATTTAAAATCTTGTTTCCAGTGCATAGCCAAGTAATTCAGATTATATAATTATATGTATATATAATTATATATATATATATAAAATATACACATACATATATAATACTTCAGATTTTTAACCTTACACATTACAAAATATTGAGTATTCTCATTGCATTGTCATAGGTCCTGTTGCTTCTCTCTTTTACGTGTATAGAACCGTGTATTTGTTAATCCCATATGCCTACTTTGTCCCTCCAGCCCATCTTTCCCCTTTGGTAAATTTGTTTTCTATGTCTGTGGGTATATTTCTGTTTTGTCTGTAAGTTCATTTGTATTTGTTTTTACTTTCCACATATAAATGATATCATATGATATCTTTCTCTGCGGGCTTACTTCGCTTAGTATGAGAATCTCTAGGTCTGTGTTGCTGCAAATGGCATTAATCCATTCTTTTGGGGGCTGAGTCATACTCCATTGTGTGTGTACCACAGCTCTAACCACTCTTCTGTCAACGGATGTGTAGGTTGTGTGCATGACTTGGCTGTTGTAAATAGTGCTATGAATATTGGGGTACATGTATCTTTTTGAATCGTGGTTTTCTCCAAACATATACCGAGGAGTGGGATTGCTGGATAATATGGTAGCTCTATTTTTAACTTTTTAAGCAAACTCCATACTGTTCTCCATACTGACTGTTTCACTTTACATTCCTGTCAACAATGTTGAAGAATTCCTTTTTCATCACACCCTTTCCAGCATTTATTATTTGTAGACTTTTTGATGATGGCCATTCTGAGGTAAGATGGCCATTCTATCTAAGATTAAATGATACCTCATTGTAGTTTTGATATGAATTTCTCTAATAATTAACAATATGGAGCTTCTTTTCATGTTCCTTTGGCCATCTATATATCTTCTGTGGAGAAATGTCTATTTAAACCTTCTGCTCATTTTTTTGACTGGATTGTTTTTTTATATTGAGTTGTTTATATATTTTGGAGTTTAATTATTTGACAGTCACATTGTTTGCAAAGATTTTCTCCAATTCTGGTTGTTGTTTTGTTTTGTGTGCGGTTTTCTTTGCTATGCATACGTTTTAAAGGTTACTTGGGTGCCATTTGTTTATTTTTGCTTTTGTTTTCATTACTCTAGAAGACAGATCCAAAATGATATTGCTGCAATTTATGTCTAAGAATATTCTGCCTATGTTTTCCTCTAGGAGTTTTATGGTATATGATCTTACATTTACATATTTGATCCATTTTGAGTTTCTTTTCGGACGTGGTGTTGGAGACTGTTCTCATTTCATTCTTTTACATGTAGCTGTCCTGTTTTCTCAGCACCGCTTATTGAAGAGACTTTTTTTCTCCATTGTATATTTTTGCCTCCTTTGAGTAGACAAATTGACCACAAGTATGTGAATTTATTTCTGGGCTTTCTAAACTCTTCCATTTACCTCTGTGTCTGTTTTTGTGCCAGCATCATACTGTTTTGATGACTAGCTTTCTAATATAGTCTGAAATTTGGGGAAAAAAGTCCTCCAGTACTATTAATCTTTAGCGAGATTGTTTTGGCTATTTAGAGTCTATCGAATTTTCATACAAATTTTAAAATAATTTGTTCTAGATCTGTGAAAAATTCCATTGATAATTTGATAAGGATTGCATTGACTCTGTAGATGGCCTTGGGTTTTGTGGTCCTTTTAACAAAATTGATTCCTCTACTCCAGAAAGATGGTATATCTTAACATCTGATTTTGCCATCTTTAATTTCCTTCATTAATGTCTCATAGTTTTCTAAGTATAGCTTTTTGCCTCCTCAGGTAGGACAGCTAGTTATTGTAGTCTTTTTGATGCAATGGTAAATGGGATTGTTTCCTTAATTTCTCTTTCTGATCTTTTGTTCATAGTGTTTAGAAATGCACCAGATTTGTATGTATTAATTTTCCATCCTGCAAGTTCACCAAATTCATTGATGAGCTCTGGTAGTTTTCTAGTGGCATCTTTAGGATTTTTTATATGTAGTATCATGTCATCTGCAAACAATGACTATTCTCTTTACTTTTCCTATTTGGATTCCTTTTTTTCCCATTTTCTCTAGGACTTCCAAAACGATGTTAATAAAGGTGGCGAAATGCACATCCTCATGTTGTTTCTGATCTTAGAGAAAATGCTTTCAAGCCTTTCACTGCTGACCATGATCTTAGCTGTAGTTTTGTCATCTATGGCCTTTATTATGTTGAGTCCGGTTCCCTCTATGCCCAATTTCTGGCGAGTCTTTATTGTAGATATTAAATTTTATCAAAAGCTTTTTCTGCATCTATTGATATGGTCATATGGTTTTTATTCCTCAGTTTGTTAATGCGGTGTATCACACAGATTCATTTGCAGATCCCTTCTTGGGTGAATCCTAGATGGGACTCTGTACTTCCTGGACTTGGGTGATTGTTTTTCTTTCCCATGTTAACTTTCAGCTATTATTTGTTCAAATATTTTCTCAGGCCTTTTCCTCTCTCTCCTTCTGGGACTCCTAAATGCGAGTGTTGGTGTCTTTGATGTGGCCCCAGACATTTCTTAAACTGTCCTCTTTTTTTTGGATTCTTTTTTTTATTTCTGTTCCATAGCAGTGATTTCCACCACTCTGTCCTCCAGCTCACTGATCCATTTTTATGCATCCTTTATTCTACAATTGATTCTTTCCAGTGTATTTTTCATTTCAGTTATTGTATTCTTTAACTGCATTAGGCTGCCTTTTATATTTTCTAACTCTTTATTAAAAATTTTTTGTAACTTCCCACTCTGTGCACCCATACTTTCCCCAAGACTTTGGATCATGTTTACAATCATTACTCTGAATTATTTCTCAAGTAGATTGCCTGTCTCCATGTCACTCAGTTTTGCTTCTGGAGTTTTATCTTGTTCCTTCTTCTAGAGTATATTTCTCTACCGTCTCATTTTATCTAAATTTCTATTTGTATGTATATGTATGTCAAGGTAAGTTATGTTTCTCAACCTTGGAGAAGTGCCCTCTGCAGCGGATGTCCTGTATGCCCCAGCAGTACACTCACCTCTCATCACCCAAGGGCCAGAGACCGGCTGGTTCCAGGGTAGGTTCTGACCTGCGAGCTTGTGCAGGGTTCCTGGCAGGAAGGACTGTGCCTGCCCACTGGTGGGAGGAGCCAGTTCTTATCCCTCTGGTAGGCAGCCATGTCAAAGGGCGTGCCTAGAGGTGGGTGTGGGCTTAGTAAATCTTTAGGTAGCCTGATGCATAGGGATATGTTTCTACCCTGATGCTTGTTTGGATTGTGGTATCCCAGTGCTAGAGCCTGCAGCCTTTTGGGTGGGGCCAGGTCCTAGCACTTCTTACTCAAGCAAGACGTCTGCTACCAGCAGGAGTTCAGGTAGATGAACACTCCCTGGTATTTCCATCACTAGCTTTTATGACCTCAGAGAGAGCCACAGCCACCCCCTGCCTCCCCAGGAGATCCCCCAAAGGTCAGCAGGTAGGTCTTGCCCTGGCTCCTACGAAGTCACTGCTTTTGCCTTGGGTCCTGGTGAACATGAGACCTTGTGTGTGCCCTCCACAAATGGAGTTTCTCTTTCCCAAAGTCTGGTAGAGCTGCTGCAATCAAGCCCTGCTGCCCTTCAAAGCCAAATGCTCTGGGGCTCCTCCTCCCATTACCAGAACCTCCACCTGGGGCGGGAGGTTGGGGGGTGGTCTGTGCTGAGGCTGAGAACTCTCACTATTGTGAGAGAATTTCTGTTAATTATTCTCTGGTTTGTGGCTCACCCACCCAGGTAGGATTTGATGATATTGCTAGTGTGCCTCTCTTACTGTCTTGTTGGGTTTCCTCGTTATGTCTTTGGATGTAGAATATCTTCTTTGTTGAAGTGAAGTGTTAGTTGCTCAGTCGTGTCTGACTCTTTGCAACCCCATGGACTGTAGCTCTCCAGGCTCCTCTGTCCATGGGATTCTCCAGGCAAGAATACTGGAGTGGGTTGCCATTCCCTTCTCCAGGGGGATCTTCCCTGGGGTGAAGGCAAAAAGAGCAAGAGCTTGTTAATGTATTCTCTCTTCTGTCACCCACTACCACCATCCCACACAGTCACTGCTGTTTTCTCTCATTTTCTTCCATTCTCACTCTCTCCTTTCCAAAGCTAACAATGTCTTGCTTTCCGTCAAAGCCTACTTGGTAGAATTATATCTGTATTTTTTTGTCTAAGAAAAAACATATACTTTAAAAAATAGTAGTCAAACCCCATTTACCAGCTGAATAGCTTTGAGCAAATTCCTTATCTTCTTTGAACTTTGACTTTTCTATCTTCATGACATGAGCAGTAAGATGTTTTGAAGGGTTTATTTTAAAGAGCGTATTAGACAATTTAGGCAAAAAAAAAAAGTTTTCTTGTAAGTTATGTGCCTTTGGGAGAGAAGATACCTAGGTTTTGCTCTTTTCCTCTTTGGGTTCCAGTTCATGGAAATAAAAGAGGAAAAAAATGCTGATAACCAAATGAGAATCAAGTATCCCAAAGAATCATGACCGTCTGGAATACGTGGGTGGAAGTAGCTGGGAGGCTTATTCTTCCTTGACTGCAGGACCGTTGGGATCACCAGCAGTGAACTAGAACAGAGAGACGGCTGTCTACCCTGCTAGAGGCTGACTGTGTCTTGTTTGCTTAACAAATGCAGCCTCTGGAAATTTTAGGGAGAGAAAGTCCTCTATGCCAGGGGTCCCCAACCTCCAGGATCTAAAGTCTGATGATCTGAGGTGGAGCTGATGTAATAATAATATTAATAGAAATAAAGTGCATGATAAATGTACATGAAGAAAATAAAGAAAATCGCTCTGTCGTGTCCAACTCTTTGCGATCCCATGGACTGTAGCTTATCAGGCTCCTCCGTCCATGGGATTCCCCAGGCAAGAGTACTGGAGTGAGTTGCCATTGCCTTCTCCAGAGGATCTTCCCGACACAGGGATCAAACCCAGGTCTCCTGCACTGTAGGCAAATGCTTTGCTGTCTGAGCCACCAGGGAAGTCCTAATGTCCATGAGTCATCCCAAACCATCCCCTCCCCACCCCAGACTGTGGAAAAATTGTTTTCCATGAAACCAGTCCCTGGTGCCAGAAAGGGTGGGGACTGCCTGTGTCCCAGCATACACAAGGTCTAAAAACTTGAATAGTGACCATTAGTTCATTAATTGTACCTTCCCACATTCCACAGAGTGGGGGCCCAATGAAAGTCAGCTTACTTGTTCCTAGAGTAGTTCCCCTTACTTCTTAATGGGGAGGAGTAAAGAACGGTAGTCAGGTTGGCAGAAGCCCCTCCTTAACACAGCCTCAATGTTTTATTTATCTTAGAGGAGGAACAGGCAGGTTGGAATAACACAAAGCTTCTATTCCCAGAAGTGGTACTTAAATGTTTATCCCCCTTTAAATGTAATACACATAGTAAACCAAATGTTTAAGATCGATGCCAAAATTTCACGTTTGAAATTTTATCCCTTCTGAAGAATGCCTGAAGCTATTGCATCTAGGTAAATACAGTTACTCTCTTTTCAGTATTTTGTGAACATGAAAAGGTAGGGAGTATTACACAAAGTTTTCGATTTACATATGTCGTATTTCTTCTATAACCTCAAAAACTCCTTGCATGTGAGAAGTGTGTACGTCTGTACGACACTTTTATATTCCCCCAAACAACCTGTGCACAGGGCAGTTACATTTTAGTGAGCACATGTTAGAATAACATTATGGTTCATGTGGAAACTAGACCAAGAGAAGCTCCTTTGTGTGTCCCGTATCACAGAAGAGGTGAGACAAAGTGGAGATAAGAACTCAGGCCTCTGCAAAGCTACCCATTTTAACCTTACTCGTAAGGGTGAAGGAGTGGAAAATGAGATAGGAAATAGGAGAATGTAAATAAGGATGTAAAAATTAATATTGAAATCAGAATCATGCTGCGCATCAGCCTCTGATTTGACCCAGCTGAGTCTGTACAGTTCACTCCTGCTGCAGCTTAGTCTAATGTTTCTCACCAAGAACTGTTTTACCCAGGAGAGCCCTCTGCAGGGAGGTGCTAACAGGAGTCTGCACCTGGCAGTCATACATTATGTACCTTATGAGCAAATGAAATGTTTAATAACTGCACTGTGAAAATAAAACTTAAAACAGTAAATTCCTGCTGAGGCGGCTCATCTCCACCTGATGTGCAGGCCCATCTCAAAACACCAGCATCCTTCACATTTCCCCCGACTCACTGGGTCGCTCTGGGGAGACCAGTATTAAAACCAAAGCTGTGCTCACTTAATTAGCTGTGTATCAGTGTAAATTCATTTATTTATCATATCAGCATCATGTGTTTCACCTAAGGGTCGCCTGAAACACTTCTCCAACAGGCACCCTGGGGAGGAGGGAAAACTACAGCTATTGCAGACTAAGCATCTGTAAATTTTAATTTTTCAATTAATCATGGGTCATTTAAACACATAGTAATTTGATATTGCTTATTTTAGGTTGAACTGTCTGATGTTAGTCTGAAATAAAAAAGCAAAACAACCATAATTATTGTTACGGTTTTTCATTAATAACTTTAAGAGAAAATGATAGAACATTTTTCTATAGAGAGAACCAATTTAAAATCCAATTATCATAACTCATGAGTTAATGATTCACTTGCTAGATATTTCTTTAGATTCATTTTTACCAGAGAATTATCTACACTTCCTAAATCTTAATAGCCAAAACATCCCCAAAAATGAAATATATAGGTAGAATACTTATAATACTTAGTAAAGTTAAGTAATAGGTAGAATAGCTTCCCTGGTGGTTCAGACAGTAAAGAATCTGCCTGCAACACAGGAGACCTGGATTCGATCCCTGGGTGGGGAAGATGCCCTGGAGAGGGAATAGCTACCCACTCCTATATTCCTGCCTGGAGAATTCCATGAACAGAGAAGCCTGGTGGGTTAAGCCCATGGGGTTGCAGAGAGTCAGACATGACTGAGTGACTAACACTTTCACTTCACAGAATATTTTCTCATATAATTTTTACAGCTAATAGCTAAAAGATAAAATTGTTTAACCTTTATAGAAATTAAAATGACCAAGACCAAAGAAATTAGGCTATGGGGTAAAAGTCACAAAACTACAAAGAATGGCTCTCCTAAGCCCCAGGCTGGGATTCTCCCTCGGTATTTGGGTATGTACTTGAGCACTCATTCTGTGCTTGGAATTCCTTGTGTAGTTAACACACATTTTACTATCACAGGGGAAAAATAATACAGGAAATCAGAAACCTTTTGTCCTGTTCTCCCTCCTCAGCTTTGCTCACCTTCAGCTCTGAAATGAACATGGGTTTTCTTTATCACATTCTCAAAAGCATTCTTCATTTTGGGGAGTGATCACAGAGCATCTTGACTGCCAGGCTAAAATTATATGAAATTAGCATCTGGGAGCCATGAAGAGAGTTCTTTGATTTTTCTTTATTATTATTTTTCAAAAAATTTATAAAATTTTTATACAATATTTAAAGGTTACTTTCCATTTACAGTTATTATAGAATATTGGCAATATTCCCCATATTGTAAAATACATCCTTGAGCCTGTCTTATGCCCAGTGGATTGTAGCTCCCATACCTCCACCCCTATACTGCCCCTCCCCACCTCTCCCCTCTGGTAAAACATTGTGTCTCTGAGTCTGCTTCTTTTCTAGTTGTACTCACTAGTGTGGTGACATTTTTATATTCCATATATAAGTGATGTCAAACAGTATTTGTCTACAATTTATTTCACTTAACATATTGCCCTCCAAGTTTATCCGTGTGGCTGCAAATTTTATTCTTGTTTATGGCTGAGTAGTAATGTGTGTGTATGTGTGTGTGTGTGTGTATCTTCATCCATTCATCTGTGGATGACTTCCTTGGCAATTGTAAATAATGCCACTATGAACACTGGGGTGTACACATCTTTTTGAATTAGTCTTTTTTTCTGATATATATACCCAGAAATGTAATGGAATTCCTGGGTTATACAGTGGTTCAATTTTTAGTTTTTTGAGGAACCTCTCATACTGTTTTCCACAGTGGCTGCACCACCTTACATACTCACCCCAAAGTACAAGAGTTCCCTTTCCTCCATGTCCTCACCAACATTTGTTATTTGTATTATTTTTGATGATAGCCATTCCAACAAGTTTGAGATGTCATTTTATTGTGGTTTTGACTGCATTTCACTGATTATTAGCAATGTCAAGCGACTTTTCACATGGTTGTAGCCATCTGCATATCCTTTTTGGAAAAAAATGTCTATTCAGTTTTACTGACCATTTTTTAATCAAGTTGCTTTTGTGATGTTGAGTTTTAAAAACTGTTTGTATATGTTGGATATTGATCTATTATTGGTCATATCACTTACAAATATTTTCTGCCATTCGGTACCTTGCCTTTTCATTTTGTGGATGGTTTCCTTTGCTGTGCAAAAGCTTGTAAGTTTGATTAGGTCCCATTTGTTTATTTTTGCTTTTATATCATTTGATTTAGAAGATATAAAATATGGATTTAGGTCAAAGAGTGTTCTGCTTATGTTTTCCTCTAGGAGCTCTATGGTATACAGTTGTACATTTAGGTATTTAATCCAGTCTGAGTTTACTTTTGTATGTGGTGTTAGAGAATGTCTAATTTCACTCTTTTACATGTAGCTGTCCTGTTCTCCTAAAACCACTTATTGAAGAGACTGTATTTTCTCCATTGTATATTCTTGCCTATTTTGTTGTAGATTAATTGACCATAAGTGAGTGGCTTTGATTCCAGGCTGTCTGTCCTGTCCCATTGATCTGTGTCTCTGTGTCTGTTTTGAGTGTGTGTGTGTGTGTGTCTGCGCGCGCACACGCTCATGCCAGTACCATACTGTTTTGATGACTGTGGCTTTTTAATGTAGTCTGAAGTCAGAAATATAATTCCTCCAGCACTATTCTTCTTTCTCAAAATTGTTCTGGCCATTCAGAGTCTTTTGTGTTTCCATACAAATTTCAAAATTATTTGTTCCATTTTTGTGAAAAATACTGTTGGTAATTTGATAGGGATTGTATTGACTCTGCAGACTGCTGTAGGTAAAATGGTCATTTAATAGTTTTGATTCTTCTAATCCAAGAAAACAATATATCTTTTCACCTGATTGTGTTGTCTTCAATTTCTTTCTCATCAAAGTCTTACAGTTTTCAGAGCACAGGTTTTGAGCATTCTCAGGTAGGTTTACTCCTCGGTATTTTACTCTTTTAAATGCAATATTAAGTGTCACTATTTCTTTTATTTCTATTTCTGATACTTCATTGTTAGTGTATAGAAATGCAACAGATGTTTGCACACTAATTTTGTATCCTGCAAGTTTACTGAATTCATGGATGAGCTCTAGTAGTTTTTTGGTGATATCTTTAGGATTGTCTATGTACAGTACCTTGTCATCTCCAAACAGTGATGGTTTTACATCTTGGTTTGCAACTTGGGTTCCTTTTATTTCTTTGTACTCTCTGATTGCTGTGCTTGGACCTCCAAAACTACATTGAATACAAATGGCAAAAATGGGCATCCTTGTTGTTCTTGATCACAGAGGAAATACTTTCAGTGTTTCAATATTGAGTATGATTTTAGCTATGTGTTTGCCACGTATGATCTTTAGTATGGAGCGTTCTGCTCCCTCTGTGCTCTTTTTTCTGGAGAGTTTATTATAAAGGGATGTTGAACTTTTTGCAAAAGCTTTTTATACATCTGATGAGACGATCACATGATTTTTATTCTTCAATTGGTTAATGCAGTGTATCACACTGATTTACAGGTATTGAAAGATCGTTGCATTCCTGAGATAAATCCCACTTTAATCATGGTGTATGAGTCTTTTGGTAGAAAAGGAAGGGCCCAAATGAACTTTTTGGCCAGCACAATATATTGTTCAATTCTAATATTTTATTGAGGGTTTTTGCATCTGTGTTCATCAGTGATACTGGTCTATAACTTTCTTTTTTGTGACATATTTCCTGGTTTTGGTATCATAGTGATGCTGCTCCTAAGTCGCTTCAGTTGTGTCCGACTCTGTGCGACCCCACAGACGGCAGCCCACCAGACTCCCCCGTCCCTGGGATTCTCCAGGCAAGAACACTGGAGTGGGTTGCCATTTCCTTCTCCAATGCATGAAAGTGAAAGTGAAGTCACTCAGTCGTGTCTGACTCTTTGCGACCCCATGGACTGCAGCCCACCAGGCTCCTCTGTCCATGGAATTTTCCAGGCAAGAGTATTGGGGTGGGGTGCCATCACCTTCTCCCATAGTGATGCTAGTCTTATAGAAAAAGTTCATAAGTATTGCTTCCTCTGTACTTTTTTGAAATAGTTTCAGAAGGATGTGATAACTCTTACCTAAATGTTTGGTAGAGTTCACCTGTGAAGCCATCCAGTCTTGGACTTCAGTTTATCGGGAGTTTTTAATTACTAATAGGATTTTAGTACTTATATTTGCTCTGTTCATATTTTCTATTTCTTCCTCATTCAGTCTTGCAAGATTGTACCTTTATAAGAATTTGTTCATTTTATTGGCATTTAGTTGTTTCTGTGGAGAGGGCAATGGCACCCCACTCCAGTACTCTTGCCCGGAGAATCCCATGGATGGAGGAGCCTGATAGGCTACAGTCCATGGCGTCACTAAGAGTTGGACACGACTGAGCGACTTCACTTTCACTTTTCACTTTCATGCACTGGAGAAGGAAATGGCAACCCACTCCAGTGTTCTTGCCTGGAGAATCCCAGGGATGGGGGAGCCTGGTGGGCTGCCGTCTGTGGGGTCGCACAGAGTCGGACACGAATGAAGCAACTTAGCAGCAGCAGCAGTTGTTTCTGTTAGTTTCTTAAGATCGTTTGTATTTCTGTGGTGTTAGTTGCAACTTTTTTTCATTTCCAATTTTATTGACTTGGGTTATCTCCCTTTTCTCTTGATATGTCTAATTTATCAAGTTTATTCTTCCAAAGAACCAACTCATTATTTTCATTGATTTTTTGGCCTACTGTGTTTTAAAGCCTATTTTATCTATCTCTGCTCTGATTTTTATGACTTATTTTCCTCTACTAACTTTGGACTTTGTTTGTTCTTTACCTAGTTCTTTAGGTGTCAGGTTAGGTTGTTTATATGAGACTTGTTTCCTGAGGTATTCTGTATCAGTATAAACTTCCCTCTGAGAACTGCTTTTGCTGCATTTCGTAGGTTTTGGATTGTTGTTTTCATTTCTCTCATCATTTTCATCTCCTCTTTGATTTCTTCAGTGGTCCATGGGTTGTCTAGTAGCATATTATTTTAGCCTCCACATGTTTATATTTTTGGCATTTTTCCTTGTAGTTGATTCCTAGTCTTATTATAGTTAGAAAAGACATTTGATAGAACAATTCAACTTTGTTAAATTTACTGAGGTTTGTTTTATATCCTGGCATGTGATTTATCCTGAATAATGTGTATTCTTCAGCTTTTGGATGGAATGTTCTATAAATATTAGTTAAGCCCATTTGGTTTAATGTGTTCAACTGTGTTTACATGTTGTTTTCCTGTGTGGATGATCAATCTGCCCATTGATATGATATTAAAGTCTCCTATTATTGTTACTATTAATCTTCTGTCTATTAATATTTGCCTCATATATTTTGGTGCTCATGTATTGGGTATACATATATTTACAACTGTTATATCACCTTCTTATACTGATTCCTTGATTATTATGTAGTGTATGTTTTTGTCTCTTGTAGCAGTCTTTAAAATCTATTTTATCTGATATAAATATTGCTACTTTTTCTTCTGATTTCCATTCGTGTGGAATACCCTTTTACATCCCCGCAGTATGAATATGTCCCTGGATCTGAAGTGAGTGTCTTGTAGGCAGCATATATATGGGTCTTGTTTTCATATCCATTTAGCCAGTCTATGTCTTTTGGTTGGAACATTCAGACCATTTAAGGTAACTATCAATATGTATGTTCTTATTGCCGTTTTGTTATTTCGGATTTGTTTTTGTAGGTCTTTTTTATTCCCTTTCTTATTTTGCCCTCGATTATATGACTATCTTTAGCATTGTGTTTGGATTCCATTTTGCATGTAGTTCTAAATTTTTGGTTTGTGCTTACTATGAGGATTTTGTGTAGCAGTCTATGTGTAGATATAAATACATATATATGTGCTACAGTCCATGGGATCACAAAGAGTGGTACATGATTTAGCTACTTAACAACAATGTGTGTATGTATATATGTGTATTATGTGTGTGGTCTTCCCTGGTGGCTCAACAGTAAAGAATCTGCCTGCAATACAGGAGGTGTGGGTTTGATCCCTGGGTCCGGAAGATCCCCTGGAGGAGGAACTGGCAACCCACTCCAGTTTTCTTGCCTGGAAAATCCCATGGACAGAGGAGCCCGGTGGGCTACAGTCCACAGGGTCACAAAGAGTCAGACACGACTTACTGGCTAAACAACAACAATGTACGTGTATAAGTGTATTTGCTTGATCCCTTCATTTCAAATGTATTTTAAAAACCCTGCTTAGGTGTTCTCCTTCCCTGATAATTAATTTTTGATATCATATTTTACTTCAAATTGTTTTATGTATCCCTTAACCTCTTATTGTGGATATAGATGCTATCTTTGTCTTTTAATCTCCCTAGTAACTTTGTATGTGGATGATTTCCTGTCTTTACCAGTGAGCTTTTCTGTTTCATAATTTTCTTATTGCTAGTTGTGGGCTTTTCTTTTTTCACCTAGAGAAGTTCCTTTACAATTTGTTGTAAAGTTGGCTTAGTGGTGCTGGACTCTTGGTTGCAGGTTTTTGCTTTCCATTTGCTGCCTTTAATAGTCTCTTTTTGTCATTTAAAGTAGTATGTCTTGGTGTATTCCTCTGAGTTACACACCAAAGTTGCTATGTGGGACTTTGTGCTTCTTGGACTTGGGTGACTCTTTCTTTTTCCACACTTGGGGATTTTTCAGCTTGCATTGGCCTGGATCCACAGGATCATAGTTTTCAGGGTAGGTCTGATGGAGCATGTCTAGAAGCTAGTGCAGGCTTTCTGGAGGGCAGACCTGGTGCCTGCCCACAGAGAGAAGAGCTGGGTCTTGGCCCTCTGTTGTCCAGAGTCATGTCTAGGGCTTGTCGAGAGATGGCTGAGGGCTCAGGAAGATTTTAGACATTCTGTCTGTGATGTCACCCCACTCCGGTACTCTTGCCTGGAAAATCTCATGGACGGAGGAGCCTGGTAGGCTGCTGTCCATGGGGTCGCTAAGAGTCGGGCACGACTGAAGCGACTTAGCAGCAGTAGCAGTCTGCTGGTGAGTGGGGCTGTGTCCCCAGCCTGTTAGTTGTTTGGTGTGAAATTTCTCAGCACTGGCATCTTCAGCTTTTGGGTGGGGCTAAGTCTTGGGGCCGATGAGCCAAGATGCCAGGAGCAGTGTTCACATCATAGAATTTCCCCAAATATGGCTGTTACCAGTATCACGTATCCAGGGTGAGTGGCAGCCACCTCCCCAGGAGGCTTTCCAAGACCAGTAGGTAGGTCTGGCCCAGGCTCCTATGAAAGCCACTGCTTTGCCCTGGGTTCTGGTATGTGTCAGATTTTGCATGTGCCCTGTAAGAGTGAAGTCTCTATTTCCCCTGGCCTTCAAAGTCACATGCTTTGGGCGCTTATCTTCTTGATACAGGACTTCCAGGCTGGGGAGCCCAACCAGCGGCTTGGAATTCTCACTATTGTGGGAGAACCTCTGCAGCACTGTTCTCCAGTGTGTGGGTTGCCTGCCCGAGGGTATGGGGTTTGATTATATCATGACTCTACCCGTCCTACCTGTCTCACTGTGGTTCTTCCTTTATGTCCAGTTGTGAAAAATCTTTTCTGGGAGGTTCTTTTTCATCAGTGGTGGTTCTGCAGATAGTTGACTTTGGTGTGCTCATGAGAGGAGGTGAGCTCCGGGTCTTTCTATCCGACCTCTTGGCTGCTGGCCCATTTTCTTTTCCTTTGATATATTACTCTGATAAGACTCAGAAACACTTCACTGAAATTAAGAGAAATGTTATTAAATTTATGTTAAACTAATTATGAGCATAATTGCAGTTCTCCAAAGTGAATAAGTAAATATGAAGCAAAGTCTTCTCCCTAGATCTACAATAGGAAAATCTGTCAAAAATCCTATCATTTCTTGACACTGCAGAACAGGAGTTTAATACCCTGAAGTAAATGCTTTTTCTAATTGCTACTGTTTTCTCTAGTTCTCTGGAAGTGTATGATTGTCTTCCAGTGTGTCAGAACACCATCAGGCAAGGCAAAGGCTATCATGCCTTAAAATAACTCATCATATAGAAAGAGTACTGAAAGATGGGGGATCAGGCAAGACTGCAAGAACATAGTTGGCTTTTAAACTGGTGTATAAGCACAGTGTACCAAAACGCAGATAGCAACAGAGGAAGTGTGACAAAGCCCATCTGCAGTTTAAATGACTATGTTGAAAATACAGAAGGAAATGAGGATGAATGGACTTAGGATAAATCACCGAGCAACACCCACAGTCCATCAGCAGGTGAGAGGCTGCAAGATGGTTCCTACAGTCCTGTTCAGATTGGACTGAGCTCTCAGACATCACCTACTAATCCAAACGCCGGGTGCCACTACTCCATCACTGTCTGTGCCACAAGACTGCTTGTTTTATAGAAAGAAGTTTGCTTGGTTTAAGTGGTATAGAAAATAGATTCAGAATGAAGCCTTTGGAAGAGCCACAGGTAAGGTCTCAAGCATGAAGTGATAAAGGCATGCCCCATAATTCTTCAGAAGAATAAAGATGCAGACTAGCAAATCAAGAGCCAGGAATACACAGTGAGGGAATAGGTGAAGAAAAGTTTCCAAGCCAAAACATTTGAGATTCAGAGTATAAAATACTGAATCTACCCAAATACAAATGTATATAGCACAGGGACAGAGTTAATGCACATTCAAAAGCAAGTGTGTCCGCTATCCATGGAAATCTATTCATGGAAATCTTTGCTTTAAACATTTGTTCCGCTTTACTAAAGGGCACTCTTAAGACCAAAGTTGTCTTATTGGCTGTTGATAAATCTCTCCTGGAAAATTTTTCTCATACTCTTTAATTCCCCATTCAGGAAAAAGAAAAAAATTAGGCCATATAATATGCCAGATAAAGTGCTAATACTGAACTCGAGAGACCCTTTAAATTCTTCTCTTGTACTGGAATGTTATTGAAATTAGATTCTACCTTGACCTCTTGATCTTCAGGGACCTGTGTTATCTTCAGCAAAATAATGGGAAGGGCACTAGTTGAACTCCAAGGGCCGTCGAGGTTCCAGCGTTCTAAACTTCTTTGCAAATGTGAATATTGCTTGAGAAAAGAGTGTCATATGAGGTTAAACACTAGGCAATGTCTTTGATTCCTTTTGTAAAATGCACAGTGTCTTGCCTGTTATTCAACACTCAGCAGGTGTAAAACTGTTGCCTGGACACTAGAGATAATCAATTATTATAATTATCTTCTAATGAGTTTGAGCTATGGTACTCTTTAGGCATGTCTGCATCTTATTATAATAATACTAATGCTTCAGATGCACTATAATACATCATTCAGTTCAGTCGCTCAGTCATGTCCGACTCTCTGCGTAGACCTGCCCAAATCATTAGAATCCCCGGCAGAAAATACTCCATTAGAATGTGTTTTTTATAGTGAGAACTATAATTTCTCTGTGTAAAACTACCAAAAAAGTAGTTAAATAATTTTTATTCTTAAATATATTTCCCAGTATACAACAGGGACAGGCTTGATTCAATTTTCTGCATAATAGGCTAAACCTATACTATTTACTTCTTTTGTGTGTAACTCTCTTTGTATATATCTCTATGCTAAAGTGAATTGATTTGTGTTAATTCATGAATATATGTTGCATGTGTTAAGGGTTAAAATGTACACTTTTCAAAAAAATTACTTAAAAACTGAAATTTAGGCAGAGATCAATATGGGAGACTAGGATGTGGAGCTCACCTCTTCCTACAAATCCTTCAGAAATATATCTATATTTGGAACAATTCTAACAGAATACTTACTGAATGTTGGCAGAAGATCTCATACAACCAAAGCTACAAGAAAGAGATGACCATGTAACTGGATAGGATGAAGTGGGGAAAAAAGAAATGGCACCCCATACCTGGCAGGGAGTTATGAAATGGGAAACATTCCCTCACGCTAGGAATCTCCTCCTCTGGCTGGGAAGTCAGCTGGGACAGATTGGGAGGATCAGAGGAAAGGGCAGTAGCACAGAAGGTCCTTGCCACCTCACTGACTCCCCAGCCCCAGACACGTGTCTGCTGGATGCCCAGTGCCTGGGTTCTGAAACTCAGACTTGAGCAGCCAGACCCAGGGAAAGGACTTGGTTTGGCTGCAGAGAGGCAGCCTGAAGGGCCTGGAGTGTGGTCTAGGCCACAACTGGAATGCAGTAGGATGGAGGCTGCGTCCTCCGTAAGAGCCGCATCGTCAACACGTGCCCAGTGGGAGGTTTGTGGGCCCATCGCAGCAGCCTCACTTCAGTGTGCTCACAGTGGGCGCAGCAGCCTCACTTCAGTGTGCTCACAGTGGGCGCTACTCCACTGCCACAAGCTCTGGGAACATGCAAGCACAGGTAGGTTGCCATCGTGTGAATGACTACCGGGCAATTCCTGGTAATCCCACAGTGGGTGCTGGTGCACTACACCAGCAAACTCACACTGGCAGCTCTGTGAGCACAGTGCTTGGGGGGACATCCGAGCTGATTACTTACTGTTGCTCCCCAGGCGGAGGTTGATCCAAGGATGGTGCCAGCAAGAGTGTACTCTGTGGGTGCCCGCACTAGGTGGCAGGTGATGTCACAGAGTACATGTCCTTGGACAGTTCCCGGGAAGGAATACACACCTCCTTCCCAGTGGAGTGCTCTAGTCCTACTACTGATACCACTGGTTAAACTTGGGCCTGTGGGCTTCTATTCCAACAACTGGGGAGCAGACCCTGCCACTGAAAGGGCTGTGACAACCACAGAGCAAAGAGAAGGCCTCACCCCACATCCGCTGAAGGCTCTGGTCACAGCAACACACACTTTATCCAGGGCCAGCACAACCTAAAGAAAGAAATGGCAAGCATCCATACCAAAAACAGCCCTCTTGAGCCAAAAATATTGGACTCAGGCTATACAAGGGCACTCCCATATAAAAACAGCCCTTCAAAACCACAGTAGAAAACTGTTTATCCTAAATTAATAGAATCAGAGAAATATGAAATGAAAAAGCAGAGGAACCATTCCAATTAAAAAAAAAAAAAAACCCACACAAGACAAATCCCCTGTTTTAAAATATGAAATAGACCTCTCCAGTCTACCAGGGAGAAGGCAATGGCACCCCACTCCAGCACTCTTGCCTGGAAAATCCCATGGACGGAGGAGCCTGGTGGGCCACAGTCCACAGGGTCGCTAAGAGTTGGACACGATTGAGCAACTTCACTTTCACTTTTCACTTTCATGCATTGGAAAAGGGAATGGCAACCCACTCCAGTGTTCTTGCCTGGAGAATCCCAGGGACGGGGAGCCTCATGGGCTGCTGTCTCTGGGGTCACACAGAGTCGGACACAACTGAAGCGACTTAGCAGCAGCAGTCTACCAGACTCTGAGTTCAAAAAGGAGGTAATAAAAATACTGAAGGAATTAAGAAGGACTATCAGTAGAAACGCAGATCACTGTAACAAGGATCTAGAAACCATAATGAGCCATTCAAAATTAGACAAGTCAATTACTGACGTGAAAACCAAGCTACAGGCAAAAAGTACCAAACTAAATAATGCAGAAGAATGAATAAGTGATTTTGAAGACAGAATAACAAATTATACAATCACAGCAGCAGACAGAAAGACAAACAAAAAGCAATGAAAGAGAGATCTGTGGGATAATATAAAGGGTGCCAATCTATCCATAAGTAGGGATTGCAGGAGGAAATGAGATCAAAATGTATTTAAAGAAATTATGGCTGAAAATTTCCCAGACCTTAAAGAAGGAAAAAAGATGCCCAGTTACAGAAGAACAGAGGGTCCACAATAAGATGAGCTTGAAGAGAGACCCACACTAAGACATATAATTAAAATGGAAAAAGTTAAAGCAAGAATCCTAAAGGCAGTGAGAGCAAAACAAATTACAGGTGAAGCCCCCCCCATAAATATATCATCTGATTTATCTATACAAAGTTTATAGGCCAGAAAGAAGTGGCTAGATATACTCAAAATCCTGAATGGGAAAAACCTGCAACCTAAAATACTTACCCAGCAAGATTAACATTTAGAATAAAAGGAAGGAGAGAGAGAAAATTTCTCAGACAAGCAAAAACCAAAGAATACATCAATACTGAGCATAGAGGGATGGTATGGGGAGGGAGGAGGGTTCAGGATGGGGAACACGTGTATACCTGTGGCGGATTCATGTTGATATATGGCAATAACCAATACAATATTGGTTATAAAATAAAAAATAAAATAGTGAAAGGTATTCTCTCTAAATAGAAAAGCAGCAAGAGTCTATAAGGAAGGGGAAGATTGCAATAGGAAAAGTAAACATATAAAAGGATTGTAGATCCCTTAAAGCCAATACATATATTTTAAAAGAAATTTTTAAAAAAATTGTGGAAGTGATTTTAACTACAAACGTGCATGCTAATTCATTTCTATCATGTCCAGCTTAGTGCAACCATATGGACTTTAAATCTTTGGTAAACAAGATTTAAAGTGGCAACAAATACATACCCATAAATAATTACTTTAAATGCCACAATCAAAAGATACAGAAGGGAAGACTGGACAATAAAACAAGAACCTACAATATGCTGCCTACAAGAGCCCCACTTTGAAGGTGAAGGACATACCTCTATGGAAAGTGAGGGAGGGAAAAAGACATTTCATTCAAATAGAAATGACAAGAAACCAGGAGTAGGAAGACTCATATGGGACAACAGGGACCTTAAAAACAAAGCCCATAAAGGTAAAGAAGGGCATTATATACTGTTAAAAGGATCAATATACATGCACCCAGTATTGGAGCACCTAAATATGTAAAACAAATACTAGCAGATACACAAGGAGAAACTGATGGTTATACAATAAAAGCAGGAGACTTTAATGCCCCACTGGCATCAATGGACAGGACTCCAGGAAGAGAATCTGTAAGGCAACAGAGATCCGGTACAACAAAACAGTGGTGTATAACCGGGAAGTTTAGAACAGAGAGTGAAAGTCACTCAGTTGTGACCGACTCTTGTGACCCCATGGACTATATAGTCGATGGAATTCTCCAGGCCAGAATACTGGAGTGGGTAGCCTTTCCCTTCTCCAGGGCATCTTCCCAACCCAGGGATTGATCCCAGGTCTCCTGCACTGCAGGCAGATTTTTTACCAGCTCAGCCACAAGGAAATCCCAAGAATACTGGAGTGGGTAGCCTATCCCTTCTCCAGTGGATCTTCCTGACACAGGAATCAAACCAGGGTCTCCTGCATTGCAGGCAGATTCTTTACCAACTGAGCTATGAGGGGAAGCCCTTAGAACAGTAAATCCCTCCATAAAAGAAAACACAGTCTTCCCAAACACACATGGAATGTTCTCTAGGATAGACCACATAGGACACAAAACAAGTCTCAACAGATTTTAAGAGGATGGATATTATTTCAAGCATCTTCTCTGACCACTGTGGCATGAAATTAGAAATGAGAAACAAGAATAGATGGAGACCAACAACATGCTACTAAGAAACCAATGAGCCAAGGATGAAATCAAAGAGAAAATTTTACAAATACTTAAAGACAAATGACAATAAAAACACAACCATACAAAAATCTATGGGATATAGCAAATGCAGTCTTAAGGGTAAAGTTTATAGCAAATACAGCTTCCTCAAAAAACAACCCTGACCTACCACCTAACAGAATTAGAACAACCACAAAACACAAAACCTAAAGTCGACAGAAGGAAGGAAATAATAAATATGAGAGAGGAACTTGAGATTTAAAAACAGAGAAGTTAATGAAACCAAAAGCTGGTTTTGTTGAAAGAATAAACAAAATTGACAAACCTTTGGCCACGCTTACCAAAAATAAATGAGAAGACCAAATAAATGAAATAAGAAATGAAAAGGGAGACATAAAAAGTTATACCATATAAATAAAAATTAATCATTAGGGGATACTATAAACAACTCTACGCCACCAAACTGGACAACCTAGAAGAGACAGAAAAGTTTCTAGAAACATACAGCCCACTAAAACTGAATCAAGAAGAAATAAATAATTTGAACAGACTGATCACTAGAAGTGAAACAACCTATAATTTAAAAAAACTCCATGCAAACAGAAGCCCAGGCCTAGATGGTTTCACTGGGGAATTCTACTAAATAAACATTTAAAAAAGAACTTACGCTGGTTTCTCTCAAACTCTTCCAAGGGTCTGAAGAAAAAGGAACATTCCCAAAATCATTCTTTGCAGCCACCATCATCCTGATACCAAAACCAGACAAAGAAACTACCAAAAAATAAAATTGCAGGCCAGTATCTTTGATCAATATAGATGCAAAAATCCTAATAAAATATTATCAAACTGAATTCAACAACACACAAAATGGACCATACATCATAGTCACGCTGGATTCATGCTAGGATCACAAGGCAAACATATGAAAATCAATCAGATACACCAGTCACAAACCAAAGAAAGATAAAAACCACGTGATCAGCTCAACAGATGCGGGATATATCACAACATAATGAAAGCTATTTATAACAAACCCACAGTTAACATAATACTTAATGGTGAAAACCTGAACACTTTCTCGCTAAAACATGGAACAAGACAAGAATGCCCACTTACCACTTCTACTCAATGTAGTGTTTGAAATTCTAGCTACAGAAATCATACAATAATTAAATATATCCAAATTTTAAGGGAAGAAGTAAAATTGTACTTATATGCAGATGACATGACAATATATGTAGAAAACCCTAAAAACTCCACACAAAAAACAAGTAGAACTAAGTTTAGCAAGGTAGCAGGATACAAGATTAGCATACATAAATCAGTTGCATTTCTTTACACTAACAAATAGCATAAAAAGAAAAAAATTTGTTTATAATCCCTTTTAAAATTGCATCAGAGAAATAAAATATTTAGGAATAAACCTGACCAAGGTGAAAGACTTATACACTGAGAACTATAAAATATTCATAAAAGAAATTGAAGGTTATTTAAAGGAAAGGAAAAACTATTCCATGCTCTTGAGTTGGAAGAACTATTATTATTATTAAAATGGCCAGACTACCCAACACAGTCTACAGATTTAATGTGATCTCTATCAAATTACCCATGACTTTTTTTCCACAAAACTAGAACATATAATACTAAAATTTACATGGAATCATTAAAGGCCAGAATTGCAAAGTGATCCTAAGGGAAAAGAACAAAGCAGGGGACAAAATCCTCCCTGACTGCAGACAACCCTACAAAGTTACGGTAATCAAAATCACATGGCCCTGGCACAGAAACAGATGAATGGATCGCTGAAACAGAAGAGAGAGCCCGTAAATAAACCCTCACACTTTTGGTCAATTAACCTTTGACAAAGGAGCCAAGATACAGTGGGTGAAAGCCAGTTTCTTCAGCAAGTGGTGCTGGGAACGCTGGACAGCTGCATGTAAACCAATGAAGTTATTGGAACACACCCTCACTCCATACCAAAAACTCAAAACAGCTTCAAGACTTAAATATAAGATATGACCCAAAAACCCCTAGATGAGAACAAAGGCAAAACATTCTCTTAGATCAGATCAGATCAGTCAGATCAGTCGCTCAGTCATGTCCGACTCTGCGACCCCATGAATCGCAGCGTGCCAGCCCTCCCTGTCCATCACCAACTCCCGGAGTTCACCCACACTCACGTCCATCGAGTCAGTGATGCCATCCAGCCATCTTATCCTCTGTCGTCCCCTTCTCCTCCTGCCCCCAGTCCCTCCCAGCATTAGAGTCTTTTCCAGTGAGTCAACTCTTCGCATGAGGTGGCCAAAGTACTGGAGTTTCAGCTTTAGCATCATTCCTTCCAAAGAAATCCCAGGGCTGATCTCCTTCACAATGGACTGGTTGGATCTCCTTGCAGTCCAAGGGACTCTCAAGAGTCTTCTTCAACACCACAGTTCAAAAGCATCAATTCTTCGGCGCTCAGCCTTCTTCACACTCCAACTCTCACATCCATACATGACCACAGGAAAAAACATAGCCTTGACTAGACGAACCTTTGTTGGCAAAGTAATGTCTCTGCTTTTGAATATGCTATCTAGGTTGGTCATAACTTTCCTTCCAAGGAGTAAGCGTCTTTTAATTTCATGGCTGCAGTCACCATCTGAAGTGATTTTGGAGCCCAGAAAAATAAAGTCTGACACTGTTTCCACTGTTTCCCCATCTATTTCCCATGAAGTGGTGGGACTGGATGCCGTGATCTTTGTTTTCTGAATGTTGTGCTTTAAGCCAACTTTTTCACTCTCCACTTTCACTTTCATCAAGAGGCTTTTGAGTTCCTCTTCACTTTCTGCCATAAGGGTGGTGTCATCTGCATATCTGAGGTTATTGATATTTCTCCCAGCAATCTTGATTCCAGCTTGTGTTTCTTCCAGTCCAGCATTTCTCATGATGTACTCTGCATATAAGTTAAATAAACAGGATGACAATATACAGCCTTGACAAACTCCTTTTCCTATTTGGAACCAGTCTGTTGTTCCATGTCCAGTTCTAACTGTGGCTTCCTGACCTGCATACAGATTTCTCAAGAGGCAGATCAGGTGTTCTGGTATTCCCATCTCTTTCAGAATTTTCCACAGTTTATTGTGAGGTCAATGTCCCAAAAGAAATAAAAGCAAATATAAACAAGTAGGGCCTAATGAAACTTGTAAGTTTTTGCACAGCAAGGAAAACCAGAAATAAAATGAAAAGACAACTTACAGAAGAAAATATTTACAAATAATGTGACCAAGAAAAGACTCATCTCCAAAATATGCAAACAGTTCATAGAGCTCAATATCAGAGAACCCCAAACAACCTGATCATAAAGTGGGCAGGAGATCTAAATAGACATTTCTCCAAAAAGACACACAGATAGCCAACAGGCACATGAAAATATGTGCAACATCACTAATTATCAGAGAAATGCAAATTAAAACCACAATGAGATATCGCTTCAGACCAGTCAGAATGGCCGTGTGCGTATGTGTGTGTTAGTCGCTCAGTCGTGTCCAACTCTTTGCAACCCCATGGACTTTAGTCAGCCAGGCTCTTCTGTCCATGGAATTTTCCAGGCAAGAATACCAGAGTGCGTTGCCATTCCCTTCTCCAGGGCATCTTCCCAACCCAGGGATCGAGCCCAGGTCTCCTGCATTGCTGGCAGATTCTTTACCATCTGAGCCACCAGGGCCATAAAGACTAAAAATAAGAAATCCTGGAGAGGGTGTGGGGAAACTGGAAACCTACGCTATTGGTAGAAATGTAACTTGGTGCAGCCACCATGGGGAACGGTATGGAGGTTTCTTAAAAATTTTTAAATATTGAGTTGCCATATGATCCAGCAGTCCCACTCCTGGGCATAGATCCAGAGAAAACACTACTTCAAAAAGCACCCCAGTGTTCACTGAAGCTCTGTTCACAATAGCCAGGCCATGGAAGCAACCTAACTGTCTATCGACAGAAGGGATGAAGAAGATGTAGAGTATCTATATAATTACTCAGCCATAAAGAGGAATGAAATAGTGACATTTGCAGCATGGATGGATCTAGAGATTACCATACTAAATGAGGGCAAATGCCACAGAATCTTAGTTATATGTGGAATCTGAAAAATGATATTAAAAACATTTATAAACCAGAAACAGATATACAGACATAGAAGACAAACTTAAGGCTACCAAAGTGGAAAGGGGTAGAAGGGAGGGATAAATTTGAGTTTGGCATTAGCATTTATATATATATATAAATTACTATATAAAAATAAACAAGGACCCACTGCACAGCAACAAAGGGAACTATATTCGGTATCTAATAACCTCTAATGGAGAAGACTCTGAAAAGGAATATATGTGTATGTGTGCTGGAATCTGTTTGTAGTATACCTAAAACTAGCACGACACTGTAAATCAACTATAATTTTTAAAGAACTAAAATTTAAAATTCAAAAACTAATTTGATTTCACCATATACCATCAAGAAAATCAAAGTAAAAATTTTAACAAAAAATATTTCCATATAAAGTGTTAATCGTTCAAATGTAGCTGCTCTGGTTCTTAATAGGAAGGACGAGCCAGGAGGTCTTGGAATGTGCTCAGAGGAACGTCTTTCCATGGCAATAAAACTACATTTGTGTTTAATCAGAACATTGTGAACATACTTGAAGGGACTGTAAACACAATTCAGAAAATGGCCTTCACAGTGGGAGCTCCATAGATGCGTTCCCAGGGCTCAGCAGTGCTGCATGAAGACTCCTCTTTAAACTCTGTGCTTTCACTTGTGTGATCATCTGCAATATCAGTGTGAATTGCACATGTTGCAGTAGCTAGAGAGTACTTTTATAGCATCACTCTGACAGGGTTTTTAGTGCCTGCCTTTGTATTTAGGTTTACAACTAAGTTGGCTGTAGGAACACTGTGTTTCTAGTCAGAGGCCAAAGGAAAAATATAGAGGTAGATTTACTACCCAAATGATTTCTTCAGATCCAACGAAGACCAGCTGGTATTATTACATTCTTTGGGAGAATGAAGGTTTGCCAGTTGTTCAACCAGAAAAAAAAACTGATGGTAAAAAATGACCGTGTAAGACAAACTCAAAATGACTTGTGTGACACAGCAGTCAGTACAAAATTTACGTGATTATTTTGTTCTAGCCCATTGACCTCCAGTCTCATTAAATTGATGATCTTAATTTAAATTGTATTATTTGTATAGTACTTTGCTATTCAACTTAAACATGTTTTGGTTTTATAGAATAGGCTTAGAGCTACAAGTTTATAAAAGTTATGCCAAGTTTTATGTTTGTATAAATTTAAATAACACTGTAATAAAAGTAGTTTAAATCAATGCCGAAATTCATTGTTTTCCTCTTTAAATTCAAACATAATTTAACTATAAGAAACTGTAATACAATAAGTAGTTTATACCCTCAAATGACTTATAGTCCTGAACTAGGTTTCATGTTTTTTTTACACTGCTTCTTCAAAAAGCTCATTTAAGTTGGATGGATTAAATCAACATGCCAATGAAAAAAACATTAATGTGTTCAGTGGAGTCTGACAGATCTTGGTAAAAATTCTTACTCTGTCTGCCCTTCTGAAATGTATGAATTTGGGTAAGTTACTTCATTTCTCTTCCCTTTAGCCTCTTCATATATGAACTGGAGATAGGATACTTAGCAGGCTTGTTTTGACAATTAAATCTTATTTTCAATTTATTTATTTTAATTGGAGACTAATTACTTTACAATATTGTAGTGGCTTTCGCCATACATCGATACGAATCAGCCACAGGTGTACATGTGGTCCATCATCCTGAACCCCCTTCCCACCTCCCTCCCTAGTATCCCATCTCTCAGGGTCATCCCAGCACACCAACCCTGAGCTCCCTGTCTTATGCACTGAACCTGGACTGGCGATCTATTTCACATATGGTAATATACATGTTTCAATGCTATTCTCTCAAATCATCCCACCCTCGCCTTCTCCCACAGAGTCCAAAAGTCTGTTAAATCTTATTAACAGCTAGCTCTCTTTGAAAGAGTTACAGGAAATCAGCAACTTTAAATACATCATCTTATTAGTCCTCACAAATTATTATTTCTATTTTATAGATCAAGAAACAGGCAAGAGAAATTAGGTTAGTTGAGCAAGGAATTACACAGGTAGAATGTATAGTTAGGCTTTCCAGGACCTGAATTCAGATTCAGTTGGTAAGTCCCAAATTCTTCCCTACTATGCTATTGCCTAAAATGAAGTAAACTTTTTAGCACAAGTCTAGAACTTAGTAGGAGTTCCACAAATATTAGTATTTCCTTTCTTAATAAGATGATTCTTACTTCTCCTGTCTGTATGTCTTCTCATATGAGTTCCAAAAACTTAAGATCACCCTCTAGTGATAAATGATTCTAACTGCAGACTTTTCAGCCTTGGTTTAAGAAAAATGGTGATTGAATATAAATATGAAGGAATTAGATGCTAGGCCAAAATGTGTGAGAAAATGTGTGCTGGATGGGGTTTAGCATTTATAAATTGCTAGCTTCCTAGATGGTTTGCATTCTTCCTTTTCTAATAAGCAAAAATCCCCTATTTATCTGATAGTAAAATAACTTTTGAGTTTTATTAACTAGATTACATTTTTGAAAGTATGGTCAAAATAACTCCCCCCCCCCCAAAATATACAGTATGTCACTGGGATCATTTGAACTTGAATAGCATCATTCATTATAGAAGAGGACTGAGGCAAACATTGTAATAGCTTCAATGCCTTCTATGCTAAGGCCTTGGTTCCGATACTAAACATGACAAAAGACCTTAGGTATAGAGGTATACTAGCTGATTTGATACACGCCTTTATAGAATTTGTATTTTAGACTATAGGGAAAAATTATACTTGCTGCTATGTGTTAAGCAGAATTTATAAGGCAAATTTTAGACCCTAAAATAAAAGGTAGCCATTGTTTGTAGCAGACTGAAATGTAATTTGTAGAAACTCAGCAGTTATTCAAATGACTTTCATGAGCATTAGAATGTGTTTCATTGAGAGAAACTATACTGATCAGGACAGAATCGTATCTTTTTTTTTTCTTTTCCAGCAGAAAATATTCAGTCAGGTTAGCCATAAAGAACTGTTTGGCACTGTAACATCTAAGGCTCTGCAGATCAGAGCAACCATCTCTTCTAACTGTGTGAGTGTTCCTTGGTACTTGTTAAACAGTGAATGGCTTGTACAGGTGGTTGAGGACAGGGCTGTCTGGCCCAAAGCTGCGACCGGCCCCAGCTGAGCCGGCCTGACACTTATACCTTATGACAAACATTCCACAGGTCCCACGCAACCTTTCACAGGGATATCTAAAATGCACTCGCAATGACATATGACTGGTGGAGCTTCATCTGGAGAGGCCTAATCAGGATTTGTCTTCCATTCAGGAGAAATAAAATGAGCCCATTCATGTGTCAGAACTCATCTCTTGACTACAGGATGAACAATAGCCTAAAGGCAATGCCAACCCACTGGATTTGGCTTACACACTTGTGAGATTGTTCCAGAATGTTTTACATAGTACTTTCATCACTCTGTTTTCTATTTTAGGGCCTACTCTTCCCAAGACTCATGTTAAAACAGCCTCTCTTGGGTTGGCTGGAAAGGCAAGATCTCCTTTGCTTCCTGTATCTGTGCCAACAGCCCCTGAAGTGTCTGAGGAGAGCCACAAACCAACGGAGGATCCAGCCAACGTAAGGCCATCCTTGAAATTCATGGGGGCAGTGCTGTGCAAAGCAGTCTAAGCCATCCAGCCCTCTCCATTAAGCCCAGGCCCTCACTGTTCTTACTGTTGGTTTAGTTCTGTTTTCCTGCACTTGAATATGAAGAGAAAAAACTTTATGGAAAAAAATTACATCAAGGATCTAGTTATATGAAAAAAATCATTGATACTTAAAGGCAATCTTTATACATACAAGCTGATAGCAACATATTGAGTGACTTTACATACATACACACACACACATGTGTATATACATATATATAAATACGCACGTGTGTCTATATACACACTGTCATCACTATCCCATAGAAATACGATGTGAACCACACAGGTTAAAACTCCCTAGGAGTCACATGAAAAGATGTGCAAATAAATAGGTGAGATTAATTTTAATGATATATTTTTATCTAACCCATATAGATATTATCACTTCAACATGCAATATTAAAAAATTATCATTAAGATATTTACTTTTTTTGTACTAAGTGCTCAGAATATGATGTATATTTTATATGTACAACACATCTCAATTTAGGCTATTCACATTTCAAAACCCCAGGTGCTACTTTTGACTTGAGGTTGCTGTATTGGACAATGAGATCTAGATTATTCAAGAAAAACAACCCAGACAACTATGACGTCATTTGGGGAAAGCAGTAACAAAACTAATCACCTCACTGCAACCTCCCTTTTCATATATAGGGCCAGTCTTTTGAGCCAAAGTGGCTCTTTTCAATCCTTGAAAATCTCTGAAGATAACACAGTAAATGACCAGATCATTTACTGGCAGGCTGAAATTCCTGTAGGAAGGTACCATCTGCAACCTGTTTAATACCACAAGGTCAAGTTCCCACAAAAAAAATGATTATGTGGTATTACAAAGGAAAGCTGCTTATGTAAATTCTGTTTATAGCCTGATGGACAAGAAAAGTAACTAACATACTCAATATCTACCATGTGCTGAACTCACAGGATGCTCAGAATAGCCTTTGAAAAAGATATAATCATCATCATTTTATACCTGAAAACTACACATCAGAGAGGTTTACTAACTTGTCCAAGATCACATAGCTAGTAATTGGTAGAACTTGATTTGAAACAAGATTTTGTTTTCAACACTGAAGCCTCCTCACAGGGATGAAGCTGGTGAAATAGCACACAGGCCTTCGTCACTGCCTCTTTTATGACCAGTGTCTTCATCCAGTGATCATATGCTGAGTGAAGCCCCTGGGCTATGGGCCACTGTGTCATGCATGAGAATGCACAGTGAAATGATCAGAGATGGCCCCCCCTTACAAAAGGAAGGCACCGACATTCACCTGCACTAATCCTTTGCTCTCATTCTCTCTCTAGGTGTATGAACAGGATGATCTGAGTGAACAAATGGCAAGTTTGGAAGGGCTGATGAAGCAGCTTAACGCTATCACAGGCTCGGCCTTTTAACACGCATCGCTGAATTGATGAGCTGAATTTTCGGGGACCTCTGCAGCATTACCAGTTACCCATGAACAGCACACCTGTATCCAAGAACACTAACCAGTGTACAGGTCAACCGTCAAGACCACTCACTCCTGGAAGATCCTGAAGCAGTTCCGAAGGAAGAAGCAGTCCTTCCTTCTTGGGCATCAGGAGTTTCAAAATGAGGACTCTGGGGTCCCTTAACAAAAGCAAAGATACGTCTTCACTGCAATGTCAAAGCTGAAGCTGCGAGAATACTCTTGGGCCTTTGCCACTGCAGTGACCTCACTGTCATGACGAATACTTGACGCTCTTCATCAAGGCCTGTCAGTTTCTCCTAATGTGTGGGTCTAGTCTTACAAAAGGCAAGTGCATTATTGAAGCCTGTACCCTGCCACGGCAAACCAGTGCAAGCTCACTATTTTGTTTTCGAATTTAAAGTACAGAGCACCCATGGGAACTTTCTCACCAAAGGATTGGATGTTTTTCTGACAGCACAAAAAAAGTAAGCGAGCAAACAGAAGGTGTACATTCTGTACCGCGGTCACACTTGCACAGGTGCTGGGTATCAGCAAGTGGCTGTGAAATTCACCCATGTTAGCAAGGTATCTGTAAATCCACCCTTGGTTAACACTGATGTCTGGAGAACAGGAACATTTAAAAATCTCCAGCGAGGGGCATGCTGCCAACCACCAGTCCATTCCCTGAAGGAGGATACAACATGCAATCTTCTCAGACACGTGGTAATTATGAGCTTAAAACTTCTAACAGGACACTGTTCAATCTGGGTGGCTTTTGTGCCATCCCACACTGTGATGATATTTCAAACTTCACCAAGTCCGTCTCCCTCAGAAGTCTGGCTGGAAGAGTTCTCCTCTCCACCCCATCCCTCCCTGAGTCCTCCTTGGCAGCCAGCCCTGGGCAGGTGGCCAGCTCCACACATTCCATGCCACCCTCTAGCCCCAATCTACCTTCCTGAAACCCTCTGTGGACGTGGCAGACCCATCCCATCCGAGGAAGGGAAGGAAAATGGAAGGCAGTTTCAAACGGTACCTTCTCTTGCGTGATGTCTCTTCCACCAACAGGGTCCTCACTGACTCAGAGCAGGCAGTGTTGGTGAGTGGCGACCGCCAGGCTTGTTGTCAAGGAAACCTTCTGTACCACACCTGCCCAGAGTCAGAGAGGAACGGGGGGAAGACATCGCTTGACACTTCTGACACATCACCCTAAATCTGGTGGATGCTCTTTAAAAACTGCATCTTCATTGTGAGCTAGAACCTTAAACTCCTATTGCCGTGTTTATCTACAGCTTGCAACTAGGTGAAATTAAAAACATTGTGTGTGCACCCTTTTAGTTTCTGAATTTGCAGCTGCAAATTTGGAGTTAATCCATTTGTGCAGCTGAATCGCCAAAAGGGAGCCCGTTTGCATATTTATCTGTTAGGCAACTTGAAAACCCAATAAGAGGGTTTCAGCTGAATTATTCCTTTCAGCTCTGCCTTTGATTTCAAGCTTGAGTAGGTCATAATTTTAAAAGAGCATGGAAGGAATAGGATCTTTACAACCTAATAGCTCCTTTTATTAGGTGGGTAATTATATATGAATCCCTGAATGAAATATTTTGAGCAAAATGGCACTGTAACAGAAGTAATAATTCAGATTATTTTTTTACAGTTTTATGTCGGGAAGGAAATCTGATGTCAAAGAGAGGGCTTGTTCAAATGGTTCATTAGAAAGTCCGGTCCATTTGTGAAATCATTCCTTCAATAAGAGTGCTTGTTCAATTTACTTACATTTTCATGAAGTCCTTCTGAAGAGCTATGTGACGTTATCCTCTGGGGCAGATAACTCTTATTCAACATCTAAACACTTAGGCAAACAACACTCCACTGACCTGGAACAAGGCATTTCATAACATAATATTGAGTCTTACAAAAAATAATCCATGACATCAGGGGGAAAAAACAGTTCATTAGCCCACCTTACCCTCTCAAGGTCCTAGGATGGCTTTTCTTTTCTAATCCTCACAAACACGGAACATTCTCTGAAGGCATCTGACATCCAAGGAGAGTCATCCTGAGGGTCCAGGTAGGAATGAGCTGTAAATCTTGCAGATTTCAGGGACTAGTCATGTCTTCAATCTGTATTCTGTATCTGCACAATCAAGAGAACTAGCATTTTTACAACATTTCAAACTCCTCTAGTCAAAGTCATTGATCTTAGGAGATACATTTTTTAAACACATGAAAATATACAGTATATGATTTCAGCATGCTCTTGAAACTGTCTTCATAAACACACCCAATGCTCTATCTTAGTAACTGGCAATGCTAATAAGTCTTAGCTCCATGCAAGGAATATATGGTAGAATCCATTTACATTCTCACAAGAGGCTTTTGGGAGATTGGCCCAATGGTTTGAACATGACTTCACTGCAACTCTGTACAACCCTGCTCCCTGTTCTCTCAGATAGTTCACGTGTGTGTACAACTGCCTGCCCAAGTGTACAGGTAACTCTCTAATTTCCCGGTCTCCTGATCTCTTGACAAGAAGAAATCTGTGAATAGTGTAAGATAACCTTTGTTTTGCTCTTACTCTGAGTCTAGTTCATGACAAACAGGGCTCTTTAAGCTCATAAATCTCTCTGATTCCTGTGGGGTGATGCTTGACAGCCAACCAGCAGCTCTGCCACCAGGAGTCATTTCTCCCTGAAAAAGAAGAAAATAAAACTTGGCAGAGCATGCTCAGACCCCGCCCCCGAAACCTCCCGCTCTGCTGAACTGTCAGGCATAAGCCGCCTCTTGAAAAAGCTTGGTATGTTTCTTTGGTATTTCATGCTGATAAGAAAGCTATTTACTTTCCTCTAGGAAGTTCTGCATTTGAGAAACTCACAAAAATGCAGATAGCTCAAGATGCACAGAACACTTGGAGGATGCTCTAGCCAAAAGTTAAATAGTTCTTAGTGACTCAGTCTCAATAAGAAACCAGTCACAGCTCTTTATAGAACAGAGCTATAAGCTTCTAGAGCATTTAAATAATGGAACTTTACATTTGAATATTATAAAGTGCACATACAATTGAACAAGCTGGAAAAAAATCAAGCGAGGGCAGGGATATAGGAGGTGAATTTATGAAGGCTAGGAGGGGTTGGGTATAACATTATTCTCTTCAAAATAAGGGTCATTCCCAGTGGCGTACATGTTTCCGCCCCTTGCATTGGGTAAGACCTATGAAGGCCCAGCACTGGTGTGTCATTCCAGACATGTGGAAACTATAATGTTGGGCACTCATTGGCCTTTCCCATAAAGAATCTAAGTACAGGTCTTTCTGGAAGCCTTCATAGTCTGTGCTTGAAAATGGTTACTCTTTCCTAGTTACCCTTGTGATACAACTATTGACCCTGTTTAAAGAAACAGTTGAAGGTCTTCTCCAAACATAACAGAGTGTCTCGCACGTGGCTGCTGAACTGACATTCTAACCACCCCATCCCCCAAAAAAAGCCTCTAAAGCAATCCCCTTACCTTTTATATAAAAAGCTGTGTTCCAGACTGACGCCTTGTAATTTTAGAATGTCCATTTCTAGTTCATGAGAGAGAGAAAAAGAAAATAGAATAACTCCCTAGTTTGACACATGTTTATCAAAAACAAAACTGTCAGAACTTTAAAATAGATGCAGAATGCAGTCGCTTTCCCTTCCTGGACCAATTTACTTCATCTAAATGCAGACCATCCCTAAGGCCAGAGGTTAATATCTTCACATGTTTATCACCCACATACACAAGAGAGAACCCCCAACAGTCCAGAGCAGCAGGGCAGTCGGTCATACACTCAAACCTACTATCTCTTTCTAAATATTTTCAAAGCAACGTTTGACTTAAAATAATTTGTATTTCTCTGGTAACTTTCAGAAGTCACTTTCCTAGTGTACAGAAAAGCTTTTCACCTGATTTCCAATTAAGTCAGACTTTGGAAAAAATCATAGATGTTTTGTATGCTACTCCACTGCATTCGAAAACACATGCTAGCCCATGCGTCAGTGTAACTTGCTATCGAAATACCTGCTTCCAAAATGTCCTGATTCTGAAAAGAAATGCCTGAGTATTTCCAGGTCAGTGAGATCAGACGGAAGCGCACACACTAAGACTGTATCTGGGCTCTCCATTGCCTCTCTTGGGTAACGTTCCCTTGCTGGATTTCTGCTGCACTCTCTGAAGGACTTCTCCTGCTCTCAGTAGAGAGCCTCTGTACATTGTATGCTCTGATTTTTTGTTGGTTGGAGAGCAACAGCAAAACTCTACAAGATGTCGCGAACACAGATACATGGGCCAAGGGATCTCAGTGTGTGCTGAACGTGTGTTCTCAGATGCAAGAAAGGAAGGTTAGGGAGGAGGAGACATGCTGTTTTTTTAATTACTGTAGGGTAAACCTGACAATTCAGAACTTTGTGAATTGTCAGCTTGTTTGGGGGGGTGGGGGGCTGGGGGGGTGGGTCTGGGGTGTACTTTTTATAAGTAATATTTAATTTATTATTTAGAGTGGCTTCTTTTTTGGATAATTTATGATACAAAGGGAGACCTGGTTGGGAATCTAGATATGGCTGTTAAAGCTGCAGTGTTCCATAGCTTAGAGGCACCACTTTGGACATGAATTGTCCACTGCTGAGTATGAGGGTATGCCCAGGCAAAGCCCCCACTGAATTTCCATCATCACCGCCTTCTCCCTTGCCAGGGTCATTCAAACTTGAGTACCACCAAACCTACAATATTCCGATGGCATTTTTCAGATCAAATGCTACTCATTCTCTCCAAGGGCTTTGCGATTCAAATTGTTAGTGTGTTAGTGGTAGGTTTATTTGGTAGAAGTGGGTATACTACAGCTTTAACTAGCCTTAGTGGAAAAAAGAAAGTTTTTGTTGCTACAAAATGCCTTTTAATTTCAAAAAAAGGAAAAAAAAGGTATTTTGAGCCCACAAAGAGTTTCTTTAAACTGTCAGACTCTAGCATTGTTAACCAAATTAGACTAGTGATTGCAATATTTAAGTGTAAATCTTGTTCTATGAGAAAGGAAACTTGCTTACAGTTTAAAACAATGACTGTTTCTACACAAATCTTGTATACTACTACACGAGGAAAAAGGGGTTTTGTAATCACTGTAGAACAGTCTCATATTCATTTTTTATAGAAATGTTATTCCAATGGTGCATTTTTTTGTTTAATAAATAAAGTTTTGATACAAAGTTCTTCCTCCGTGTTCTTTATATCAAACGACTGATATGAAATGAGCACACCCCAAACCCCTGCCTGTCTGCGTTCTTCCTCCTCAGGACACGTGCTGCCTTTTTGGACATGTGGATCAGGGACGGTCGGAGGAGCCTGGAGGGTTGCAGTCTGTGGGCTCGGACACGCCTTAGGAACTAAAGGACAGCAACAGCAGAGACTGTCAGTCCTCTGGCACATCCCTTTAGATGTTTCTGCTGTTTCAAGCACACGTCCAGTAAGGTTTCTATCCCAAAAGCCAACACCCAGGTCTGCTAGAAGGTTGCCCTCCCATTGCCAGAATTTGCTTTTTTGCCTACACACACAGGAGACCTGTGAATTCCAGATCAGATAGATCTTACCAATACTGTTAAATGCAAGCCCCCATGCCCTGACTGAGACAACTCTGTAGTGTAAGCCAACTTATTTCCAGAGCCTCAGGCAGGACTGAACCAAAGTGACTCAGTGGGGACACAGAGATGCATGGCTGCGTGCTTAGTCACTAAGTCGGGTCTGACTCTCTGAGACCTCTGTGGACTGCAGCCTGCCAGGCTCCTCTGTCCAAGAGATTCCCAAGGCAAGAATACTAGTGCAGTTGGCATTTCCTTCAGGGGAATCTTCCAGACTCAGGGATCAAGCTCACATCTCCTGCATCACCTGCATTGGCAGGAGAATTCTTTATCATTGAGGCACCTGGGGAGCCCCCTGTGGGGAGATACTGCTCCACAATATTGCACCCTAGAAGTGGCACCCATGTTTGGCTCGTCTCCTTTCTCTTTCCATCTTCTCCCATCCCACTAGTGATTTCCCCTGGGAGCACTTCATGATAACCCACTTTTACACAAATCTTCACATCAAGGACTTTTCAAGGGACTTAACCCAAGACAACTCGGAGAAGGCAATGGCAACCCACTCCAGTACTCTTGCCTGGAAAATCCCATGGGTGAAGGAGCCTGGTAGGCTGCAGTCCATGGGGTTGCTAAGAGTCGGACACGACTGAGCGACTTCGCTTTCACTTTTCACTTTCATGCGTTGGAGAAGGAAATGGCAACCCACTCCAGTGTTCTTACCTGGAGAACCCCAGGGCTGCCGTCTATGGGGTTGCACAGAGTCGGACACAACTGAAGCAACTTAGCAGCAGCAGCAGCAACCCAAGACAAAGACCCTAATTTTGTACCCACAGCAACACACCAAAACCAAATAAGTATGATACTCTCTATCCTCGAGATATTTCGTTCCTACTGTGTCAACATGGGGACATATATGCACTGAAAAATATATTGCTGTGAGTACTAAAGGATCAAGTTTAGGCATATAATCTATTCTTTAAGAGAAAATGATGGATTAGTAAAAGGTTTACTCACTCTTTGGGGTAAGCAAAGAACTACTTAGTGAGTTTCCTTGCAGACCATGCATCACCAGTGACAGGACAGGTGGGGTTTTAAAGGCCACCAGCTCTTCTCAGCTTCTTCGACTCATAATCATTCCACCTAAACAAACAAACAGGAATATGATTAAGATCACTAGAGAAGCTGGAACCCTTGAGCATCGGCAGTTGGAATAGAATCTGGGGCAGTTACTGCGGAAGACTGTATGGTGGTTCCTCAGCGTTAAACACAGAACCACTGCTGTTGCTGTTCCGTCACCAAATTGTGTCCAACTCTTTTGGGACCCCATGGGCTGTGACTCGCCAGGCTCTTCTGTCCATGCGATTTCCCAGGCAAGAACACTGGAGTGGGTTACCATTTCCTTCTCCAGGGGCTCTTCCTGACCCAGGGATCAAACCTGTGCCTCCTGTATTGGCAGGTGGATTCTTTTATGCTGAACCACTAGGTAAAACTTAGAGCTACTATATGATCCAGCACTTCCACTTCTGAGCATACATACCAAAGAATTAACATTAAGGACTTAAGAGAGATTTGGATACCCACATTCATAGCAGTATTATTCACTATACACCAAAAGGTTAAAGCAATCCAAATACTCAACAACTGAATAAACGAAATACTATATATATATTATATATAATGGAATATTAGTCACCCTTAGAAAGGAAGGACATTTATTTTTTTTTTTTATTCTTCCAATTTTATTTTATTTTTAAACTTTACATAATTGTATTAGTTTTGCCAAATATCAAAATGAATCTGCCACAGGTATACATGTGTTCCCCATCCCGAACCCTCCTCCCTCCTCCCTCCCAGGAAGGACATTTAGACACATGCTACAACATGGGTGAAGCTTGAAGATACCATGCGAAGGGAAATAAGCTCATGACAAAAGAGCAGTGTATGGTTCCACTTATATGAGGTGCCTAGAGTAGTCACCAGAGAAGGTGATGGCACCCCACTCCAGTACTCTTGCCTGGAAAATCCCATGGACGGAGGAGCCTGGTGGGCTGCAGTCCATGCCGTCGCTAAGAGTCGGACACGACTGAGCGACTTCACTTTCCTTTTCACTTTCATGCACTGGAGAAGGAAATGGCAACCCAATCCAGTGTTCTTGCCTGGAGAATCCCAGGGATGGGGGAGCCTGGTGGGCTGCCGTCTATGGGGTCGCACAGAGTCGGACACAACTGAAGCGACTTAGCAGCAGAGTAGTCACATTCAGAGAGACAGTAAATAGAATGGTTGTTGTCAGGGGCTGGGAAGATAGGGGAGTGAGGAGTAATTGCTTAATAGGTACAGAGTCTCAGTTCTGGGAGATGAAGAAAGTTCTGGAGATGGATGGTGGTAATGGTAGCACAATGTGAACACAAGGCTACTGAACTGTACAGTACACCTGAGATATTAAAACGGCCCATTTTACGTTAAGTGTCAATATGTGTGTGTGTGTGTGTTAGTTGCTCAGTCGTGTCTGACTCTCTGCCACCCCATAGACTATAGTCTGCCAGGGATTCTCCAGGCAAGAATACTGGAGTGGGTTGACATTTCCTTCTCCAAAGTATCAATATATTCTACCACAATTTTTTAAAACTCCAAATAAGGATATTCCAGAGTCACCTTCTATAAACGCTGATATTTATTCTATGATTCTTGAAATGTAAGCATGTCAGCACCAACATGTTAAACTGATATGCACGAACTAGAAGTAATATATCTACGACAGTCTATTTTATCTCACATATTCAAGTTACATTGTCATCTCTTACAGAAGAATGTCATGCATTCACAGAAACAATCAGAGAGGCTATCTCCATGGAAAACTGGTTACTTGAAAAAAATAAAATAAAACTAGTGTTTGATCTAGACAAGACAAAGTTAGGGGACAAACCAGGTACTTGTTCACTGCAAATATTTTTATGAAAAGGATTTTGGAGTAGTCAAAGAATGATACACTCTATCTTGTGCTTAGTTGCTCAGTTGTGTCCAACTCTGCAACCCCATGGACTGTAGCCCTTCAGGCTCCTCTGTCCATGGGGATTCTCCAGGCAAGAATACTGGAGTGGGTTGCCATGCCCTCCTCCAGGGGATCTTCCCAACCCAGGGATTGAACCCAGGGATCCCACATTGTAGGTGGATTCTTTACCATCTGAGCTACCACAGAAGCCCCACTCTCTATCTTAAATACCCGAAAATGCTACAATGAAGATAGATAGATTGCATTAAAACACATGTAAGAGAATTTAATAGATTTGGAAGAAAGTGGCAAGTCAAAGAGGCTGATACAAAGCTGGAATCCAGAAAGACTGACATTGCCTCTCTTTCATGGAAATTTTCTTTAATTCATGAATTGCTTCTTTCCATTTATTTTGGTATGTTTTAAAGATGTATCTCTAATTCTTAAAGATACTTCCTGATTTCCATTCTATCATTAAACTTCTCATGATTTTTCAGGCATTACTCTTTAAACACTCCTTGTATCCTCTCAGACTGGCCATCCACATCACTGCTTCTACTTTTTGTAAAGTCTTTTACTGCTTTCAATAATGATTTTAATTGTGCACTTGCATTTTTCATTTTATTGCAATTCTTCCTTTTACTCATTGCCTTCTTTATTTCATCATGCTGTCTTTTTATCCCATCCTGTTCTTTTTTCCATATATTTCAATTCTCTTTGAGAGTTGATATTTCTTTATAAATTTGAAAATATCAGTTTTCTATGAAAGAACCTCCTTCTGGTTTTGTAAAAGGATTATCCTATAAGCTTGTTATGGCTCACTACTTTAGATTTAATCTTTATTTTAGATTTAAGTATTTTGAATCTATTAAATCTGAAATAAAGAAAGATCTATTCAGATCAATCTTCTGTTCATTTGAATTGCTCCTGCCCCATTTTATGACCCCTTCTGTTCAATAGACTTTTTTTTACCTGATTGCCAAGTGGAGTGCATGAAAAAGTAAAGTTCAAGAATAAACACCCTTTCTCTTTTCTACGTCTACCTGAAATAGTGTAAAGATGAGAAATTGTGCCCAAGCATGTTAGTTCCTCCGTTACCCTTTCTGCCCAGTTCTGTTCTGACAGTTGTACTAAACAACTGATTGTAGTGGAGAAACAGATTAGAGGAAGGAATGAATAACTCCTGGGTGCCTGATGCTTTTTGAGGGAGCCAGAGTGACACTTGCCTGGATCTCTGGTTGGTGTAAACTTTTTGCCTATGGTCCAAAGATCATTTTGTATAAGATCACTGGCAATATGGTTAGAATAGCCCATCGATTATGCTTCCTTGAATCTTATTGGTCTTACAGTTAGGGGAAAAGAAAAAAAAAGAAAAACCTTTCTGGTTTGGTAGAGAGGTCCTATTTTTCAGTAATAATGTCTTCTTTTCTCCCTCTTTTTCTCTTCCATCTTCTGTTACATTTTCCCTAAGTCTACAGACATAATAATGGGAAAGTTGGGTGCACTGTAGGGGCAACTCTCCAGATGCCACTGTAATTGTTGACTACTAGGTTCTTTTCTTTTTGTGTGTGTGAAAGTCACTCAGTCATGTCCGACTCTTTGTGACCCTGTGGAATTCTCCAGTCCAGAATCCTGGAGTGGGTAGCTGTTCCCTTCTCCAGGGGATCTTCCCAACCCAGGGATCGAACCCAGGTCTCCCACACTGCTTTACCAGCTGAGCCACCAGGGAAGCCCTTATTTTTTTTTTTTTTTTTCTTTAACTTAGCCATAAAAAGGAAAAACACGGGGCCATTTGCAGAGACATGGGTAGACCCAGAGACCGTCATACACAGTGAAGTACATCAGAAAGAGAAAAACAAATATTGTATAGCGATGCATATATGTGAAATCTAGAAAAAGGCTACCGGTGAACTCATTTGCAAAGCAGAAATAGAGACACAGACGTGGAGAACACACACAGATACCAAAGCGGGAAGGGGGAAGAAGAACTGGGGCACTGGGGCTGACACATATATACTACTGATAGTATGTAGAGAAGAGGTAACCAGTGAGAACCTGCTGTACCGCACAGGGAGCTCTACTCAATGCTCTGTGGTGACCTAATCCGAGGAAATCCAAAGAAGGGATATATGATACATATGGCTGATTCACTTTGTACAAGCAGAAACTGATGCAGCAGTGTAAAATAACTAATACTCCAGTCGAATTTTTTTTAATGTTAAAAAGAATATTGCATGTCCAATTTAGCAAAGAGAACAACAGGTGAGAAGGGACTCAGTGGGCAGCCTCTGGGTCTTCCTCGCTAGACACACCCCAGTACCCAGTTATGCATCCACCTCCCTGCCCAAGCCCTGGGGAAAAAAGAAACAAACATAGGTATCTTTTAAGCACCCAGGTTTTGTCCTAATTTCCATTTACCTAAGTAGTCTTCACCTATTTCTTATTTACCAATTTATTCTTTCCATCTTACTGTATTCCTTCTCCTTTCATTTCTGACTATCTCTCTCCTTCACCTTAACTTTGAAAAGTCATAATTTGATACAATAAATATGAAGGCAATTATTCATGAGATAATCCAAATGCTCTCATTAGCAGTTCAAAAGATTTCTTGAAATAAATAGCAGAAGTAATTTTTTCCCAGATTCCTTTCAGGTTTTAATTAACATTCTTCCTTATAAATTAATGACAGTCCTTTAATTTCCCTGTCTTTGCTAATATCTTTCCTGACTCTTTATGTAAGTTTGACAAAATACCCCTTGGTAGAATAATTTTTCACCTTCTTAACATTTCTTAAGGATTTAATTCTTGTGCTGTTCTTTGACTCTGTGGTGGTTTCCCTCAGCGACATTTCTTTTTATTCAGGGGAAAACTGTTCTTTGGTCTGGAACACTCTTAACAATGGCAGGATTTTAATTTTGTAGATGTGGCTCCTTATTTGTCATTAATTATTCCCATTTCTTCCTGAAATAGGGTGTTTCTGAAAAAATCAACAATCACATTTACTGTAGATGTATACTGTAGGGTTTAATTTATATTGAACAACGTAAGTAAAGCTCCTACTAAAATTTCCAGTACTTGTCAAAAGTCTACTGAATGCTACTTCTGAAAGCCTCTACACTCCATCTTTGTCCTTGACATTAGTGAACATTTTCATGCATTTAAAATATATAAATAGGAATTTAACAAATGTGTCATTCAGGTGTGGTTCTAACATTAAAGGTATAGTTTGTAGTATGCATGTAGATTTAGAAAAAAGTTTTCCAATAGATGGTATTATATTTTTTCCCTTTTCTTAATGTATACAACCAGTATTTATTAAGTGCCTTCTAGGGGTACCAGAAAACCAAAGGGTAAATCTGTATATCTTTCACTAACAGGAAAAAGAATGTATGTATCTATCTATATATATATGTGTGTGTGTATATAGGTGAGTACAGCTCAAATAAGACAGTTAAGATACATTTAGACAGAGAGAGCTTCCCAGGTGGTGCTAGTGGTAAAGAACACACCTGCCAATGTAGGAGACGTAAGAGACACAGGTTCAATCCCTGGGTTGGGAAGATCCCCTGGAAGAGGGCATGGCAACCCACTCCAGTGTTCTTGCCTGGAGAATCCCCATGGACAGAGGAGCCTGGCGGGCTACAGCCATGGGCTCACAAAGAGTCAGACACGAGTGAAGCAACTTAGCATGCACACACAGACAGAGACAAAATTCCAGCAGAATAGGGACAATCAAACTAAGGTTCACAGAAGTCTCATAGGGAACGTGGTAGGTTCACAGAAGTCTCATAGGGACCGTGGTATGTCGAAAGGGCTTTAAATAATAAATAAAACCTAAACACCTTTAGAGATGGAAAAGGGCTGTACAGATAAAAGAAGTTTTCATATGAACAAAAAGCTACAAAGGGAGGAATTTATAGGACAAAAATTGGAACTAGTATTTCATAGTGAGTTTTGTTTTCTTTTGCTTTGTTTGGGGTATATTGTTTGTGAGGGAAAAAAGTATGAAATACATTTACAAAGTCAATGGTTCCATAATGGTGATCTAAGATATTGTTACTAATAAGGAGCCACTGAATATAAAGTTTTATTCTTTCATTCACAAACGTCTGCCGAATATGAACTATGCACCAATGACTGAACTAGTGATGGAAAAACAGCAGTGACCAACATGAATGTGATCTCTGTCTTCATGGAGTTCACAGTTTGCTTGTGGAGATAAAGAACAGATTGGTGTAACAATTATAATTGTAATGAGTGCTTCGAACTGCAATATAGACATATCTTTAAAGATTATTCATAATTCTTGATGGGGAATGGAGACAATTTAAATAGGGAAAGACTTCTTCATGGAGGTGACATTGAAACCACAGGATAGAAAGGAGTAATCCAATGAATACTGGGAACATAGAACGTTCCAGATGGAGGGAAAAACTGAGCAAGCCCCCAGCCTGGGAGAGAACTTGGTTTATTCAAGTGATGAACAGATGATAAGTGCAGCAGCCCTTCACTGAGCTGGAGGGAAGGATAGAATGAAGATGCTAGGGAGCTGCAGTTGGTCAGATCATGCTGCATCTCACCATGCATGCTGCCAAGCTAAGATTCCAAAGGAAATAGCAGATATTTGAGACACAAAAAAAGAAGAGACTTAAGATCTAACTTAGGTATACTAAGATTTTGTAGAGCTGTACCTGCTACCTTATATGTGCTAAGTCACACAGCACCCTTTACTGTTCCTGATTGCTCATGATCCCCAGTTCTGGTTGAGAAAAGAGATAAATCTCAATCTTATCAATGAAAGGCATCTTATTTCTTTTTCATTTAAAGCAGCTTCCTTCTGTTTGACTAAGTCTGTCTGTTTGTTAGAAACAGAGTTCTAACTCCCGTCACATCTGCATTTCTCTTCACAAAAGCCCTACCTTTGCCAATTCTTTCCAAGATGCCTTCCAGGGAAGCACACACGTTCTCTGGCATTCTGGACCAAATGTGCATCCTCACTGCTTCCAAGTCAGCCTTTATTCCCTCTCACTGCTGGGAACCCTGCTGGCCTTTACTGCCAGGATTTGCATCAGAAGACAGGGAGAATCTTTTCTCTCAACACAATAGGATCCCACAATCCCCCCACTCCACCCCCCCAACCAGCCCCAGAACTGGGTCAACCTAAGCCCTGTCACTTTCACACCTGAGTCTCAGCTTTATCTTCTAGCTGGACCTCAAATAGGCTATCCCCTATGAAACCTCTACTTGAGATGTACCCTTCCCCTGGCCATGATGAAAGTGTGGCAGAGTCAGTGACTCTCAACTCAAATTTCTCTCAAATGCTCCACTGACAGCATGTTGGAATTACTGATTCCTTACTTATACTCATGTTTGAGCATCAGTATTCTCTCTGCTAAGTGTTATCAAGCCACCATTTTCCCTCACAGCAACACCAAGTCTTCTGAGATGTCCCATTCCAAGAACTCTACAAGCCACATGGACAAGAACCCAGGAGTCTTCTGGTTTCGGCTTCCCTCCCTCCATGCCTGGGTTCCCATCATCTTTTGCCCCCTTGCCCTACAGTTTTACCCTATAGAACAACGTCAGGGAAATTAGAGATGACCTGTTAAGATTTTCGTTTCTCCTTGCATACCCCTGCCCACTGAAGGACATGCCTTATCCAGTAGAAACTATATGCTCCCTTTTAAGTTCTGGAGAAAATCCTCTTTATGTCATATCTTGGAAATCTTCACTATGTGCATACTTATTAGCATCTTCATTTCCCTTTATGTACTAGAACCACTGAGTCAACTCATGAAGCCACAAGGCATCAAGAATTAAACTGACCAGAAATTTTGTTATTTTAATGTTTACAAAAATAGTATATCAGCCCTGTTATGTGTGTATTAAAATATCAACCTGGCTATTGTGTAGAAAATGAATTCCAAGTAGCAAAAGTGGAAAAAGGCTATAAGAAAGGTGTGATTCAGTGGTGGCAAAGAATAAAAATAAAGTGAGTACACTTGAAATGAGTTTTCAAGATAAAAACAAACATAATTGCAGATGGATTGGATGGGGTGAGTTTCTGACTTGAGCAGCCTTTAAGTTGGTAGTTTACATTTTCTGTGATATAGGAGACTGGGAGAGAAACAGTTTTGGGTCATGGGTATATATAGGAAAAATGAGAACAATGTTTAAAGAGCCTGTGTGATATCCCAGAGGAGGCAACAAAAATGTAATTGAATATCTGAATCCAGAACACGTAAGAAAGATCTGGTCTGGAGACATAAATTTAGAAATCGCCAACTAAATGATGACACCTAAAGGCATAGGAGACTTGGTGAAAAAGAGAATGGGGCCAAACTGAGCCCTGAGAGAGGCCAGGATGGAGACACTGGGTAGAGAACGAGTAAGTAGATGGTCAGGCTAAAAGTATGGCCAATAATAGGAACGAGCAGGCATTTCCTTAGAGGAAAGTAACGGGAAAAAAAAAATTGGTATGACAGAAGAAAAGAGAAAAAGCATTAGAAAAGGAGGGGAAATCAGGTGTAGTTAAAAGTTGGTGAGATGCTGGTAAGACAAAGATAAAATACTGCATATGAAAATTATCAAGGAGTCATTGATAAGGTAACCATGCTCTTTAGTTTTCAGGGGACAGTCGCACTGATGCATCCATCATGCCCTCATGTGGTCAGTACCTAGAGTGGTATCTCGTCTGCTTTCACGTTCAAAATAACCTCATTTGGATGATAGTTTCTATGGTCGTACAAGTTACTAGTGACCAAAGCCAAGAGCAGTTTTAGTGAAGGAAAGAGACCAGAAGCCAGAGATGGAATAGGAAGTTATGAAGTAAACATGCAATAACTCTTTGAAAAAGATATACTATGAAAAAGAGCAGAAGAATGGGGGGGAAATGTGAAGTGTAATTGGATCTTACAGGTTAAAATACTCTAAAATCTCCATACAATGATTCTTCTAAGAAACCTAGATTTCCAAGTCAAATTCACCTGTGCCATAAATTTTCAGCTCCAGTACTGAAGCTCCAATAGTTTGGGCCACCTGATGCAAATAGCCAACTCATTGGAAAACACCCTGATGCTGGGAAAGACTGAAGGCAAGGGAGAAGCGGACGACAGAGGATGAGATGGTTGGATGGCATCACTGACTCGATGGACTTGAGTTTGAGCAAGCTCCAGTAGATAGTGAAGGACAGAGAAGCCTGGCGTGCTGCAGTCCATGGGGTCGCAAAGAGCTGGACACGACTGAGCAACTCAATAACAACACCACCACAAATTTTCAGAGGAAATAGCAGTGTGATTTAAAAAAAGGACCTGTAGGCTAGGAACAATAGTCAAACACTCCAGAGAGTGTTGCATAAGTGTGAGGGTTGCACTGGTTTGGAGCCAGAAACAGAGCTCTCCAGGACCAAAAAGCAGAAGGACATGCAGTATCTTCATTCAAGAGGACTGAATATCATAGGCTGAATAACTGTGCCCAGAAATGAGGTCCTGGCCTGGAAACTGCACATTTTACCTTGTTTGGAACAGAATAGGGGTCTTTACTGATGGGATTAAGTTAAGGATTTTGAGATTGGGAGATCGTCTTGGATTATTTGGATGGGCTCTCAATGCAATCACACACATCCTTATAAAAAAGGAGGCAGAGGACAATTTGATGTAGACACAGAAGAGAAGGAGACGGCATGACAGCAGAGGCAGAGACTGGGGTGATGCAGCCACAGATCAGACAATGCTGGCAGCCACCGGACGCTGAAAGAGGCAAAGCACGGGTCCTCCCCTAGAGATTCTGGCTGAGCGCAGCCCTGCCAGCAGTCTTGATTTCAACTCAGATTTCAAACTTTGGCTTGCAGAATTGTGGGAGAATAAATGTCTGTCATTTGAAGCCACTAAATGTATGACAATTTGTTACAGCACACACAGGAAACCACTAGGCCAAGGCTGAGCAAAACTCAACCACCAAGACCATGAGGTCTAAAATGCAATGGAAAAAGAGAAAAACACACACCAAATTCAAAGACAGTAGAAGAGATACTCTGGCAGAGATAAGGAAATAGAGTCAAAAGTTTCAGTGTCACTGCACAGACAAGTTGGGTTCAAGCGTATAAAGCTATGACTAGTAGACGGCAGCCCACCAGGCTCCCCTGTCCCTGGGATTCTCCAGGCAAGAACGCTGGAGTGGGTTGCCATTTCCCTCTCCAATGCATGAAAGGAAAAGTGGAAGTAAAGTCGCTGAGTCATGTCCGACTCTTAGTGACCCCATGGACTGCAGCCTACCAGGCTCCTCTGTCCATGGGATTTTCCAGGCGAGAGTACTGGAGTGGGTTGCCATATATGGGGTCGCACAGAGTCGGACACGACTGAAGCGACTTAGCAGTAGCAGCAGCAGCAGTAGACGACAGTCCTTGGCTATCATTTAGAAGATCAGATAACAGTTGTGGTGGGGTTTTTATGGACCCTCCTAGTTTGACACCTGTGAGATGAACCTGGAATGGTACAGCTCCCAGTCAAAAGAATTAATCTTTAAATTGAAGGCAGGATCTCAAAAACATATTTATACAGCCATGTTCATAGCAGCATTACTCACAAGAGCTAAAAACATGGAAGCAACTTGCATGTCCATCAACAGATGAGTGGATAAGCAAAACTTTGGTATATACATATAAAAGAACACCGGTGAAGTGAACTGAAAGTCGCTCAGTCGTGTCCAACTCTTTTCGATCTCATGGACTATACTATACATGGAATTCTCCAGGCCAGAATACTGGAGTGAGTAGCCTTTCCCTTCTCCAGGGGATCTTCCCAACCCAGGGATCAAACCCAGGTCTCCTACATTGCAGGCAGATTCTTTACCAGCTGAGCCACAAGGGGAGCCCAGGAATGTTGGAGTGGGAAGCCTATCCCTTCTTCAGTGAATCTTACTGACCCAGGAATCCAACCAGGGTCTCCTGCATTGCAGGCAGATTCTTTATCAACTGAGATATCATTACCTAGCCTTAAAAAGGAAGAAAATTCTGCCATATCGTACAGGGAGGATGAACCTTGAAGATATCATGCTAGATGAAACAGGCCAGCCACAAAAAGACAAATACTGTACAATTCCACCTATATGAGGTATTTAGAGTAGCCAAAACTTTAGAGGCAGAATGGGGCTGGGGGCAGAGGGGTAGGTGGAGTTATTGTTTAATGGCTATAGAGCTTCAGTTTTACAACATGAAGAGTTACGGAGACAGATAGTTATGGAGATGGCTGCCCAACAATGTGAAACCCACTCCAGTGTTCTTGCCTAGAGAATCCCAGGGATGGGGGAGCCTGGTGGGCTGCCGCCTATGGGGTCGCACAGAGTCGGACATGACTGAAGCGACTTAGCAGCAGTAGCAGCAGCAACTGTACTCTTACAAATAGTTAACATAGTAAATTTTATGTGTATTTCATTTAACACAATAAAAAAAGGAAAAATAATAGCCTTGAGTTACCAGCCACTGAGCATTGAACAGATACCTAACTTCTCTGAGTTTGAGTTTGTTTTGCTTTATTTTCATCTATAACACAGGGTAATAAAATCCAGCATGCATACTTCATAGATTTCTTATGTGGATTAAATTAAATACTCCATATAAATACACTTTATAAGTTATAAAGTAGTATTTTATAGCTTACAAAGCTATAGTGGTATGAATTATCAATATGTGTGCCCAGAAAACTGTGACCTTTAATATCTAAAATACAAGCAAGAGGAAGCCCTGGAGGGGATTTTACTGGAAATTCCACACCTGATTAGAATCCAAGATCCTTCCCAAAATTTCTGTGAACTTCCAGAGGCAGGGAGTCTGAAATATTGGCTCAAGTTCTTGTTCATGGGTAGTCAGGTTCATTAGGTAATTCCTTGACTGTCTCATTAAAAACAAGCAAATACAAGATTGTAAGTGGTACACTTCATTTGAGACTGAAGTGAGGACAGGAAGGAAAGAGAAGGCCTAAGAGGGTTTTACATTAACTGCAGTGATGAACATTCCAATTTAAAAATGTTCTGTGGCCATTTTACCAGAAGGAGAGACTCACAGACCCTGATATAATGTTCATATACTATGTCTCAAACTCCCCTCTCTTTCCCTTCCCCTCCTTCTCTCTTGGCTCTGTTCTATTACCTACTTCCAGATGAAAAATATATAAATCTTTATCTTCTTTTCCTTCAGGTAAGCATTACTGACTCCTTCGTAGTTCAGCTTATTGTAGACAGAGCTCTAGGCTCTTATGTCATAACCTAAGCAGTTAATTAAGTCTCTTTCTCCCTAAAGACCTTTCTCTCAATAGAAGGAATTCTATTCCCAGCTATTACTTTGCCACAAAGGTCCATCTAGTCAAAGCTATGGTCATGTGGTCATGTATGGATGTGAGAGTTGGACTATAAAGAAAGCTGAGTACCAAAGAATTGATGCTTTTGAACTGTGGTGTTGGAGAAGACTCTTGAGAGTCCCTTGTTCTGGAGATACAACCAGTCAATCCTAACGGAAATCACTCCTGAATATTCATTGGAAGGACTGATGCTGAAGCTGAAACTCCAATACTTTGGCCACCTGATGCAAAGAACTAACTCATTGGAAAAGACCTTGGTTCTGGGAAGGATTGACAGTGGGAGGAGAAGGGGAAGACAGAGATGAGATGGCTGGATGGCAACACCAACTCGATGGACATGAGTTTGAGTAAACCCCGGGAGTTGGTGATGGACAGGGAAGCCTGGCATGCGGCAGCCCATGGGGTCACAAAGAGTCGGACACAACTGAGTGACTAAATTGATTATAATATAGCGCTCTGCTACATAGTAATGTTAAATGAAACTTTATCCTGATATTTTCTTCACACATTTATCCATCTAAGTGAGACAGAAGACCCTGTACGTCAGACTTCACAGCAAGTAACAAGATTTCTTCTTCCTCTGATTCTCTTGATTCAAATCAGGACCCTCCTCAGATCTGGTTATGAAAGGAGATTCCTTTTAAACTAAATTTTTCGGCTTTTCACATGTGTTTTATAGATCAATGGCCTTTCACTGTGAGCCTGCACATGGAGGTCAAACTGACTGACTGACAAATGCATGAAATTATTGAATAAATGAATAAACTGAAATTTTATATTGCATCAACTATGAATAACAAAGTGTTACATGCAGTCAAGAGCCAAAATCTGGTAAAAATTAATCTATCTATCAAAATGTTGGTCACACAGCACTGTTCAATTCTATCTGATTTACTTTCTGTTGTGAAGTTTTCCAAATTTGAGCTTTTCCTAATATTCCACAAGAGTTTGCCTTACTCTGATGATAAATTCAATAACATAATAAACACTAATGAAATTAAATACTCACAATATACAACATGTTACATTAAGAACCTTGGATACATTGTCTCATTTACTGCATAAAACAGTGTAATGTGTGAAACACTATTGTTTCTATTTATCGATGAGGAAATTCAAACTAGAGTAATGATGTACTTTGCCATAGGTCACCTGGTTAGTCTGTGTATAGCTGGACCTTGAACCCACTCTGCCATTTCTAAAATATGTGTTTTTATCACCAAACTGAATAACATTCAAGTACTGGTCCTAACGAATTCTTTGAGAGTGTCTCTCAAACTTTAGCAATTTAAAATCCATTTGGAAATCTTGTTAAAATATCAAAACTCAGGTTCCAATTCTAGAGATACTGATTCAATTGGTCTAGGGTAGAGTCTGAGAATCTGTAATTTTAACAACCTCCCCAGTTGATTTCTATCTGAACAATGTAACAGAGCCGGATCCTACGGGGCCTTCCCAGGACAGATCCCTCTCCCCACAAGCCATGTCCTCTGCCTGCTCATTTTAAATAAATAAATATATGAAACAAGACAAACAAAAAAGCCCAACTTTAGCTTCTCAGGCTTTCCCTGAGTTCCAAAGAATAAATTTAATCAGAGAAGAAAGAAAATTCAGAAGCAAAGGAAAGCAGTCAAGCAAGACAAAATATTAACAGGTTAGCTATTAAACAAAGTCAAGGACCTTTAGTTCCTCCTCAAGGGCTATAGATAATATTCTGAGTCATGTCCTTTGAGCTGTTTTGTGGATACTGAAGCACCTACTGGTGGAAAAATTTAACTGTATGCTGCCAGAAAACACAAAGATCCCAGACAGATTGGAATCAGAAGGTTGATGATGCTAACTCCCCAATTACCTCATCATCAACCAATCAGAATGTTCATGTGCTGATTAGGCACCCCACAACCCTGCTCCCTCACCTAGTTTTTAAAACCTTTCCCAAAAGCCATCGGAGAATTTAGGTCTTTTAAGCACTAGCTCCCTGGACTCCTTGCTTGGTGCCCTGCAGTAAATGCTGCACTTCGCTTCACCACAATCCAGTGTCAGTCGATTGGCTTACAGAGCAGGAGTGAACAGACTCAAGTTTGGTCTGGTAGCAGTAACAAGTATCGATAAGAATTCCATCTGCTGCACTCAACAGAAAATCCAATTCAAACTCCTGCTGCTGCTGCTGCTGCTGCTAAGTCGCTTTAGTCGTGTCCAATTCTGTGCAACCCCATAGACGAAAGCCCACCAGGCTCCCCTGTCCTTGGGATTCTCCAGGCAATAACACTGGAGTGGGTTGCCATTTCCATCTCCAATGCATGAAAGTGAAAAGTGAAAGGGAAGTGGCTCTGTCATGTCTGACTCTTAGCGACCCCATGGACTACAGCCTACCAGGCTCTTCCATCCATGGGATTTTCCAGGGAAGAGTACTGGAGTGGGGAAACTATATTGGCTCATGTAGCTGAAAAACTTAGAGTAGACTAATTTCACACACCTTTAATTTCAGGTGGGAAAGGGATACAACGCATACAATGTATCAACTGGAGGGGATACAATGAGAGAAAACCTTCTTGGAGACCAAAAACAATAGTTTCAGTGTTGACTTTCCTTGGCCCTGGTTGGCTGGATGTGATCACTGGTCCACCCTGAACCAATCACTGTAATCAAGTTGTTAGAATCTGCTATTAGTTTTGTTCACTCACTCCTCCCCCAAAGGCCAGGGGTGATGTCAATTGTCTTGAAGCCCATGGAATGAGAATAGGAGAGGGGAGGGTACTATGAATCATTATCAGAAGGAAGGAGACATAGATGCAGGGTGGCAAAAATAACTAGATTTCTCTAGGTAAAGCGAAAAGTTCACAAGACTAAACTATGTCAGCTGCTTTAGGAAAGTATCAACATCATATGACTGGGAAGTTTTTCTTATCATAGCAAAGATATTTTGATTGCTAAGCTACTGCCTTCCCAACCATATATTCAGGCTGATTATTCCACAAAACCATCAGTATTTTTCATGTTATCTGTATATCTCAAGCAGACACATTTTCTCACATTCTTGGACATATACCCTTATCCAGTACAGGGGAAGGGGAAATGAACCAAAATGAGTCTTCTTGTTTTGCACAATTCTCTACTTCAGCTTTTTTAAAACATGGTCTTATATTTTTTTGTCAAGTTTACTGCATTTGGGTTAAATTATAATGTGAGCTTTTGGAAATTTATATCTTGGAGTTTTTGCTTCAGATTCAAGAAGGAAAACGTTTACTAAATTAAGATGAAATAGCTTTACTGCTTATTTGCAACTCTCATTTAAAACTGGATATGCTTTATCACTGAATATTTCCTAAAATAAAACTTTATAACCATCTGGATTTATTGCTTTCTTGCTGATACTTCTTGTTGATAAATGGTTTCTTAATGACGCTTTAGATCCCAGAGGATATATTAGACTGCAAAATTATGTGTTTAGACAACAACCCAAAGAGAGCCAATTTGATTTCTGCATCTTCTTTACCTGTAATTGCATTTCAAAAATTTAAGTGTATTGGAGTATTTTTTCTAAGTAATTCTGAGTTCTGAGAAAAAACCATAGTCAGTATTATTGTTCTTTTATTGTGAAAAGAACAGAATAATATATTGTATATATAATAATATATATCATTTTTCTATTCTTCTTATCAAATGGCTGTTGTCCAAATCTGCTCCTTGCTCTTTAACTCTATTCTGCTTCTCTGGAGGTTCATCAACCACTGAGGGAATATTAATTTTAATATGCTGAATAAAACTATCAAGCAATGCTTTTCTTCAAGTCATAATAAAGTCAGGTCTTGAATTGTACAAAGAAGGTTCTGGAAATCACCTGAAGGTTTCTTATATAGGAGAACACCTTATGTTAATCCTTTCAATTTATATAAACATTTACTTAAATGTAGCTAAGTACTATTTAAAGAATAGTAGCTAAGAATATGAGTATGAACTATAAACATGAATCTACGGATATGCAAAATGCCCCAGTTACATGATTTTCCTCCCTCTCTAGTTTATATTTTAATGTTAATACCAGATTTAAAAAAAGTGAATTAAAGAGTTTATTTCAGGTAATTTCTTTGAACAAAATTAACTTCAGAGTTTAAGCCACTAAAAATAGAGCCCCTGAATATTTTTCAACTTCAAAAATGCTTAGGGCACAAAATGCTCCTTCCACACTTTTTAAACATCTTTCACATTTGTTCCCTCTGCTATTGACAAATACTATATCTCAGCATAGAATTACATAAAATAATTTTATCATCCAAAATATGAAGGTAAGAAATTAGAAAAGTAAATCCTAATCCACAAAACATGAGATCTAAAGGGCGATAAAGTAAAATAAATTGGAAGTGACCCTGAGCTCTTCTAGGCCAATCTTCAAGCATGTCCAGAGAAATGTGATTTGAACACGAAGGCTTCAAACAGTCTAACGGAGTCTCTATTAAATAGTTTCTGAGGATCAGAATTGAACTTCAGCAATAATGGGAAATTTATGGGTTCATATGAGGTCAAACATCAAGAACATCAGAAAGCACATTTTCAAACCAAGGATGATGGTACAAAACTGCTCCCTCACATTAGCTCTTTCAAGACTAGAGTACGTCTGGTGCTGGTGTGGATTGGACCCTCACAGCCCTGCAGCGGCTCTGGGGAATGCAATTCCAGGAAGACCTCTCTGACGTACTCTGAGGAAGGTGCCTTTACTTGGCACTAGCACAGCAGGCAGGCAGAGGGAATCTAATGATTGGCAAGGTCTGGACAAGTGACCACCCCTGTACCTGGGAAACACAGGCGCTTGGCAGCTGCAACCAAAACAACATACCTGGGGATATGAAGAGGGGAGGAAAAGGGGGGCGTGGATGAAGAGAGAGAGAAGTGCACTAAAAGATGCTCTTTCTAGGAAAAAAAGAAAAAGCTCTTTCTAGAAGAAAGTATTGTGGAGTAGAAAAAAAATCAACAGTCTACTTCACCATTTTATCTGAAGTAAATTAAAAGTGTTAGTTGCTCAGTTGTGTCCAACTCTTTGCCACCCCATGGACTGTAGCCCACCAGGATCCTCTGTCCATGGGATTCTCCAGGCAAGAATACTGGAGTGGTAGCCATGGCCTTCTCCAGGGGATCTTTACAACCCAGAGATCGAACCCAGGTCTCCTACATTACAAGCAGATTCTTTACCACCTGAGCCATCAGGAAAGCCCATCATTCTATCTATCAGAGACTAATTTATACCATTCAAATACCAAAATTAATCATGTAAATAATTGGGAAGAAAATTGTAAAAAAAAAAAATGAATATTTCAATATGCAGAACTACACATGTAATATAAAAAGCTACGTGGAAATGTTGCTATTTAGAATTTTTGTTTTTCTGCACCATCTATGTGACTGGAGTCTTAACACATCCACAAAAATCTGTCTAAAGACTTTTGTTTGTTTTTCCAGTAAGTTTCCATGTTGCAGGCATTGGCTATTCCCCAGAGTGAAAATAATGTTCAACTGTCTTTCAAAATTAGCATCATTTACCTTGAAAATATAAAATATAAATAAAATATAAAAATATATGGAATGCTTTGTGTTCATGAATTCTTCAGTATTTGAATGGTAAGTGCCAACAGAGGAACAGTTTCATTTCAGAACTTCCCATTCATGGCCTGTAGGCTCCTGCCAGAAGTGCTGTGTTCGCTATTCTGATGCCATGAGCAGTTTCACGCAGTAGCATCCTTTCGGGAATTCATCCCTGATTATGCACTGTGTTCTCTGTGGATGCTTGATCACTGGAGACAGACGTTGTCCTGAATTCATGAAGCTTCTCTTTGCTGGGTTTAGTATTAGTCACTTAGTCGTGTCCAATTCTTTGACACCCCACGGGCTGTAGCCCACCTGGCTCCTCTGTCCATGGAATTTTCCAGGCAAGAATACTGGAGTGGGTTGCCATTACCTTCTCCAGGGGATCTTCCCGACCCACGGATTGAACCCGGGTCTCATGCATTGCAGGCAGATTCTTTATCATCTAAGCCACCAGGGAATTCTTGCTGGGTTTGGGGCCAGATTTCACAGAGTCAGAGGGGGCATCGCAGAGAGTGTTATAAGTAAGCTGAGAATGATAAGATGAGTTCTGTGTTCAACATAGCTGTCTTTCACCTAGGAGAGGAGACAAATACTGCTGCTGCTGCTGCTGCTGCTGCTAAGTCACTTCAGTCGTGTCCAACTCTGTGCGACCCCATAGACGGCAGCCCACCAGACTCCCCCGTCCCTGGGATTCTCCAGGCAAGAGCACTGGACTGGGTTGCCATTTCCTTCTCCAATGCATGAAAGTGAAAAGGAAAGTGAAGTCACTCAGTCATGTCCGACACTTCGAAACCCCATGGACTGCAGCCCACCAGGCTCCTCCGTCCATGGGATTTTCCAGGCAAGAGTAGTGGAGTGGGGTGCCATTGCCTTCTCCGAAACAAACACTGAAACGTCAGTATTTGCCAATTCCAAAGATTTTCAGGGCTGTGCTTAGGCTTGACTTAAGAGGAGAGCATAACATATAGGGCAGCTTTGATTATATACCCTTAATCTTTTAAATGTGTTGCTTAAAAAGATGGGTACTTGAGAAAGGTCTGTTTATTCATATAACAAGCTTTTGCTAAACTTCCACCATGAGCTTCATCCATATGCCACCTGTGAATAAAGCTCAGTTTATTTCATCAGGGTTTCCTGTATCAGAATGCTGTTATGTTAAAGAGGGAAAGAGAATATCTTCAACACTGCTGATGACTCACTCATTCACTTAAATACTTCTTGAACAGTTCCTCTGTGTGAGGCGCCAGCTCAAGCAGTAGGAATATTACCATAGCCTTAGCAATAATATTCACAGAAGCAAAAGGCACAGCAGAAACATGACATTCGAGTCTCAGATATTTCATTCACTAGCTTGGGCAAGTCATGAATCACCTCCTTTCTCCACAAAGTGTGGCCAGTAAGTCCTGCTCCCCTCTTGAATTTATGCAAGAATATCTTTAAACAATCCAAACAGTTTCTAAGCTACAAATGCTATGGGACTTCCTTGGTGATCCAGTGATCCTTGCCTTCCAATCTACAGATGCAGGTTTGATCCCAGACTGGGAAGCTAAGATCCTGCATGCCTTGCAGCCAAAAAACCAGAACATAAATCAGAAGCAATACTGTACCAAATTCAATAAAGACTTTAAAAATGGTACACATCAAAAACAAGTCTTTTAAAAATTGCTATATGTATCATCGATTTGTTATTACTATTATCAATATACCATTTTATACTTATTTATACTGGTTCGATCCCTGGGTCGGGAAGAGCCCCTGGAGAAGGGAATTGCAACCCACTCAAGTATTCCTGCCTGGAGAATTCCATGAACAGAGGAGCCTGGCTGGGCACAGTCCATGGGGCCACAAGAGTCTGACACAATTGGAGTGACTTAGCACACATACTGATATTTAGCTTTCTCTTTCATTTTCCTACCTGGTGCTCGTCCACAGAAGTCCCATCTCCTAACCCTTAGTTAAGGAAAATGAAATCATTAAAGCTACTTCGGCCGTTCTTGCAGTCACTGACTCATTCTTATCTGCCAGCTTTATGGGCCCCCTCCTAGCCCTTCATACAAGTAGCCCGCAATGTGGGATGTGAATGGCTGTGTTCTGGCCTCTGTCCATCTGTTACGTGGACATGCACCACATTTCTCCAGCAGAACTTCTCTACAGAGTCACATCTAACGTCTGCAAAGGGAGAGGCCTTAGCCAATGCAAGGAAGCAGAGCAGGGAAGCATGGGGCTGTTAGAATCCCCGTTAACTTTGCTGCGACAGCACGACTTGACCTTTCTTTGGCTGTGTCTCCTTGATGCTCCCTCAGCCAAGCAGGTGGCTGCTGCGTGTCCCGGTGACTCTGACTACCTCTGCATTGTGGGTTGGGATGCGATCAGGAGGTCTGCTGGGTACCATTCAGAGTGGTCATTCATAAGTACTAACAAGGCACACATGAACCCAAAAAACTACCCCGGGACGATTATTAAACAAGGTCTGTGTTAGAAAGCCAGTTCAAGTTATTGCTCTTAATTGGGCAGTGCAATTAGCGATCCAAATATGATTTTTCATCTGAGAATTGACAAGTATGCCTTAAGGGGGGAAAAATGTTTCTACTATGGAAGTTGGTACCTACCCCTGGTGGCGGCTAGAATTCTGAAGTGATAGATTCTGAAAATGTATTGACTTTTCCAAGAGTACAAAACATTTCGAGACAATATCTTTTTTTTCCCCTTCCCTGGTGGCTCAGATGGTAAAGAATTTGCCTGCAATGCAGGAGACCTGGGTTCAATTCCTGGATCAGGAAGATCCCTGGAGAAGGGAACGGCAACCCACTCCAGTATTGTTACCTGGAGAATTCTATGGACAGAGGAGCCTGGTGGGCTACAGTCCATGGGATCGCAAAAAGTCAGACACGACTGAGCGACTAACACTTTTCATCTTTTTTCCTACTTATTTTAATCAACTTTGATGAGGTATGTGACTGATTGAGGTTGAACAGTATCTCAAAAATATTCTCCCCCAAATTTATGTCTGCCCAGAACCTCAGTACATGACCTGATCTGGAAATAGGGTCTTTGCAGGTATAATGAAGCTGAAGTGAGATGGGCCCTAATCCAGTGGCTGGTGTCCTTTTAAGAAGAGGGAAATCTGGCTACAGAGAAGAACAGGCCAGGTCAAGGAGGCAGACCAGAGTTATGTTGCCACTAGTCAAGGACCACCACCAAGGATTGCCAGCAAACCCAGAAGCTAAGAAGAGCCAAGGAAGAGCCTAGAATCTTCAGAGGGAGCACAGTCCTGCCAAAACCTTGATTTGGGATTTCCAACCTCCAGAACTGTGATATATCTCTTTTCTGTTAAGCCACCTAGTGGCAGCACTAAGAAACTTACATAATTGCATAAAATAAAACACACCAATTTAAAAAGTACAATCCAATGAGTTTTGACAAACACACACACACACACACACACACACACACACATATATACATACCATGTAGCCACCACCACAATCAAAATACAAGGTAAGTTCCCCTTTACCCTTCCCTAGTCCCATACATACACTCAGCCTCAGAAAACTTCTGGCTGATTTCTGTCACTAGGTCTATTCTAGAACTGTTGTTGTTCAGTGGGTTTTCCTGATGGCTCAACTGTAAAGAATCGGCCTGCAATTCAGGAGATAAGGGTAGATGCATGTTCGATCCCTGGGTCGTGAAGATCTCCCGGAGGAGGACATGACAACCCACTCCAGTGTTCTCACCTGGAAAATCACATGGACAGAGGGGCCTGGTGGGCTACAGTTCATGGGGTCGCAAGAGAGTCAGACATGACTGACCACGTGCAGACTCGTTCAGTTGCTCAGTTGTGTCCAACTCTTTGTGACCCTATGCTCTGCAGCACACCAGGGCCCTGTCCTTCACTGTCTTTCAGAGTTTGTTCAAATTCCATGTTCATTGGGTCGATGATGCCATCTAACCATATCATTCTCTGCTGCCCCCTTCTTCTTTTGCCTTCAATCTTTCCCAGCATCAGGGTCTTTTCTAATGAGCCAGATCTTTGCATCAGGTGACCAAAGTATTGGAGCTTCAACTTCATCTATTCTAGAATATCATATCATATATAAATGCAATCACATAATAGGTACTTTTCTACATCAAGCTTTCATTCAGCACAATTTTGAGGTCCTTATCCGTAGTGTGTTCCTTTTTATTTCTGAGAATTCCATGAAATGCAAATACTATAATCTGCTAATCTCTTCATCTATTGATGAACATTTGGATTCTTTATAGTCTGGGTTATCATGAATAAAACAACTGTAAACATTTGAACACAAGTTTTTTCATGGATATATATCTTCATTTCTTTGGCAATTACCTAGGAATGTAAGAGTGTATGAGTTCTATGGTTCTTACATGTTTAACTGTATCACAAACTACCAATCTGTTTTCGAAAATAGCTGTGCTATTTTATATTCCCACTAGCAATGGATGAGCGTTCTGGTTGTTCCACACTTGCCAACACTTGATTTTGTCACTCTGTTTTTAATTTTAGCCTTTCCATCAGGCGTGTGATGATATTTCACTGCAGTTTTGGTTTTGATTATCATTCTTGATGGTTAAGTATCATTTGTGTGTTGTTTGGATTATCTTCTTCTGTGAAACTCCTGTTTAATTTTTACTCATTTATTTGATTAGATTGCTGATTCTCTTTTTATTGAGTTGTAAAAGTTCTTTATACATTCTCAGTACAAATACTCTATTTAGGATAATTTCTCCCAGTCTGTGGCTTTCACTTTTGTTTCTTAACTGTATATTTCAAAAAGGAATTTTTTACTTTTGATAAGGCTAATTCATCAGTGCTTTTTACTTATTGTTTATTTGTTTTGTGTCCCTAAGGTAATGGAAAATATATATATGGCTCTCTGCTCCCAGTTCCTGTCACATTCCTGAGACCCATGGAAGTTCCTAAGTGATAAAAGCATGAGGATAATCTTTGGTTCTCATAGTTGGTCTTTGACTCCAGTTCCTGACACAGAGCTCCAAACAGCCTTATAATTTCCCGGGTGATATATTGGGTACATATATTTTGAATATATATTGCATAGATATACTATCCTCATTAAAGAACTTTGGTACTTTTGTTAAAAATCAATCAACCACATATGTGGAGGCCTATTTCTAGACTCTATTTTAAGAATCAGAATATCTTTTTTTAACATAATTGGTCTTGACATTGTACAAGTAAAAATTAATCTACTTTACTTGTATGTGAATCAATTCTGCAAATATTTGAGTCAACTTATGTCAGACTTTGTGAGGAATGCAAAACTGATAACTATGAGATCACAGGCCTCAAAACTACTATACACAGTCCCAGAATGCATGCTTAGAGACAATGACATCTACACGGGATAGGTGGGTTTATGATCCCCTGAAATTTTATTCAAAATCTGGTATATAAGTTCCCTTATACCTTTTTAAAAAATAAATTCTGAAGAGTAGGGAAACCTGTACCCAAATGAATAATCACTTCTGTAGATCTACATAATTGCAAAAAGAAAAAAATATTGCTGTCACCTCTCTCAAGATGAATAATAACCAAATTAGGAATAGTGGAATTAAGAATGACAGAAAGCCAGTTAATTGATGTAATTTTTTTAAAAAAAGAAAATCAGTATACTAAATTTTTTTGATGTTTTATGGACTTGAAACAAAATGTTTTTCACTTATAGACAGGTGATTGGAGTTCATTTTTTTAGATAGTTCTATAGCTGAGAAGTTTCTAGTCGGTGTACACACTCATCTATCTTCTCTAGGGCTCATGACAGGTATTTTCCCTGAGCTAATCTTCCCTTGACACATTTCTGAAACATAAGAGGAAGCCAACCTTAACTCTCATGTCAAAAACAAATGCACGATATGGATACTTAATAGATGCTGAGAGCAAATTAGCAGTAACAAGTTCAGTGTTATTTACCTATGAAATGAAGTTGAGATACTCAGTGACAACTGCAGTTACCAAAAAGCATAGAAGCTATAGTGCAAGAGAGCAATTTCTCTTCCATCTAATTGTAGTGCAATTCAAAGCAGGATATTATTACCAACTAAATGTCCTATAGAGTACACGAGTCCAATGAACACCGAGGAACTTCTGGAGATACTTATATAGAAATACTGGTTTAAGAGGGAACAGGAAGTAGTATATTTTATTAGAGGAAAAAAAAGTAGATTTAAATAGCTATTCTGACCGCTGTGCCCACAACGCATTAAATATCCTATAGTTAAAATTTCTTTCCGCAGTCTTCTGACAAGGCACTGTTTCTGTTTCCCAACACTTACATCAAGCAGTAGAATAAACCTCGTGGTTTCCTACCTGTTAAACTGGGCTACTGCCATGTCGCATTTTCTCAAAATGATTTTCATCTTTCTACAAGTTAACGCATAGAATCCATATAATTTTGGAGTGTATGGGCATGAGAAAGGTCTTGAACCATGCTCATCTAATTGAGATCTCATTCCTTGACTATGGAGGGAGACCGAAAGATTATAAAGAGAATCACATGTGTCTTCTGGGAAAAAATATTACCTAATTGATGGAGATATTCTCTTACTGCTCTTCTCTCTTCTAATTACATTTGTCTTTATGCCCCCGTTCTTTCTGATACCGTGTAATGAAATGTACAGCTATTTAGAAATGTCAAGACAGCATTTAAAGATTGTTTAAAAAAATTAAGCTTAAAGTAAAAGGGTTCTTATGTGCAATTAAGGTTATTTTAAGTGTTAATCCAAACTTTTGAGATGGGCGTAACCTGCCACAGTATGAATCTCTCAGATGACTCAGGCTTTTGTTTTCCTGATTGTGATGACAATACCCCAAAATAATAACCATTAATTTGGTTAAGATTTCTTTAAGTACTCCTGTGTCTCTAGGGGCCATGACAACCACAAATACTTAGGTCACTTAGTAAAAGTAATCAAAACATCTATCCACTGGTCATTTTCAAATGGAGTCCAACAATTTAGTTCCACCTTGATATCTAATAAGATTTTTCTGAGGAAAAAAAAAACACTGCCATATGACCTAAGCATATTTTATATATAGAAAAACTCTACTGATTAGAACCACTTCAAGGAAACAATCATGATTAGTATGAAATCAAAGCAGTTATAAAATGTTTTCAAAAAGCTCAGGTTAACGACTTTTAAGTAAATATAGTAACTTGAAGAAGGTTAACAAATTGTTGTCAAGCAGAATTCTTTGATGATTGGCTTAATGAATGGATAATAAGCAGACCACTTTCAAAGGAGCACAGCAATTACTTGTATGTTGATGGTACTTCTAAGTGCTTAAAATCAGCCAGTCCTACAAAATAGGCTAAACATTTGCCCTACAATCTTAATTGTACAATTAATTTGCTTAGATATCATTTGATTTTAAAGGTATTCTTAGCATAAAAGTGAATTTTATCTAATTTAAATGAAATCCTCCATACCATTACCCAATGGGTCCAAATTTCAAAATATAGAGTCAGAATTATAGAGGCTCATGGTACTCCTGACTGTTCTTGATATTTCGGCATAAGATGTATGGGACAGTTTCTAGTTTCTGGAAAAGATTACTTAAAGTGGCATGCTTTGGGAATCACTGTTCCCTTGGACTACATATTTTATGTGTTATCAAATAACAAACTGACAGATGGGATGGTAGAGAAAAATTGGAGTTTGGAAACAAGCGGACATCAACTGAAATATCAGCTTCAATAGAAGGAAGCTGTTTGATCTTAACCTGGGCATTCAGCTTCCCTAAGCCTACTATCCTCATCTCCAAAGTAGAAATCATGATACAGAAGTATTTATAAAGGATGAGAAGAGATGATTATAGAGTTCCTAGCAGCAGCATGATGAGTGGCAAATAATAGGTATTCAGTAAATGGGGGCCAATTCTACTCTCAATTTGTTGGTCTTATGGTGATATATTTTGCAATGAGAAGAAAACAAAAACGGAAATCTGATGCCCTTTTCAGACATGCAGTGGTACTGAGCATTTCTAACATTCTAATATTTGCTCTAAACTAGGAAAGAAATTATGTAACTGTACAAATATTTCAAGGCATTTACATGATTAAGAGTGAAAATGTTATGCTTTCAAATCATTAGAAAAATAATACATGAAATGGCTGAGAAACCAGACCTGAACAAACTCTAACATGGCAATCAGTCGGATTTCAGAAGATAGCAAGGACTAGCTTGCTGTCATCTTTATCTGCTGACCTGATTTACTCAAAGAAACTCATGTCATTTGGCTACATGAATGTCTGAAATGAATAACATTTATTTGCACTAGAAAGAAATGCCATCTTTTTGTATCTATAGTATACAAAAATATATACAAGCAGATACATAGTATATCTGCTCTTGGCCAATGAAACATTAACCTATGATAAACCTATTAGAAAACCAGCATATTAAATTCAGACTAAAGCGATAGCATGTGTTACTTATCATGAGTAGTTTACTCTCCCATCATAACTCTCTGTGTTTAAATGTGATGTAATAGAAAATGCTTTTATTAATCCCCTCTGACATACTTCAATAAAACTTCCAAGGTCTCTAAAACTCAGAAAAGTGGTAGTTAGAATGCATTCTGGGATCTAGCCTCAGATCATCATGTCAATGAAATAGAACATTTGTGTAGGATAATGGTGGCCTGATGTTAGATCACTGTTGAGATAAAGAATTTTTTCAAATCAAAAAAGACAAAGCAGGATTTTTTTTTTTTTTTTGAAGCGGAGATCAAGGTTCTCTTAAAATGTCTTCTCTACCACCTACATGTCATTTCTTTTTTACAAACTCCGTAAAGAGCCGAATTGATAAGGCCTCTCAACTTGATCTCTTGGAATTGCCAAGTGTTTGATTCATGAAGGAGTAAATCAGATTTTGTACATCACTGAGGATGTGTGTAAGATTGTAAGATTACACCTGAGATTTACCTTATGGGTTGGGTTAGGCCAAGATGGCAGAGCAGAAAGAGCCTCAGCTCACCTCCTCTTATGAACCCAGCAAAACCACAACTGCCAAAAGAACAGTCATCTATGAAAATGACAAAAACCTCCCAGAAAAGATCGTCTACAACTAAAGACATAAAGAAGGAACCACAGTGAGACAGGTACAAGAGGTGGAAAGTGGAAAACGTGGTAGTTGCTCAGTCATGTCCGAACCTTTGCAATCCCATGGACTGTATACCACCAGGCTCCTCTGTCCATGAAATTCTCCAGATAAGAATACAGGAGTGGTTAGCCAGCCATTCCCTTCCCCAAGGGATCTTCCCAACCCAGGGACTGAACCCAGGTCTCCTGCATTGCAGGCAAATTCTTCCATCTAGCCACCATGAGAGGTAGACCCTCGATATAATCAAGTCCCATACCCCCAAGTGGATGCCCAAAAAATAGGAGAACAGTGCAAAGGTTCTCCCACAGCAGTAAGAGTTCTGAACCCTATATCAGGCTCCCCAGTCCTGGGGGTCCAGCACTGGGAAGATGAGCCTTGATATTAGCTTTTGCCTTTGCAGACTAGCTGGGCTTCATTTCAGGAGCCCCACAGGACTAGGGGAAATAAAGTCTTCACTCATAAAGAGCACACACAAAATCTCACGTGTCTGAAGTGCATGAGTGCTCAGTCACTTAAATCGTGTCCAGCTCTTTGGGACCCTATGGACTATGGGTCCCAGTTTCTCAGTCATGTCCAACTCTTTGCAACCCCATGGACCATAGCCCACCAGGCTTCTCTCTCCCTGGGATTCTCTAGGCAAGAATACCGGAGTGGATTGCCAAACCCTCCTCTAAGGGATCTTCCCCACCCAGGAATCAAATCTTTATCTCCTGTGGCTCTTGCATTGCAGGTGGATTCTTTACCAATGAGCCACTGGGGAAGCCCCCAGGTGCAGAACCAAGGGCAAAAGCAGTAATTTGATAAAAGCCTGTGCCAGACCTACTTGATGTTCTGGAAGAGTCTCCCAGAGAATCAGGGGTGTGGGGAAGGGGGCTGCAGCTCACCCTGGGATGGAGACACTGGTGGCAGCTCCTTCTACTTTGCAGAAGCCTGAAGCCAGTGTTGGACATGCCATCAGCTCATCAGCACCAAGACCTGGCCCTGCCCAACAGCCTGTAAGCTCTGGAGGGATGCCTCACACCAAACAACTCAACAGCCAGAATGCCTAAAGGCTTCCTGAGCCCACAGCCACCTCTAGACAGCCCTGCTCACCACAGGGCAAAGACCCAGCTCCACCCACCAAGGTGGGCAGGCACTGCCCCACCCTTCCAAGAGCCTGTCCCAGCCTCCAGACCAGCCTCACCTACCAGGAGACCGATGCCAGAATGAAGAAAACCACAATTCCACACCCCACAGCAAGGTCAGATCCTGCCCTGGGACCAACTGGTCCCCAGCCCTGCCTATTAGCAGAGCAATGCTAGCTTTGGGATTCCTCAGGTCCCATACCCAACTGTGCAAGAAATCACCACCCCCCTCCCTACCTCTGCCAGTGATATGACAGCAGCTATGAAACAGGAGAGTAGAGGGTCAGATCAGATCAGTCGCTCAGTTGTGTCCGACTCTGCGACCCCATGAATCACAGCACGCCAGGTCTCCCTGTCCATCTCCAACTCCCGGAGTTCACCCAGACTCATGTCCACCGAGTCAGTGATGCCATCCAGCCATCTCATCCTCTGTCGTCCCCTTCTCCTCCTGCCCCCAATCCCTCCCAGCATCAGAGTCTTTTCCAATGAGTCAACTCTTCGCATGAGGTGGCCAAAGTACTGGAGTTTCAGCTTTAGCATCATTCCTTCCAAAGAAATCCCAGGGCTGATCTCCTTCACAATGGACTGGTTGGATCTCCTTGCAGTCCAAGGGACTCTCAAGAGTCTTCTCCAAAACCACAGTTCAAAAGCATCAATTCTTGGGCGCTCAGCCTTCTTCACAGTCCAACTCTCACATCCATACATGACCACAAGAAAAACCATAGCCTTGACTAGACGAAACTTTGTTGGCAAAGTAATGTCTCTGCTTTTGAATATGCTATCTAGGTTGGTCATAACTTTCCTTCCAAGGAGTAAGCGTCTTTTAATTTCATGGCTGCAGTCACCATCTGCAGTGATTTTGGAGCCCAGAAAAATAAAGTCTGACACTGTTTCCACTGTTTCCTCATCTATTTCCCATGAAGTGATGGGACTGGATGCCATGATCTTCGTTTTCTGAATGTTGAGCTTTAAGCCAACTTTTTCACTCTCCACTTTCACTTTCATCAAGAGGCTTTTGAGTTCCTCTTCACTTTCTGCCATAAGGGTGGTGTCATCTGCATATCTGAGGTGATTGATATTTCTCCCGGCAATCTTGATTCCAGCTTGCGTTTCTTCCAGTCCAGCGTTTCTCGTGATGTACTCTGCATATAAGTTAAATAAACAGGGTGACAATATACAGGCTTGACGTACTCCTTTTCCTATTTGGAACTAGTCTGTTGTTCCATGTCCAGTTTTAACTGTTGCTTCCTGACCTGCATACAAATTTCTCAAGAGGCAGATCAGGTGGTCTGGTATTCCCATCTCTTGAAGAATTTTCCACAGTTTATTGTGATACACACAGTCAAAGGCTTTGGCATAGTCAATAAAGCAGAAATAGATGTTTTTCTGGAACTCTCTTGCTTTTTCTATGATCCAGCAGATGTTGGCAATTTGATCTCTGGTTCCTCTGCCTTTTCTAAAACCAGCTTGAACATCAGGAAGCTCATGGTTCACATACTGCTGAAGCCTGGCTTGGAGAATTTTGAGCATTACTTTACTAGTGTGTGAGATGAGTGCAATTGTGCAGTAGTTTGAGCATTCTTTGGCATTGCCTTTCTTTGGGATTGGAATGAAAAGTGACCTTTTCCAGTCCTGTGGCCACTGCTGAGTTTTCCAAATTTGCTGGCATATTGAGTGTAGCACTTTCACAGCATCATCTTTCAGGATTTGGAATAGCTCAACTGGAATTCCATCACCTCCACTAGCTTTGTTCGTTGTGGTGCTTTCTAAGGCCCACTTGACTTCACATTCCAGGATATCTGGCTCTAGGTCAGTGATCACACCATCGTGATTATCTTGGTCATGAAGATATTTTTTGTATAGTTCTTCTGTGTATTCTTGCCATCTCTTCTTAATATCTTCTGCTTCTGTTAGGTCCATACCATTTCTGTCCTTTATCGAGCCCATCTTTGCATGAAGTGTTCCTTTGGTATCTCTGATTTTCTTGAAGAAATCTCTAGTCTTTCCCATTCTGTTATTTTCCTCTATTTCTTTGCACTGATCGCTGAAGAAGGCTTTCTTATCTCTTCTTGCTATTCTTTGGAACTCTGCATTCAGATGTTTATATCTTTCCTTTTCTCCTTTGCTTTTCGCTTCTCTTCTTTTCACAGCTATTTGTAAGGCCTCCCTAGAAGCCATTGGGAAGAGGGTAGGGCACAACTTTTGAAAGAATGACACGGCCCAAGGACACAACCTAAACTGGTCCAAGAAGACAGACGAGTCAACTTCAAGGAGACCTTGATTCTCAGTATACACTCATTGTAACACATCAGCAAGCTAAACGACACACCCAGAGGCACCGTGCCAGTTCCAAGGCTGACCATCAAAGACCAAAAAAGTGGATGGTGGCCCAATTCCTGGAAATCACCACCCCTTCCCCAAAACAGTTGGAATAATCCCCCTGCTCATTAGCCTGTGAAATTACCCAGCCTCTAAAGGCTAACCACACCACATTTTGAGACCCCACTGGCCCTTTGCCACAGCCCACACTCTTTGTCTGTGGAGTGTGTTGCCCCCAAGGCTACTCGTGCCTTCTAAGATGGCCCAGACTCTGTGGAGTGTGTTTCTCTCTAAATAAATCCACTTCTTACCTATCACTTTGTTTCTCACCAACTTCTGTCTGCAATGAGACATCAAGAACTTGAGTGTCATTAGGTCCTGAAAACAGGGATGTGATCACAGTTGGAAGACTGAGTTTTGGCTGGGCCCAAGTTCCCATACATGGGTTCAAGTCCAATCTGAAGTAAACAGCCTCAGCTCTGGGATCTCTGAGCCCCACAGCTAGATTCCAGGATCTGGCTCTGCCTGCCAGTAGTTCAGGGCTAATCTCTGGACCCGGCTTCACCCACGAGTAGGAGGAAACAGTCCTAGAGTCTTCTGAACCCTGACTCCACCCAGGAGTGAGCAAGTACTAGCCCCATGACCTCTGGGGTTTGGCCATCAGCCACCTGGTGACCAGACCCTGCTAACCAGCAGCACCCACACAAGGCAGGGCCTGGCAACCAACTGGACCAGAGGTCAACCCCATCTATCAGACCACCCACATAGCCCAGACTCTACAGAAGGACCCACGCAGCCCTCTTTGGGGGAATCCCTAGAGTGTATAGTTTGGGTGACCAGAGGGGAGTTTGCTACCAGAGCACACAGAACATCTTCTATAGAAGGCCACTTCTTCAAGGTCAAGAAAGGCAACCAATCTATCACATACATAAAAATCCCAACAGCAACTTAAGTCAAAAAGAGACAGAGAAATGTGTTTCAGATGAAGGAATGAGATAAAACCCCAGAAAAAGATCTAAGTGGAGTGGAGACAGGCAATCTAGCCAAGAAAGAGATCAGAGTAATAATCATAAATTTGATCAAAGAACTGGAGAGGAGAATGTGTGCAATGAGTGAGACGTTAGAAGTTTCCAACAGAGTCAGAAAATGTGAAAAACAACCAGAGATGAAGAATGCAATTACTAAAATGGAAAATACACTAGAAGGAATCAACAGTAGACGAAATGATACAGAGGAATGGATCTATAAGCTGAAAGAGTAGAGGAAGGCGCTGCTGCTGAACAGAAAAAAGAGAGATGCACCTTACAGACTGGTCCACTATCTAGCAATCTGGGATGGTCTTTTTGCTGTGCCAACCTGGCAAGGCTACAGACCCCAGTCAGTCAGTCAAATATGAATCTAGGGGTTCCTGTGAAGGTATTCTGTAGTTGGATCATACTGTAATCAATTAACTTGAAGGGTCAGCCTGATTCAGTCAACTAAAAGGTCTCAAAATCTGAGCCAAGGTTTCCCAGAAGAGGAAGAAATTCTGCTTATGGACAGCAGCTTCAGTCTGTGTCTGAGAATTCCAGCCTGTTCTTCCTAACAGCTTAACTTACAAATTTCAAATCTGCCCAGCCAGCTCCACAACCATGCAAGCCAACTCCTTACAATAAATCCCTTAATATACATCTCCCAATAATTCTGTTTCTCTGATTGACCCTTGATGGATCCAATATACTTTTTGAAATTCAACATTTAAAAATCCAGCTTATAAGGTTAGTCCAGTTCATTGCAAAACCTGCGGCTTGCAGTTTATCAAACCATTAATTTAGCATATATTATAAAAAATTTAGAAATTATTGATTTGCTGAAATCTGTTGTATATTTAAGTCTATGAAGTTCAGTGTTTCTGAATCCAGTATACCCACACGTTCCTCTAAATATGGGAGAATATGACCTCATGAAGATTGATGAGACATTGGTTTTTTTACCCAAAATTATGTCAGCGTATGCTTCAGGAGATGTCAACCTCATACACAAATATAATAACCATAAGACTGTCATATACCTCTGATTTGACCAAAATACTGAAGCTTAATATCACATTCCGCTACTTAATTCTCTCTGGTAATACAGGTGGACAAATTAATTACTGTGTGGTATAATTTGTATACCTGTACAGTTGGAGGAGGAGGGCATGGCAACCCACTCCAGTATTCTTCCTGGAGAATCCCATGGACAGAGGCGCCTGGAGGGCTACAGCCCATGGGGTCACAAAGAGTCAGACATGACTGAAGCGACTGAGCACGCACATAGTTTGTAATTGTAATGTAAGAAAAAATATCAGTTGACCTATAGCCACAGACATACTCAGGCATGTCCAACTCCTAGCGACCCCATGGACTGCAGCCTACCAGGCTCCTCTGTCCATGGAATTTTCCAGGCAAGAGTGCTGGAGTGGGGTGCCATTGCCTTCTCCGACAGACACACTAGTCTTCATTAAGTCAGGATCACATTCAATATTGACAAATAATTTAATTCCCTTAATGATGAGGTTGATGCCAAAAGGTAACAGTAATGATTAAACAATAACAAAGTTGTTGATTTTTTAAAAATCAACACTACATTTTTTAAATCAACACTACTGATTCTGTTTGTTTCTAACTATAGCAAGACACCCTACCAAGAATGAGAGTGTGTTATAGTGCTTTTATTAAATGTCTGACAAAACTCATCTCTTCCCTGTGGGCCCACCAAGTGAGCAGTGCTCTGAATTCAGACTGTCTCTCTAGTACTAAATGGTCTCTATCTATGTAAATACGTGCATTTTCCTTCATGTGTGCACTTTTCACTCTTCTGGAGAATTTGGCAACTGGGCTTTTTCACGCTCTTTCACTTTTTACTCAGTTCTTGAGAACTTAGCCTATTTGAACATTGCAACTGCAGCTTCTTGAAAGTTTCCAACTGTCGCATATCTTAAGGGATTTGATAAACCTGGAACAGACAATTTAGGTTTGAAAAAATAATAAGCGGCCAGAGAAGTAGGAAGAATATGCCAACTGCCTTGCCACTTCCTGAGTATTTCTTCTCTGTTGAAGGCAAACACCAGCTAAACTCTGAAGCAAGGTGGAACGAGGAGAAAATTAGATTGCTGCTACTGCTTCTTCCGGGGCTTCCCTGGTGGCTCAGAGGGTAAAGCGTCTGCCTGCAATGCAGGAGACCCGGGTTTGATCCCTGAGTCGGGAAGATCCCCTGGAGAAGTAAATGGCAGCCCACTCCAGTACTCTTGCCTGGGAAATCCCATGGACAGAGGAGCCTGGTAGGCTACAGTCCATGGGGTCGCAAAGAGTTGGACACGACTGAGTGACTACTTACTTACTGCTTCTTCCATTAAGGCTAATAGTATGTCAATTCAAAAGTAAGCTGTATTTTAATTGGTCTTTAGAGACCATAAAGAAACTAAAGCATATTTTCTTTTAATAGTTAATTTTAATTTTCTTACATTATAATTCATTACAGAGACCAAGACTGAGTCAACTGTTTTTGGAATTCATAGGTGATACATTAGAAAGAGAGCTTCTTAAGCAAATATTTGCCTGTCTCAGGGAATATTGAGTTACAAGCAAAGGAAACACACTCAAACCATTGTAAGCAAAAGGAAGATTTTGTTATATAAATATTTGAATCCATTGTGGATCCCAGGTACATCTTGAAACCCGGAAGCAGAAAGGAGTCAGAAGCCCACTCAGTCTTGGCCTCCATTTGTTCTTTCTGGAAAAGATGTAATCATCACTCTGTCTACCTCCACATGTCTGCCTCCTTTCCTTCTTCAGCAAAGCAATATTCTCTGTGTCTGCATTCACATGTCATGATAGTCTTGCTTTCCATGATCTTTCGGTTTAAAACCCAGTAGACTCTAACCAGGCTCTCTGAATCCCAGTTTTAAACTGCTTAGTAAAAACACCACTTGACTGACCCATCTTGGGTCCAAATCCACCCTAAGTTCAGTCACCTCTACTTGTAGTTTTGACTGGAAATGACAGGGCTTGTGGCTCCAGATTTTCCAAGGAAAAAACCACAGAACAGGATCAAAAATGAAAGTTTTCAGAGAACAAAATGTGAACGGGATGGGTAGCCCAAGACATGCCTACCCCACCTCCATATCCAATTAGAACTGTAAACAGAATCATAATCGGAGCTTGAGAAAACATATGTTCTGATTTCCTAAGAAAATTTTAAATTTATACCTGTTGCTCCAGTGTAATAATAAATAGCATTTTCTTCCATTCTCAAAATTATCCTGATTTGGGTGCTAAATGTAGATGTGGCAGCTATTTACTGAATCAAGCAAATTTCTCCTTATTTCAAGGTGGCATTGCTGATAGCATGGTTAAGTAGGCTGATAGGAGACAAGAATCCTTCCCATTAAATGTTATTTAAATTAGGGGCTTTCCTGGTGGCTCTGATGGTAAAGAATCTACCTGCAATGCAAGAGACCTGGGTTCAATCCCAAGGTCAAGAAGATCCCCTGGAGAAGGACATGGCTACCTACTCCAGTATTTTTGCCTGGAAAAGCCCATGAACAGAGGAACCCAGCAGGCTATATAGTCCATGGGGTCGCAAAGAGTCAGACACATCTGATTAACACTCAGATTTAGTGGGAAGGATAACATCTCTTATCAGTCTACTTAACCATGCTATCAACAATGCCAGCTTGAAAGAAAGAGAAATTTGCATGATTCAGTAAACAGCTGCTACACCCTACATTTAGCCCATACACCCAAACCAGGATAATTTTGAGAGTGGAAGAAAATTCTATTTATTATTACACCAGAGCAACAGAAATAAATTTTGTTTAAATTAATCAATATTTAATGGTAAAAAAACCACCTGAAATGCCAGAGACCTGGGTTCAATCTCTGGGTCAGGAAGATACCCTGAAGGAGGGAATGGCTACCCACAACAGTATTCTTGCCTGGAAAATTCCATGGACAAAGAAGCCTCAGTTCAGTCACTCAGTTGTGTCCGACTCTTTGCAACCCCATGAATTGCAGCATGCCAGGCCTCCCTGTCCATCACCAACTCCCAGAGTTCACTCAAACTCAGGTCCATCAAGTCAGTGATGCCATCCAGCCATCTCATCCTCTGTCGTCCCCTTCTCCTCCTGCCCCCAATCCCTCCCAGCATCAGAGTCTTTTCCAATGAGTCAACTCTTCACATGAGGTGGCCAAAGTCCTGGAGTTTCAGCTTTAGCATCATTCCTTCCAAAGAAATCCCAGGGCTGATCTCCTTCACAATGGACTGGTTGGATCTCCTTGCAGTCCAAGGGACTCTCAAGAGTCTTCTCCAAAACCACAGTTCAAAAGCATCAATTCTTGGGCGCTCAGCCTTCTTCACAGTCCAACTCTCACATCCATACATGACCACAGGAAAAACCATAGCCTTGACTAGACGGACCTTTGTTGGCAAAGTAATATCTCCGCTTTTGAATATGCTATCTAGGTTGGTCATAACTTTCCTTCCAAGGAGTAAGCATCTTTTAATTTCATGGCTGAAGTCACCATCTGCAGTGATTTGGGAGCCCAGAAAAATAAAGTCTGACACTGTTTCCACTGTTTCCCCATCTATTTCCCATGAAGTGATGGGACCAGATGCCATGATCTTCGTTTTCTGAATGTTGAGCTTTAAGCCAACTTTTTCACTCTCCACTTTCGCTCTCATCAAGAGGCTTTTGAGTTCCTCTTCACTTTCTGCCATAAGGGTGGTGTCATCTGCATATCTGAGGTGATTGATATTTCTCCCAGCAATCTTGATTCCAGCTTGTGCTTCTTCCAGCCCAGTGTTTCTCATGATATACTCTGCATATAAGTTAAATAAGCAGGGTGACAATATATAGCCTTGATGTACTCCTTTTCCTATTTGGAACCGGTCTGTTGTTCCATGTCCAGTTCTAACGGTTGCCTCCTGACCTGCATATAAACTACCGCACAATTGCACTCATCTCACACGCTAGTAAAGTAATACTCAAAATTCTCCAAGCCAGGCTTCAGCAGTATGTGAATCGTGAACTTCCAAATGTTCAAGCTGGTTTTAGAAAAGGCAGAGGAACCAGAGATCAAATTGCCAACATCTACTGGATCATCGAAAAAGCAAGAGAGTTCCAGAAAAATATCTATTTCTGCTTTACTGACTATGCCAGAGAAGCCTATGGGGTCACAAAGAGTCGGACATGACTGAGCAACTAAAAAAGTGATCTTAGAGCAGTAACTTTAAAGTCTACATAGCTGCATACAGATGTGACAGTTATAGAAATAAGGGATTTTGTAGCCAAGCAGGATCCTAGAGATGTTACAAGGACAGGCCCCCACCCCCCAATTCATGTCTGCTGCCTGCCCCTTGTCTGTCAAAAAAACTTTAGTCAAAGAATGAATTTAATCAGAGAAGACAAGGCAGAAGCAAACGAAAGTTGTCGGACAACACAAAACAATAGTAGTAATAGTTTAGCCATTAATCTAAGTCAAGGACCTTTAGTTGCTTCTCAAACGCTGCAGATAATATTCTGAGCCATGTCCTTTGAGATGTTTTGCAGATACTAAAACTCCCACTAGGTGGAAGAAGTTAACTGACTGATGACCAGACTACAGCCATGATACAAGTTATTCCATTTTACACAATTTTAGAAACTGGGCACAAAGAAAGGAGAACAAACTGACTCTGGAATTAAAGATTAACTGGACTTAAAACAAACAAGATGAGGCTGATCAGACCACCACACAACCAACATCAAGACGACTGTCAGAGGTGACTGTTTTATTCTGCACATAGCCCCCTCCCTCCTCCTGTGCGACCCTTGAGCCCCACCCCCTCCTTAAAAGTCCCTGCCCCCTGATTGGCACCTGCGAGTTGGTTTTGGGATATGAGTGTACTTTCCCCCCAGGTTGTCAGCCTCTTAAATAAACAAGCTTGGTTGGTCTTTCCTACCAACGCTGACCTCTCAAGTACTGGCTTTTGAGCAGTGAGCAGCCAAACCTGAGTTGGCTAACAATTTCAGAGAGAAAATGGACTGCAACTATCAGAATAGTTGGGGGAAGAAATCTCACTGTGACGAATCTGTTGACATCAAGGTCTCCTGTCCTTTAAAAGCCTGGGGCTCCCTTGAAGAGGCTCTTAGAAGAACTAGTCAAGCAGCTGGTGAGAAACACGAGCTTGGGGCAACCTTTGCTGAGTGGAGAAACATATTCCAAATGCACTTCTTTCACCTGGTCCGTTGGTTTCTACAATGGTTTCTCTAAAGAGACTTTCTTATAAATTCCTAGGGATGGTCAGTTCCTTCACTGCACAGGACTCTCAGGACTACTTTCTTGCATTTTTTTCCTAATTAAAGAATACATTTTGTCACTAACTGAGTAGTTCATATTGAGGAAGTCAACTCCCCTTTTTTTCTAATACAATCTTTCCTTGGAAAGGTATTAAGTTGTCACCAATAACAATGCCATCACAGTATTTAGTAGTAAATGTTAAGGTGAGTAATTTGAGCTTAATTTGCTTCAATACAAACAAATAAAAAACTTGCACAGCTTCACTCTGAGTCTACATCTTGATTCTACCAGAGCCATTCAACAAGAGGAATTATCCTGGATCTCCCTGAGCCGGGTGGCATTTCTGACAAATGAGAAGCCAAATCCTGGTCAGGCTTATGCTTAAACCTACTTAGCAAACAGAAATAAAATTTCAATAATTAAAGGTAATGAACACACAGAAGCATTCTGAGAAATAAGCTGCATTCTTAAGTAGGTTTAAGGCAAGAGGTTCTGAAAGGAACCCTAGGACTGATTATCACAGCACAGTTAGGCTTCGGGAAGGCCAAAGGAAACTCACTCTGTCCACTGCACACTCTGGGAGATAGTGAAGGACAGGGGAAGCCTGGTGCCTGCAGTCCACAGGGTGGCAAAGGGTCAGACATTAGTTAGTGACTTAACAACAATGTCCCTCAAACTGGGTTTATGTGAGTGCATGCGTCGCTTCAGTCATGTCTGACCCTATGGACTGTAGCTCACCAAGCTCTTCTGTCCAAGGGATTTTCCAGGCAAGGATACTGGAGTGGGTTGCCATTTTCTCCTCCAGGGAATCTTCCCGACCCAGGGATCAAACTCACATCTCTTTGAATCTCCTGCATTGGCAGATGGGTTCTGTACCACTAATGCCACCTGGAAAGCCTCCTTTCTGCTTTCCCAGTACTCTTATGCCAACTTTCTTATGTCTTCTTTAGCCTTCATGGGAGAAAGCAAGAGGACCACACTTCGATGGTCAGAAGCCACAGACTTGGAGAGACTTCTGTGCAATGTATGCATGTAGAAAGCCGCTGTTGTAGAAACACTATACTTGGGGAGAACTCTGTCAGCTGGGATCCTCAGCTCCAGATGATATTAACTCAAATCATTACAGGGAAAAAAAAAACATATTTGAAAGCTTTAGATGAAATACACGGGAGGTGTATTTTGTAACAGTCTATTTTGTAATATATTCAAAAATATATTTGAAGGCTATAGATGAAATATATTGGAGTTGTATTTTGTAACAGCAGGGAAGTTAGTTATCGCAAGATCCACTGAAATCCTGAAAAATTCTCGACTCTGCTTTTTTGAGATATCAGCCACAAATTGTCTTTCTGCACACTGGTTTTCTTCAGGCGCTAGAGAACACAGCGGCCGACAGTTCCCAAGCAAGACTCCCCCCAGTGGCCATCACCAGAGAGGGGCTGATTTATATTCTTTCCATCTTGCCAAGTTCAGACATTCCTGGGATCAGCTATGATTGGCCTTATCGTATCAAGCGCTTACCTTCACACCATCAAGTACAGCCAAACATGGAGACTGTCGGAAAACAGCAGCCGCCATTTTGTTCACCATGCTGCTGCCGCCACTGCTAAGTCAATTCAGTCGTGTCCGACTCTTAGTGACCCCATGGACTGCAGCCCCCCAGGCTCCTCTGTCCATGGGATTTCCCAGGCAAGAATACTGGAGGGAGTTTTTGTTCACCATGGTTGGGTTAAAGGCAGAGGATGAGGCAGAGGTATTTTCTCAAAAACTGCTCTGTTGGTCTTAGAAGGTGGCAGGTGTCTTGAGCAGACAAGGTACATATATATACGGCACAGATAAATAAAAACTGATCTTGGGATATAAGCCAAAGTTGGAAAATAAAGGGAAAATGATTATTAATTCCACAGAGACACATAGTACATTCACTAGGGCATTCATCCTGTGGGCCACAAGCACTGGCCTGGAAAACGAGCGTTAAGTGTCTCTGGAGTCGGTAGAACAGACTAACATGTAAATTCAGAGGGAAATGTCAAAGACAGACACTTAGGCACAACCCAGCATTCACTTGTCACTTGCCCCTCTTAAAAATCATTCTCTTAAGCAAAGGAAAATATGTATTTCTTGGAACCAAACATTAACAATGAGAAATGTAATTCAGGCATAAAGTATTTTTCAGAGGTAAAAACCAACAGTAGCCCATGTAGGTAGCAATACGCAAGCAAACAAATGAGGGGAACCATCCGCAGTCTCACACTCTGGGGCATGTCACAGCCATAACCACTCATCTTCAGATTCAAGAACAAATTAGCATGTTGATCTTTAAAGGTCTGCCCTTCCCTCCCTGCACCATTCTTCTGTCCCCTCCCTGCCTCTAAGACAAACACACACTACCTCCTCCTGGATAAACTAAATGTTTTAAACTGAAAATGGTGGCATTTTAGGCACTACAGGTGGTGTGAGGGATGGCCCCTGTTTAACGAGCAATTCTTCACAGGTTAAAAGGAGGAAACATTTTTAAGCAGCCCACAGGCATCTCAGGCTTCAAAGCTGCATTTTTCACTCTGTAAATAGTCATTAAGCCCCATGAACAGAAACTTAAAACTATAAGACACCAGGAGATAATAGGGATTTCTAATTTACTGGATTCAAATGGTTGAGGCTATTTCTATGACATTACACAGCAGTTAATAAGGTGAAATAAAAGACTGCTTTTAATCCATGAATAAAGCATGGGCCCAGGCTAGCTAAGCTTCCTTTTTAACTATAACTTAGGCTTTTCGAGAGCCCCTGCTGAGAAATAGCTAATGTTGCTGTCTTACTAAATATCTCAGAGTCGTAGATCAGGTTGTAAGGATTCTGACATGAATATTCATTTTTGGATCCAAAAGGAGATATTCGTGGTTATGCTCATTATTCACTTTGTCCCAGAACAGTTTCTCAAGCTAGGTTTTCCTGATGCAGAAATATCCATTATGCACATACACACACACAACGTCACACATAAATGTCTATGTAACATCTAGTTATATGGTGACATCTATTTGCTTCAGTTTTTAAGACTTACTTTTGGACTCTTGGAATCAAACATATGCTGTCAACATTAATTAGGATTCTCCTTAGGTGTTCTTAAGTTCCTTATATAGTTGAAAGCAAGTAGATTTAGCAGGGATAGATAAATATATATTTCTCCCTCCCTTTCATCAAATTGCAAGACTTCCTCTTTCAAAGTGTATCGTGAAATTTTCTACCTCTGTCCACTAGTAAATGCATCTAATGGTTGCAATTATGGTGGAAACCCACCAGATGGCAAAATTACATGAATCTAGACAACGGAAGGGTCTTTCCTCTTTTGAGGTCTTTTGCTTAAAAAAAAAAAAAAAAAAAAAAACAGAAAAAAAAAATCAAACAAATGAAAACACAGGCCAGGGATTACCTAGGTGGGAGGGACCCTAAGACATTGGCTGACTGTGTAATTGTCAGACTTTGGTCTTAAGCCATTACAGGAATGTGTTCCAAAAGTTCTCAAGCACATTCTCTTGCCAGAAATGGAAACCAGAGTTTTGAACCGCTCCTTTATTTAAAAATGGCCTTCCCTGCTAATTCAGACCATGAAGAATCTGTCTGCAATGCAAGAGACCTGGATTTGATCCCTGGGTCGGGAAGGTCCCCTGGAGAAGGGAATGGCAACCCACTCCAGTATTCTTGCCTGGAGAATCACACGGACAGAGGAGTCTGGCGGGCTACAGTCCATGGAGTCACAAAGAGTCAGACACGACTGAGCAATTAATACTTCTAGTGGGTCTAAAACAAAGCTTCTTGTTTATATAAAAAGATGGAATAGGATATGCTGATGGCATCCAGAAAGTGAGTGAATGAGCTGGATTAGTGTTTGGAGGACTCAAAAGGGGTGGGTTAGAGACTGAGGAACAGAATAAATCAGCCTCTGGAATAGCGTTATTTAAATCAGAAAAGATGACTCTTCAAAAACCCCATTTCCATGTTAAATCATTCTCTCATCTAGGCATTTATCTTCATAACTAATTTATATCTCTCTGTTTGTTGCAGTTTAAGCTTCTATCCTCCCGGAGGCTTTGAGAAAGAACTCTCTTAAAAAACTATTCACAAGGATCCTGGTAGACCATCTAGCATACCACTTCACATGTCAGACGCAGGAACTCACACGTGTCTTCTGTGCATCATTTTATATATCTATTAGGGACCAGAAAAGAAAGACTCTAGCGATCTATCTGAATCACAAATAATTGAAATCGGACTTAAATAATATCACTATTATTCAAGTTTTTATCAAATATGTTCAATTTCAGCTTTACATGTGCACTGTACTTGATTCAAGTGGAGTAACAAAAAAGAGTGGAACTATTCTGATATAACTCTATTAACTATAAATATAACAATATATTTTAAGATTTCCTTAATCCAGCAGGTGATTTCTGAGCTGAGTTATTCAGACTAGTAGTGAGATGCAAAACCAGTAACATAGATTAATTTTCATTTTTTTGAAAAAGTAGAGCAGAAATTAAGCAGTTATCCACATAAGCCTCTGTTCAGTTCAGTCGCTCAGTAGTGTCTGACTCTTTGCAACCGCATGAATCGCAGCACACCAGGCCTCCCTGTCCATCACCAACTCCCAGAGTTCACTCAGACTCACGTCCATCAAGTCAGTGATGCCATCCAGCCATCTCATCCTCTGTCGTCCCCTTCTCCTCCTGCCCCCAATCCCTCCCAGCATCAGAGTCTTTTCCAATGAGTCAACTCTTTGCATGAGGTGGCCAAAGTATTGGAGTTTCAGCTTTAGCATCATTCCTTCCAAAGAACACCCAGGACTGATCTCGTTTAGAATGGACTGGTTGGATCTCCTTGCAGTCCAAGGGACTCTCAAGAGTCTTCTCCAACACCACAGTTCAAAAGCATCAATTCTTCAGTGCTCAGCTTTCTTCACAGTCCAACTCTCACATCCATACATGACCACTGGAAAAACCATAGCCTTGACTAGACGGATATTTGTTGGCAAAGTAATGTCTCTGCTTTTGAATATGCTATCTAGGTTGGTCATAACTTTCCTTCCAAGGAGTAAGCGTCTTTTAATTTCATGGCTGCAGTCACCATCTGCAGTGATTTTGGAGCCCCCAAAAATAAAGTCTGACACTGTTTCCACTGTTTCCCCATCTACTTCCCATGAAGTGATGGGACCAGATGCCATGATCATTGTTTTCTGAATGTTGAGCTTTAAGCCAACTTTTTCACTCTCCACTTTCACTTTCATCAAGAGGCTTTTCAGTTCCTCTTCACTTTCTGCCATAAGGGTGGTGTCATCTGCATATCGGAGATTATTGATATTTCTCCTGGCAATCTTGATTCCAGCTTGTGCTTCTTCCAGCCCAGCGTTTCTCACGATGTACTCTGCATAGAAGTTAAATAAGCGGGGTGACAATATACAGCCTTGATGAACTCCTTTTCCTATTTGGAACCAGTCTGTTGTTCCATGTCCAGTTCTAATTGTTGCCTCCTGGCTCGATAAAGGACAGAAATGGTATGGACCTAACAGAAGCAGAAGATATTAAGAAGAGGTGGCAAGAATACACAGAAGAACTGTACAAAAAAGATCTTCACGACCAAGATAATCACGATGGTATGATCACTCACCTAGAGCCAGATATCCTGGAATGTGAAGTTAAGTGGGCCTTAGAAAGCATCACTATGAACAAAGCTAGTGGAGGTGATGGAATTCCAGTTGAGCTATTCCAAATCCTGAAAGATGATGCTGTGAAAGTGCTGCACTCAATATGCCAGCAAATTTGGAAAACTCAGCAGTGGCCACAGGACTGGAAAAGGTCACTTTTCAATCCAATCCCAAAGAAAGACAATGCCAAAGAATGCTCAAACTACCGCACAATTGCACTCATCTCACACGCTAGTAAAGTAATGCTCAAAATTCTCCAAGCCAGGCTTCAGCAATATGTGAACCGTGAACTTCCTGATGTTCAAGCTGGTTTTAGAAAAGGCAGAGGAACCAGAGATCAAATTGCCAATATCCACTGGATCATGGAAAAAGCCAGAGAGTTCCAGAAAAACATCTATTTCTGCTTTATTGACTATGCCAAAGCCTTTGACTGTGTGGATCACAATAAAGCCTCTGTTAGATCCTCTTAATTATTTTTGTTTGTTTTGACATAGAATTGTATCCCCTAGACTCAGTATAAAATAATGATGATGAAAATATTAATAAGAGCTAACACTTCAGATTCCAGACATGGTACCATATGTCATCATCTGCGAAGATGCCATGAGCCAGGATGTCCTCACTCTATAGATGAAATAACTGAGGCTTGAATATCCTTTATTAAGGTATACGATTTGATACCCTTGTTTGCCGGGAGCCGGTGAGGCATTCCACTCGTGACAAAGGTCATGAGGAAGGAGGCTCGGCATACGCAAAGGCCTCAGGAGTCCCCCTAGATATTCTCGAGCATCTACCCCTAAAAACCAGAGTCTGCCTACTTTATTGCTTTGTGCTCTCACCTCTGACTTTACTGGGGGCTGTCTCCCACCACCATCTCACTTTCTCTGACAAAGAGTTAACTTACAGCTCCAATTAATAAAGTTCCTGGGCGATTAAAAATGTTTAAATCCAAACCCCTCAGATAGCTCTCTAACTCGCCTGACAAGTTTACCTGGACTCCTACAGCTATGCATATGATTTTTTACAGTCTCCCAGCCTCGAGAGGCATGGGAAGCTTAAGATATTCAAATAGCTTAGAGCCTCTCAGAGAGGCTGTCAGAATAAAACTAGTAAAAGATCTCATTGATGAGCCAATGCTTGCTGCCAAGTTTCCACATCCCCTGTATTGTATCCTTGAATGTGTATTAATTAATATAGTTGGTATGTAGAAAAAATAAGTAGTGGCCTTGGTGTTAGCAACTTTAGACCCTTAAGGTAATAAATTCTTTCCTTTGTTGTAAACCCATTGCACCTCTGCCCTATAGGAATGCAATTTTATCTAACACCTTCGGAAGATGGCACCAAACCTTAAAATAATTACTCTTAGAGAAAATAAGTCTTATAGTTGATAAACCTTTGTCAAGAGTCATAAAATGTTAATAGGCCTCCTGGCCAGAAGATGATGTAAATCACCTAAACCATTTGTATACAATAAATTTGCAGGAAAGAAACCCTGGTTTTTGATAAGGATCAAAGACTGCTGACTTTGTATCCCCTATTATCCTCTGTGTGTAACTTAGGGTATAAAAACCCCTGTTGAAAATAAAGCTACGGGCCTTGCTCACCAAAGCTTGGTCTCCCCATGTCATTTTTCTCCTTAACTTCCAGCTGAGTCTCCATCTGGAGGGCGGAGGTCCTCTGCGACCATTTATTTGTCTGGGCTTCTAAGACCCACTCGAGAAGGTGTCTAAGGTGGGGCACCTTCCACTATTAGAGAGGGCGCCTGCGGCTTCCGTGGTCAGAGCTAACCTGGTGTCACAGGTTATATTGATTTTCCGCGTAAACCAAGCTACTCAGCCTCTTTTCTCCACTGAATTTTCCTACTGAGCTATCCTCATTCTATTACTCTTTATATCTTTGATGAATATGTAAATAGGTCGCCGACGCCGTCTCTCCTTCGAATACCCTGGATCAGCCAGGGTTGGACCTCGGCACTTGCTCCTAATATTAAGCCTTACTACAAAAAATGTTTTTGGAATAATGATTCATCAGAAGCCCTTTAGCAATTACATATGAATTTAAATAGACTGTGCAGTTTTTTATGAAGTAAATACAGAGTAATCACAAATTTCAGTATATCTAATACTTAAGAGTGAAACTGAAAAATCAATACTTGGAAAAGTTTAGAAAACACTGATATAGGTAGTGAAGACATAGTGCTCAATTATGAAGTGTGGCTTGGTAAAGACTTTCCCCAATTCTCAGAGTTTCCATGGCAGCTTAAAATTAATATGCCTCTCCACATTACCTTTCCTGCTTTATGACAAGGGAAAACCCTAGACTCCCCAAATAAGAGATCCAAAATAGTACAAGTCCAGCTTGTTATTTTAGACATCATAGGGAAAAGTTGCTTATCATTATCATTACCTTCCGCTTCTTTTTTGTTCTAATTTTGATATTTTCTCAAACTTATCTTCCATATATTTTTTTAGTTTCCCACTATGGCTTTTCAAGTTGCAAAATATTTTCAAATTCTGAAAGTTTACTTGTTAGACTTTTGATTTTGTGAAGGCTGAATACTACTTTATCGCCTAAGGTTTTAACTGAGTTTTGTTGAAATTTTCTTCTGTTCACTGCATTATCTCTGTTTTCTGCTGCTGCTAAGTCGCTTCAGTCGTGTCTGACTCTGAGTGACCCTATAGACGGCAGCCCAGCAGGCTCCCCCGTCCCTGGGATTCTCCAGGCAAGAACACTGGAGTGGGTTGCCATTTCCTTTTCCAGTGCATGAAAGTGAAAAGTGAAAGTGAAGTCGCTCAGGCATGTCTGACCCTCAGCGACCCCATGGACTGCAGCCTACCAGGCTCCTCCGTCCGTAGGATTCTCCAGGCAAGAGTACTGGAGTGGGGTGCCATTGCCTTCTCCATATCTCTGTTTATTCCAAGTTATATCAGTGTGTTTTGATTGAAGTCTTCTCTATTACAAGCTCTGCTCTAATGTCTGATAATCACCATTTTCTGTTAATATGTAATCATTTTTTATTTTAAAATATTTTACTGCAGTGTATCATCAGAGAGAAAGTGTAGTTAACAATTAATTATCACAATAGAACACCTATGTGTAATTTGCTTCTCCAAAGCCAGTGAAGGGAGATTGATGTAGTGGGTCTCTTAGAAAGATAGATTCTTATATAAAGTAACCATCATGGGAATGAGATCCCATCATCTTTGGTATTCTATTTTTAGAGAGGAGAGGATTACACAAGATTGCGAATGAATATCAAGAAGTAAAGATCATGGGGCCCAAACTGAAGTCTGTCCTCCACACCAAGGTTACAGTAACGATAGTAATGATGGACTATTATAATATTGTTCTTATAATGCTTTATGCTTTTTAAATGGCTTCACATACATGTTTGTTTCTCTGAATATAGGTATCAGAGGCTCTAACTCAAGTGTAAGCGCTGTTTAGCCTAGGATTCAGGCACTTCTGGTATGCTCAGAGACCTACTGAGATACCACCCCTTAAGGGGACAGCTATATTAAGGATAAAAGAACCTCTTGATAAATAAGAGTTTGGTTCAAGGACGATTAGGCAGCACTGATGGCATGATTATTTTTTAATAGCACAGAAACATCGATCAAGCTATTTCATAGCCTCAAGACCCAACAAAAGGTTTAGGGAATTTCAATAAAATCGGATAGAGCAATGGTTCTCAAACTTGAGTGCATTGGGATCACTTGGAGTAGGTTCGAGGTGGGGTTCCCAAATGTGCGTTTCTAACATGATCCCAGGTGATGCTGCTACTGCCAGCCTACGCTTAAACTCTATTTACTTTGTTATTTATATCTCCTTTGGATAAAGACACGCTTTAGAAAATGAGGTTCAAGAGTTTCTGACTTTTCTAATTTCAATATTCAGGAAAACTGGCAAAGGCATGTATGAACCTTATATTTTTATGTGTGTAGAGATGAACTCATTGGATAATCTCCTTGTTATCTTAGAAAGTATATGATGAACCATTTCCTTAGAAGATGAATAGGATAGGTGGCAGTTAGTAAGACGGAAGCATCTTAACTAAAAATTCAAGAAAAATGGGATGTGTGGAAATAAACAGAGACCACCCAAGTGAGAACAAGCGCAGAGGCTACTTACTCACAGTTTGCTAAAGCAAGAAATCAGTCACCATTACTTGTGTTTGACAGAAAGGCAGGCGAAGCAGTGGGCAAGCTTAATAGTGGATATGAGGAGTTTTTAGATATCCTGTGATTGAGGTCATTGGCTGTGCAGCACTGAAGTTGTTGGAAGCAGGCTAATTAGAAGTGGCGCATCTTATGCTATTGGTTTGGGGAACATATTTAGCTTTCTCTGGTTGGTTCGGAATTGGAAACAAGGGTAAAAAAATAGGGAAGCTGACAATCACTGAACAAATCTTGAACCATTCAAAGCCAGTTGCTGAGGAGGCTGTGACTGGCTTCCTAGGAAGGCTGCTGCAGAGGCTGTGGGTCAGAGTTCTACTTATTATATATGGACTGACCATTGTCCACTTCTAACTCAGTTTTTCAGGCCCTTACCAGGTTGTCAACCAGAGCAGGCAGGCAGACCCTGGCTGCTGGGCCAACTTTATCTACCAGGCACAGTAGACCCAGTGTCAAAAGCTCATGATACTCCTAGGAGCATATGAAACTGTAAAATTCCTTTTAATATCAGAAAAAAATTTATATTGGTTACAAAATTTTTAATGATTAATATCAATGCATTTGTCTTTATGGCAACTCAGTGTTCCAAGGATGTAAATGCTGAATATGGTAAAGAGTCAGCATGGCCATAGGAGGAAATGAGAATGGGGCTTGGGAAAAGTGGATTATAGTCACAGGTCCTAGACAGGAGGCACTGTGTACCATGCAGGATGATGGGGAAAGTATCAGTGTTGAACAAGCCTTTACTGGAGTTTCTGTAGAGAAGCAAGACAAAGCAGAGTGAGCAGTTTAGGACTGGCTGGTCTGAACAATTCCTGCAGGCTATGGCCCATAAGAGGGGTTTCTTCTTGTCTGATGCCTGGCCCTCAGATGATTTAGGATGAGGGAGGTACTGTCTCGGTGTGTGAGAGTCAGATAAGGAGATGGTTGGGTACATAGACTCAGAATTGGTTGCTTTGCATTTGAAAGGCATGCTCTTCAAAAAAGTTATTATTTTCAAGAATCAGCCAGCCCCAGCAGCAGCAGTCTGTCCCTGAGTCTGCAAGGCTTTCAAATGTCAGAGCACCAAAAAGACAGAAAATAGGGAAATATAATGTTGTCTTTGGGATAAAGGGAAGACAAACATGAACAGAGAATCTTTGAAAACAGAGAACACACATTCATGAAATATGGCTTTTAATATTTTTTGTGGAAGAGGAGGCTCATGAAAGTCATAATGCAGCCTCTCCTGGGTGCACAATCTGGGTTGGACTTCACTTGGAGGGTTTGAATGAGCAGTGGGAGGAAACCATCCAAATAGAAAGAGCTGAATGAGCTGACATCACAACTTCTGACCACTGCCACTCTGGGCCCATATAACTAGCGTCCTCATTTGCTCTGTTGATCTCCTCCTCCTAGTCCCTGGTGGCCCAGACTGTAAAGAATCTGCCTGCAATGCAGGGGACCCGGGTTCAATCCCTGGGTTGGGAAGATTTCCTGGAGAAGGGCAGTATTCTCGCCTGGAGAACTCCAGGACAGAGGAGCCTTGGGGGGCTACAGTCCATGGGGTTGCAAAGAGTTAGACAGGACTGAGTGACTAACAGATACACACAGTACTTACTCCAGAAGATCGGCTTTCACCTGTGCACTCTTACTGATTTTCTGGTCTCTGCTTACTTCTTCTGCTTCTCAAAGTTCATACTTAAAGCCAATCCTGACATCTGCCTTAGGATCACTGGTTTGGCCACATAGGCAGTCTGCTAGTCACATCATACTAAAAATAAAAAGTGTTTGCTTTAAAAAAAACCTAACCTTTCTGAATCTATATTTAAAATAACATGAGCTAGTCAGCAAATAATATTATTCCTAAAGAGAATGCTGAATTAAGTCAGTTTTGATTGTGTACATTATTATTTTTATTAACTATTATAGTTTTAAGGGCTTCCCTGGTAGCTCAGATGGTAAAGATTCTGGCTGCAATGTGGAAGACCTGGGTTCTATCCCTGCCTGGGTCAGGAGAAGGAAATGGCATCCCACTCCAGTATTCTTGTCTGGAAAATCCCATGGATGGAGGAGCCTGTCCAGCTACAGTCCATGGGGTCACAAAGAGTCAGACATGATTGAGCGACTAACATCATAGTTTTACACAGTTAGGAATATATACTAATATATTAGTATATATTCACAGTTAGCAATATAATACTACAAATAAGCAAAGGGTATTTTTCAAGAAATGTTCATTATGTGTTCTCTCATTTTATTTGAATCTTATTACTTTCATATTATAATTCATCTGGACTTTCTCTTTCATATGCACATCAAAAATCAGTTTTAAATTATTAAAATTCCCTATAAAAATCTTCAATTTAGATGCTGTACTTTATTGTAGTCATAAGGCTTTAGTCATTGACTGAGGGCTTGAAAAGTCATTATTTTCTCTTTGTCTTACAGCAAAAAAATGTTAATTCATACCTCTTTACTGTGCAAATCTCAGAGAATATTTGTCTTCAGATATGTAGCCTGGAGTTTACCCTTTAGATATTCAAATAAACTCAACACCATTTTCAAACTTTCAATTCTTTACCCAGAAACTTTCCATAGGAACTGAGAAACAAAACGAATATATAAATATCAAAACAGACTCACAAGTATAGAGAACAGACTAGAAGTTACTAGAAGGGAGAGAGATGGGGGGATGGGTGAAATGGATGAAGGGCTTTATAAGGTACAAACTACCAGTTATAAAATAAATGTCACAGGGATATAATGCACAGCACAGGGGATACAGTCAATGAAAAAATACCAAATCACTATGTTGTATACCTGAAACTAATATAATATTTTAAATCAACTATTTCTCAAAAAATAAAAAGAAAGAAAAGAAATTTGCAGTAGCTCAAGGGCAGATTATTACCAGTTTTTGGAGAGGGCATATGAATATTGTGTGGGGGGGCGGGGGCAGTGGCTTCCCTGAAGACTCAGACAGCAAGGAATCTGCCTGCAATGCAGGAGACCTGGGTCCAATCCCTGGTTTGGGAAGATCCCCTGGAGAAGGGAATGGCTACCCACTCCAGTATTCTTGCTTGGAGAATTCCATGGATGGAGGAGCCTGGCAGGCTACAGTCCATAGGGTTGCAAAGAGTTGGATGTGACTAAGTGACTAACACTTCAAATATTCTAACTGTTCTTATTTAACATATTGAGATCACAAAGGCCACCACTGGGTGGAATGAATTATTGGTTCTCTGAATGGGGTGCTGTAGTTGGCAATCAATTCCAATGGGGGTGGTGATAGGAGCAGGAAAAAAAACAGAAATAAATAATAATGACCACTTCTTGATGAATTATTGCAATGGGGTTAAGAGCTACCAGTAGCCAAAATTATTTTAAAAGAAATAGCTATATATCCATCAAAAATTTCTTCCATGGAATGCATGAAATCACAAAGGGAAAAATAGGAGAGTGAATGGAGAGTAGATATTTTAAATACAATTAATTAGTTCTCTTCAAGAAATGGTTTTGGGAAAATTGGATTGCCAGATGCAGAAGAATAAAAGTGGATCTATCTTATGTTATATTTAAATGACAACTCAGACTGGATTCAGTTCAGTTCAGTAGCTCAGTCATGTCCAACTCTGCGACCCCATGGACTGCAGCCTGCCAGGTCTCCCTGTTCATCACCAACTACCAGAGTTTATTCAAACTCATGTCGATTGAGTTGGTGATGCCATCCAACCATCTCATCCTCTGTCATCCCCTTCTCCTCCCACCTTCAATCTTTCCCAGCATCAGGGTCTTTTCCAGTGAGTCAGCTCTTCATATCAGGTGGTCAGAGTATTGGAGTTGCAGCTTCAGCCTCAGTGCTTCCAATGAATATTCAGGACTGATTTCCTTTAGCATGGACTGGTTGGATCTCCTTGCTGTCCAAGGGACTCTCAAGAGTCTCCTCCAACACCACAGTTCAAAAGCATCAATTGTTTGGCCCTCAGCTTTCTTTATAGTCCAACTCTCACATCCATACATGACTACTGGAAAAACCATAGCTTTGACTAGATGGACTTTTGTTAGCAAAGTCATGTCTCTGTTTTTTAATATGCTTTCTAGGTTGGTCATAACTTTTCTTCCAAGGAGCAAGTGTCTTTTAATTTCAAGCCTGCAGTCACCATCTGCAGTGATTTTGGAGCCTCCCAAAAAGTAAAGTTTATCTGTTTCCCCATCTATTTGCCATGAAGTGATGGGACCAGATGCCATGATCTTCATTTTCTGAATGTTGAGCTTTAAGCCAACTTTTTCATTCTCCTCTATCACTTTCATCAAGAGGCCTGAAGTTTTAACACTCCTTGAAGAAAACATAAGCAGTAAGTTCTTTGACACTGGTTTGGCAATAATGCTTTGATTGTGACAACAAGCAAAGACAAGAAAAGCAAACTTTTTTTAAAAAAAACTAAACATCTATTCAAAGGAAACCATCAACAAAACAAAAAGGCACCCTGTGGAATGGGAGCAATATTTGCAAATCCACATATCAGGGAAGGGTTTAATAACAAAACATACAAATAATTTATATAACTTAATATCAAAAAACCACATATAATCCAATTAAATAATGGCCTAAGAACCCAAACACTCTTCTAAAGACATGTAATGGCCAACATGTACATGAAAAAGTGCTCAACATTACTAATCATCAGGGAACTGCAAATTAAAACCACAATGATGTAGTATCTCATACCTGTTAGATGACTACTGTCAAAAGAAGAGAGAGAATAAATGCTGGTAAGGATGTAGAGAAAAGGGAACTCTAGTGCACTTGTTGGTAGGCAGGCAAACTTGTATAATCATTATGGAAAACAGTATGGAGATTCCTTAATAAGTTAAAAATAGAATTACCATATTATCCAGCAATCCTGCTTTTGGGTATATATCCAAAGGGTATATATCATAGAGTTATCTGCACTTCTATCTTCACTGCAGTACTATTCACGGTAGCCAAGGTATAGAAATAACCTGTGTCCATCAGTTAATGAAAGTGTCAAGAAAATGTTAGATGGATAGGTGAATGGATAGATAGATAATGGATAGATGGATGGATAGATAGACAGACAGATAGGAGGCCCATGAAGACATGATGCTCTTGAAAAGGATAATGAGAATGTTGGATCAGATAGCCCTTAGGGAGAGGATGAAGAGGTGAAGAATACTAAACTGTCTGCTTCAGTTTCACGCTCTCATCTTGGGACTGTTTGATTTGTATTTGTGAAGTAGCCCATGGTGGCCCTATCTTGTCAATGAAATTGATGTTTCTGTTTTCAAAAACCATATATTTTATGTATAGCATTTATATTTGATTTATATATACCATGCTATATTATTCAGGCTTAGAAAGACAGTAATCATCCTGTCATATGCCACCTGTTTGAACCTAGAGGTCACTAGGGTAAGTGAAATAAGCCAGACCAAGTCAAATCCCGAAGGCTGCGATTTACATGTGAATCTAAAAGTAACAGCAGTACCAACAAAGTGGGATACACGGAAACAGAGTAGAAAAGTGGCTCTCGGGGTCCGGGCGGTCTGCGGGACTTAGGGTTGGTAAAAAGGCGCAAACTTTTCAGTTATAAGATGAACAAGGTGGGCTCTAGGGTATAACATGGTGACCATAGTTGATAACACTGTATTGTAGAATGGAAATTTTCTGAGAGTAGAACCTAAATATTCTCACCCAAAGGAGGAGGAGGAGGAGAAAGAGAAGAAAAATATGTGAGACGATGGATGCATTAACCAACCAGATGGCAAGGGGGATCCTTTCACAATATATATGAATATTAGACTATCACATTGTACACTTTAAATAATTACAAATTTATCTGTCAACTGTACCTTAATAAAGCTAAAAAAACCTATATTTTTCAAGCCTTTTGAAGTAAGGATTTTTTTGAACTGTATCTAAATGGTATTTCTAATTAACACTCTATAGCCAGGTCCCATCTCAATTCAATCAAATAAGCCCTGTTATCTTTACTGGGCTTCTGAATAAGATGTTATGTAAGAAAGTTTCACGGCTCACAAATTTTTTCAAACACCACATCAAATAATACAAAAGGTTCTTCCAAATTTGCTTCTCTGTGACAATGATTTGAGAAAGTCAACTAAAAGATTAATGAAAAGCCATGAATATAATTTTGTCACTGTGGACCTGAGAGAAAGTGATTTCAGGCAGTGGTTGGGGGCTGGGGTCAGACTGTAAAGGGCTGAAGAGGGTAAGGATGCTGTGGAAGGCAGAGACAGACACTGGATCTATTCCTTCAGTAAGTCCAGGGGTGAAAAAAAAAGAGAGAAAATGGGTCAGGGTTGAGGATTACATTCTGTCGGGACTATAGAAGATTGGGTTTCTAGGTAGAAGGGCAAATGTAGTGAATGTAAAGAAAGTGCTGCTCCAGTAAGACAGAATAGCCAATGCAGCAAGATCAGCTTCAGTGACATCCAGATACTTTAGTCCTTGAAGGCACAGCCTTAAAGACACGGAAATATTAGTGTCTACTTAGAAACTGAAATGTACTAAATGAAAACGGAAATTTGTGTGTATAAAGATGGAGGAGGTAAAGCTATTACATACATCTTAGTAAGTTTTTCTTTCTTTTAAAACATTTGTTTGGCCGCATAGCATGTGGGATCTTAGTTCCACAACCAGAGATCGAACCTGTGCCCATGAGGCAGGTCAGGAAGATCCCCTGGAGAAGGAAATGGCAACCCACTCCAGTATTCTTGCCTGGAGAATCCCATGGACAGAGGAACCCTGGCGGGCTATAACCCATAGGGTCCCAAAGAGTCGGACACAACTGAAGTGACTTAGCACACACACGTGGCTTGAAAGCTTAAGCACTGGCCTGCCAGGGGAGGCCAATAATACATATTTTTAACACTACAAAAATGCAGACATAAATCTTTGGGACATTTTCATAAAGTGTCCAAGTTTCTTAAAAAAAATTCAAACCTATGATTAATATGGGAACATCTTCTATGTATAATAATGAATCTGACAATATGTTTCTAGTATCATCTTTTAGAACTTTTAGGATTTCCATTCTACTAGGAAACTTTTAACTTTGAAACAGCAAGTAGTATTCTTCTCCTTGAAATGTCTGCAGTGTTTGTAATGTACTGAAGTTTGATTAAAAGGACAGTTAATGCAAACATAAATCCCTTAAAATATTTAGAGCACACGAGTTTCAACCCATTTTGTATTTATAAGACAACATTTTAAAATGAATCTCTCTTAAGAAAGGAGGCTATTAGATTGAGCAATGTCTTCTCTTCCCAATAGAGTATTAGACAAGCCGAATGTATAAATCTACTTTATGTTACTTTATCATCAGTTGATGTTCAATGGACTCTTGGTATGAGGACTATAAATATCTGACAAAGGAATAAACACTGTGTGGAAGAAAATTGACTGTAACTGAAGAAGGTGTTGTGAATAGGCCTCCATGGAATTATCCGCTCGGTCTTAGAGACTTCTGTTTTTGCTTTGTGACTTTCAAAGGTATCATGATTTTTCTTATGTAGGGGTAGTTTGGAAGGACTTCAGGGGAGAGGCCTGTGCCCTCGTTGTCCCCGGGGATAGTTACCAAGTCTCTTGTTGAAGCTCATGTGTGATGTCCATCCAGAAACCTATTTTAAACTGTTAAACCAACAATGGTGAAGCCTTGACTTACAGAACCTTCCAGCTTCCCCAGTAAAGCTGTACCACGTGTCATCTTGTTGTTTTGGAGGTAACAGGTTATAACTAATCATGATAGACACGGTCACTGTTTCTTCCCCTCCGTTCTTTTCTCGATCCCTCTCTCTGCACTTGACTTCTCATTCCAGAGTATAAAAGGAAATGCCGACAAGCAATTCCCAGGTGTGACATTTAGGAAAACTGGTGCTGAAATTAAAATCTTCAGCAGTGGGGACTTCCCTGGTGGTACAGTGGCTAAAATTTGGTATTCCCAATGCAGGGGGCCCAGGTTCCATCCCTGGGAACTAAATCCCATATGCTGCAACTAAGAGTTCACATGTCACAACAAAAATTCCTGCATGCCGCAACTAAGACCCAGTGTAATCAAATAAATGCATTTATTTTTTTTTAAATCCTCAGCAGTGGTTCTCATGGTGAATGGCTATGGTGGCAAGGATTCCTCACCATTTTTTTTTCATCCCTTCCAAACCAGGAGCAGTATTTTATAATCTATGTGTAAAGGTATGGAAAACAATCAGTGAAGATACAAGCAATTGCTTGTTATGTCATGAAGCTCTGATAAGAGCGATTGGGGAGAAGATGATGAAAGAGGAGGAGAAAGTCTGTGATGGAGACAGACCTTCAGCATGAACTTTGAGAATGAGTCACCCCTGGGAGTTCTCTTCTGGCAGAAAACAGAAGATCAAGTACATTTAGGACTCTGTTTGTGTTCTTCAAACCTCTGGCCCTGGCAGAATGAAACTATCATTATTGCCATGATGAACAAATAGAGCATAACTTCATCAACTGGCTTGGTTTTAGAGAGGTGTTGTGTGCTAAGTTCCTTCAGTGGTGTCAGACTCTGCAACCCAATTGCCTGTACCACCCCCCCCCCCGCCAGGCTGGAGTGTGTTTCCATGTCCTCCTCCAGGGGATCTTCCCAACCCAGGGACTGAACCCACATCTCTTATGTCTCCTGCACTGGCCGACAGGTTCTTTACCATTAGCTCCACCTGGCATTGTTTAAAGCAGGACATCTAAACAGGGGACCATGTGCTGAGCTAAGACAGGTCTGTGAGCTCCCTAAAGTGCTAAGCAAAATTTTATAAAATTTGTTTATTTTTTATGAGGAAAGATATGCCTGGCAGAATATTACTTAGGAAAGTCCAATCGAATTTCATTCCACACCAGCATCTCTCCTTTATAAAGTTCATCAAACTCAGACTCAAATGAGTGAAAGCATGTGCCCACTGTCACAGTAACTGCTTCCTGGATTTACCCCCAGACCCCTGGTGTTTAAATGGTGCCTTAGTGTCCTCAGAGACACAAATTTCCTTTGCAGAACACCTACTATTTGTCATTGTTTTAATCTCTTCAAACTGCTATAGCAAAGTTCCACATGCTGAGTCACTGAAACCAATAGAAATCAGGACTTCCCTGGCCCAGTGGTTAAAAATCCACCTTGCAACATGGGGGACTCAGGTTTGATCTCTGCCTGGGGAACTAGAATCACACACGCACTAACTGAAGCCATAAGCCACAACTACCGAGCTGGCACCCCACAACTAGAGAGTCTGTGCACTGCAGTGAAAGATCCCACATGATGCAGTGAAGATCCCACGTGCCGCAACTAAAACTAGAAGCAGCTAAAAAAGAAAAAGAACAGACAGACATAAAACCACAGTAGAAAGTATGCTCCAATGCCTCTGGAGGACAGAAGTCTGAAATCAAGGTGTTGGCAGGGCCACGCTCCATCAGAAACTCTGGGTAGAATCCTTCCTTTTCTCACCCTAGCTTCTGGTGGTAGCCAACAATCCTTGACTTTCCTCGACTTGCAGCTACGTCACTCCGACCACTCCCTCCGTGACCATTCGTGACTTTCTCCCTGGGCACCTCTGTCTTCACATGGCATTTCCTCTTCTTGAAGGACAACAGATTAGGGCCCACTCTACTGACATATCTTATCTGGATTATATCTGCAAAGGCTATATCCAAGTAAGGTCATATTCATAGCCATGGACATTTAGGATTTCAGCTTATCTTTTGGGGTAACAATTCAACTCATGAATAACCTAGATTCCCCTCTATTTTCATCCCTAAAATAACTATTTTCCCTCCAGCTTTGTAAAGCTATTAGTTCAGAACTAATGGAATTTATTCTACCCAGTGTTCACCCATTGAGTGCAGGTCAATCATTTGCTAAGTCATCTGCAAATCATCCTGAACTCGACGGGACTGTGACATGCCACTGATGTACATTCTGAGCCTTATCCAAGCTTAGAGACCTGAGCTTCTCAATGCGGTCTGGTGTGTTGACTCTGAAACACTGATAAACAATCTCCTGGACCTCCACACATCTGACATAAATAACCCACGATTTTTTTTCCTGGCTTGTTTATGAGCATATCTTGGAGAGCAAAGTAAAGCCTTCCTGAAGGGAAGATATATTACGTCTATTGCTTTTTCCATCCATAAAACTGGTCACTCCATCACAAAAGAAAATGAGAATTAGTCTGATATTAGTCCTTTTTCCTATGGCTGAGTTGACTCTTTTCCAGTCCTCCTTTGCTAGTTTGGGAATCCAAAGAGTAAAAATACACACAAACACAACATTTTGCTTAAAATATAAGGCTGCAGAAATTTTATGTGCCACTTTCTTCCTATTTGGGATTGCATGATAATTCAGGTGGTAAAGAAGCTGTCTGCAATGCAGGAGACCCTGGTCAATTTCTGAGCCGGGAAGATCCACTAAAGTAGGGATAGGCTACCCACTCCACTATTCCTGGGCTTCCCTCATAACTCAGGTGGTAAAGAAGCTGCCTTCAATGTCGGAGACCTGGTTCAATCCCTGGATTGGGAAGATCCTCTAGAGAAGGGAAAGGCTACCCACTAGAGTATGCTGGCCTGGAGAATTCCATGGAATTCTTGGGGTTTAGTCCTTGGGGTCACAAAGAGTCGGATACTACTGAGTAACTTTCACTTTCCTTCCTATTTAGCATTTTTGACCTTCTTAGATAAATGGGCATTTTTGGACTCTCTGCCCTTAAGAAACTTCATAATTCTCAGGGTAAATTATAAATTTCAGACCATTCATACCCATAGAAGGGATATATCCCTTTAGCCTATTACTTCCTTAGATTCCCCTGAAACTCTCTTGAGACCAGTTGTTGAACGACATAATGGAAACTAATATAAAGATGGGGCATTAAAATAGAGAAGACAGAACAAGTACCCTACACTGAAAAGTGAATGCTTAACTGCTCTGTAGCATCATTTATCCATTTAATGTTATAACCTAAAAGTCGCATGTTGATATATTAACTATCTTTAATATTGGGAAGGAATCTCACTCTTAGGTTAAGTGAGATTATGCCATTTTTCACTCACAGCTGGTTTTGACCTTACAGTGATACTCTAACTGAATTCAGGAAAAATTAAATTTTATTCACTAAGTTTCACTACCTGTGAATTACCTGAAACATTTCAGTTCTCTAGCAGGACATCAGTAGCTTGTTACTGTGTGTGGCATTTGTCTATGCATGTGGCTGAGTATGAAGGAATCCTGCTAAATTTGCTTTGAAAAATAGTATGAACTATTTAACTTCACCTTGGCAACCTGTCTTGTGGGACCAGGATCCTTTTGAGAGCAAATTTCACTGTCTTGACTTGAGACTAAAGGCTGTCTGTTGACTTCTCTTCTCATCTTCCTTTTCTGTACAAGAAATGTGGCAATAATGTCTATATTTGTCTATTTTCAGGACTTTCTGCTCTGTCATGTCATCTCCTCCATCCCACTTTTTGGTCTCTCAAGTGACTCCATTCAACACATTTCTGGCGGAGATTTACCGTGGTACCATGAATGGTCGTTAAGTTACTGGACATTCAAATTTGGCTGTGTGTTCTGATAATTGCTATGAACAGATGATGGAGAACTAGACTTTTGGAAATGTTTGGACCCTGTTTCATTTTCAAACTTCATTTTCCAACGTTTGATCATGCACATCACCAAACGTAATGATGTGCATTGTGTACATCACCTGTATCTCTACCATTTAATTCTTGGCTCCTTATTTTTTTTAAGATTCACAGCCATCTGAAAGAACCAAGGACTGATTTCTCAGCAATCTGAACGAACATGAGTTTGGCCTTTTCAGATATTCGGAATTATCTCTGCACGTGCATCAAAATCTGACCGAAAGATTAGCCACTGAGTGAAACAACCAGATGCCTCAATAAAAATAAATAAGCATATCAAGGAACATAAAATAAATCACTATTGATCAGATACAAAAGGCACTTCATAAGGAGAAACATGGTGGACCCAATTTCAGTGAGAAAAAAAAAATCTCAAATTGATTATTGGACATTGACTAGATAAAACAAACACCTGTTGCTTTGAAGTTTTAATCATTTTTTATTTTTGCTCTTAGCATAAAGTCCAAACTCCTTAAAAAGCCCCTCCAGAAACAGAACAAATAACCCTAAAATTGGAACCACAAATGACCCAGAATTTCCAAGCAATTCTGAAGAAAAAAGAATAGAGCTAGAGGGTGATCCTCCCAGAATTCAGAAAATACTACAAAGCTACAGTAATCAAAACAGCATGATATTGGCACATAAACAGACGTACAAATCAATGGAACCAGAATAGAGAGGCTAGAAATAAACCCATACGCCTAGAGTCAGTTAATCTTCAATAAAGGAGGCAAAAATGTACAATGGAGAAAACACAGTCTCTGCAGTGTGGTGTTGGGAAAGCTGGACAGCTGCATATAAGTCAGTGAAGTTAGAACACACCCTCACACCATACACAAAAATAACCTCAAAATGATTTAAAGACTTAAGTATAAGTCATTACACCATATAACTGCTAAAAAAGAACATAGGTAAAACTTACTCTGACATAAATCATAGCAATGTTTTCTTAAGTCAAGTCTCCCATGGCAATAAAAATAAAAGGAAAAATAAACAAATGGGACCTAATCAAATGTATACAGTGTTGCACTGCAAAGGAAACCATAAACACAACAATATGTCAACCAACAGACTGGGAGAAGATATTGGCAAATGAATGGACTGACAAGGGCTTAATTTCCACAATATACAAGTAGCTCATGCAACTCAGTAACAACAACAACAGCAAAAACCAATCAAGAAAATGAACAGAAGACCTAAATAGACACTTCTCCAAAGAAGACACACAGATGGCCAACAGACACATGAAAAGATGCTCACCACTGCCAATTTTTAGAGAAGTGAAAATCAAAACTACAGTGAGGCAACATGTCACACTGGTCAGAATGACCGTCACCAAAATGTTTACAAATAATTCAGGCTGGAGAGGGTGTGGAGAAAAGGGAACCCTCCTACACTGTGGGTGGGATGTAAACTGGTTCAGCCACTATGGAAAACAGTACGGAGATTCCTTCAAAAACTAAAAATAGAGTTACCATATGATCCTATAATCCCACTCCTGGGCATACATCTGGCAAAGATGAAAGCTCTAATTCAAAAAATACATGCACCCTAATATTCACAGCAGCACGATTTACAATAGCCAAGACATGGGAGCAACCGAAGTGTCCATCAGCAGATGAATGGATAAGGGAGATGTATAAATATGCACAACGGAACATTACTCAGCCATTAAAAAAAGAATAAAATAATGCCATTGGTAGCGACATAGATGGACCTAGAGATTATCACACCAAGTCAGATAAAGACAAATATCATATGATATCACTTATATGTGGAATCTAAAATCTAGTACAAATGAACTCATTTACAAAACAGAAAGAGACTCACAGACATAGAAAACAAACTTATGGTGAGCGCAGGGGAAGAGGTGGAGGATAAACTGTGAGTATGGGACTAACCAGCACACGACTATACAAGAAGGCCCTCTACGTTTCCAGCCCTCCTTACCTTACCCTACTTCAAGCTTGCACTCTATGTCCAAGCAAATGAAACTTTGACCATTTACAAAGATTAATACATTGGGCTCTCTCTCAGCTCTAAGCCCCTCCATAGACTGTTTTGCCTAGAGTAGTTTTCACCTCTGTGTTTACATTTCCTTAAGACCTCAATATCTAATTTCTTCCAAGAAGATTTTTCTGACTCATTAACTGTGTGAGGTTCCCCCACTCTCTCTGCTACCATGAGACCTTTTACTGCCCATAACATGCACTTGAATCAAAGTACTGTGGTCCTCTGTCTCATCTCCCTCCTTTCTTGCCACGAACCCTGTGGGAGCATAAATTAAATCTGCCACTTCAATCATTGCCCGTACACTACCAGGTTCATGCAATGCTCAATGACTGTTTGATGATTGAAAGCATGAATAAAGGGAGGAACAGATTTGCTTTCCAGAAGAGGAAAATCTGTTAAAATACATTACTCAGTTGAGGGCAAAAGTTCACTTTTTAAAATGATCATTTACTGAGGCATAAAATTGTACCTCAAATTTGTATCTCCAGCACTGATTTCTCTCTTGAATCCCATATTTATGACACCCAAGTTCCTCTTAAACAACTTCAATTGAAAGTCTAATTTCAAACTGAACATATGTGAGACGTTTTCCTGGTTCTCTGACAAACCTGATCTACCTAAGTTTCTCCTCTCTGTTTTGGCAATTACATGAGCCACAGACACACACATACCCACACACACACACACACACACACACACACACACACAACTCTGTGCAATTATCAAGCCCCAAACTTTGGATTCATCTTTGCCTCTTCTTAACTATCCCCAACATTCAAGCAACAGGCAATTTTCCTAAATATATCCACGTTTGACAATCTCTCATTATTTTCCAAACTATAACCTCCTCTCACCTGTAGTATTACCATGGACTCCCGGGTGGTCTCCTTGCTTTCATTCTTGTCTTTCAGTTGACTCTCACAATCAGGATGGCCTCTTTAAAATAAAAATGCATCCCTGTCATCCCTGTATGCAAAGTCTCCCAGTGGCTTCTCATTGGGAATGCGGACTAAAGACCTTACACTTGTCCACAGACTCTGCCCTCTTATTCTCCGGGACCCCTCCTCCCGCTCTCTCTCCCCAACCCAACTCCAGTGACGCTGGTGTCCTTGCTGTTCCTTCAGTGCATCAGGCAAGCTTCCACCCAACGGCCGTGGCCACTGGTATACCCTGTCCCAGCAACAGTCTTCCCTCCCTCACAGATCACATGCCCTCCCTTCTTTCAAGTCTTGATTCCAATGTCGCCTTCTCAGGGAGGCCTTTATGGAGCACCTTTTAGAATACTGCAGTTACTCATGGTTGCTGGGTGGGGGCGTGGAAAGAGTGACGGGAGAGTTAAGGAGTTTGGGATGAACGTGCTATATTTAAAATGAATAGCTAACAAGGACCTACTGTAAAGCACAGGGAGCTCTGCTCAATGCTATGTGGCAGCCTGGATGGGAGGGGAGCGTGGTGGAGGAGGGATACACGTGTGTGTGTGGCTGAGTCCCTTCGCTCCTCACCTGAAACTGTCACAACATTGTTTGCTAATCGGCTATGCCCTAATACAAAATAAGTTAAAAAAATAAAAAACTGCAGTTACATTTTTACCATCCCGGTATTTCTTCCTTTTCCTTTCTGTTATTTATAACGTGGGATACTTCACCTCCTAAAACATCACATTATTAAGTGTTGATTTTGTTTCTGATCTGTCTTGTCCCACGGGAATAAAGGATACATAGGAAAAGGATAGCTGTCTTTCTTGCCAACTGCTGTGTTCAATGTCTAGAACAGGCTTAGCACCTAACAGGCATTCGATGATATTGGTTAATAATAATGTGAGAAACTTGAAGGCTAAAACCTCAAAAAGGCTTGTTCCATTCCTACAAGAAGGCTTCCCTGGTGGCTCAGGCAGTAAAGAAACTGCCTGCAATGCAGGAGACCTGGGTTCTATCCCTGGGTCAAGAAGATCCCCTAGAGAACACATCGGTGTTCTTGCCTAGAGAATTCTATGGACAGAGGAGCCTGGCGGGCTACAGTCCATGGGGGTCACAAAGAGTCAGACAAAACTGATCGACTAACACTAACTAAAAATGCCTATAGGAAGCTCATACTAAGGAAAATCTAGAAAAAGTCATCATTCCAACGAGGCAACAAATTTCCAGAGAGTAGCAGTCTAACATTCCTATCAACTGTTTGTTTTGACTTTAGAATATAAATGTTCAGTGTGGCCTCCGGCTAGCAGCTGACCTAGGAAAGGTACAAGCTAGAATACAATTACTGGGATAATTCTGCCTAATCAAGGTGAACAATTCTTTTACCCTTGAGTTTTGGTATCCTAGGTCCATGAATATTTTTTCATTATACAAATTGCTCCCAAGCTTTTGATATGATTCTCTTTCAAGAGACAATTTTGTGATTTTGTGTATTTCATGGATTTTTCCCCAGCCTTGAAATTCTAAGGTCTCTTAACTCGAGGGCAACTATGTTTTCTATTCAAGAAACTTGGCTGTAATTCAGTAATAACTAACTTTTCCTTTTTCTGGCCCATGGCTTAATGGGAACTCTTTACCCAGGAGCCCTGCAAGCGGAACAAGTCTTGTTTGACCACAGCAATGGCAACCCACTCCAGCACTCTTGCCCGGAAAATCCCATGGAAGGAGGAGCCTGGTAGGCTGCAGTCCATGGGGTCGCAAAGAAGTTGGACACGACTGAGCAACTTCACTTTCACTTTTCACTTTCATGCATTGGAGAAGGAAATGGCAACCCACTCCAGTGTTCTTGCCTGGAGAATCCCAGGGACGTCGGAGCCTGATGGGCTGCCGTCTGTGGGGTCGCAGAGTCGGACACGACTGAAGTGACTTAGCAGCAGCAGAAGCAGTGCTTAGCCATAGCCAGTAATGAGAGAAGGCGGAATTCTCAAGGGAGGGAGAGCACAGAGTGAATTAGCTGGTTTTGTTCAGAAACCACAGCTCAAAACACAGACACCATCTGCAGCACTCACTTCCCACTTTTCATTGTGGAAATCCCATTAAAGAAACCTCTAGAGCAATGGCATAAATATTTCAAATAGAAGTCTGCAGGAAAAGGGTGCTATTGAAAAACAATAGACTTGGAAACTTACAATCTGATCAAGCCCTCAGGAAGATAATTCAAGCTGAGGAGGTTCTCCTCTCTGTGATCTGCTGGGAGAAGATTTCCTTGTTTTATTTTGTTTAAGCCATATGGCTATTTAAAAATCCATACATTTAGCATCTATGAACGAATGAGATTTATAACCAAAGAATCAATCTTTCTTGATTTTGTCTCCAAGTATTTTGTGATTTGTAAACACTGGTTTTAAATTGGTCTGTACATTGGGGCTGGTTGGGCTCATTAGGGAGTTCTACCTTAGATAAATTACTTACTGCCACAGCCTGCCATAAAAACACTATAAATTGAATGGAGGCTTGTCATATTGCTATTTATACTCCAATGGGCTTAGTGGCTATTGGAACTGGGCAGAGCAGCCCTGGGACCAGCTAGGCCAGGCTCCCACCCTCTCCTGGATCGCTGGCAGCAGCCCAGATCTGACGATGCACAAATACACTTTTCTTGGCCACCCTGTCACGGGCCATCTCATCCTTTCAAACACTCTGGTGGATTATACAGTACCTTGATTACCACTTGAGAGAAAGCAAGAAAACACAGGGGAGGAAAATTTGATCTGTAAGGCCAAAACAGTTTGCCCTGTGGATATTAATTCTAGTTCCTGCCAGAAACGAATCTTTTCTTAGGGGTCCTACAGTAAACACATCTCCCCTAAATGGCATCCCACAAATTAAACTGAGAGGGACACGGAAAATGTTTTGTACTGGGGAGGAAGGAAACACAAAATGGTCTTACTGGTACACTTCCTCATTAGAGAAGCTATGACTACCCCTAAAAGCTTCACATTTCTTGCATGCTTCCAGAATGAAGCTTCCAGAAGGATCCTGATGTGGGCCACGGTGCTCAGCCGTGCCCATCCCAACACAAAGCGTGTCTGGAGGTGTCCTCAGGTGCTCGGTGCAGAAATGAGTGTGGGCAAAGACGAACTCGGTCATGGCCGAGAACAGGGCTGCAGGTCAAAGTTCTCACCCTGACCAAGATTAGATTCCTTTAGCCCTGGAGGTTTAATTTCTTTCATTTCAGGATGGCAAGCAACTTAAGAAACTCTTTCTTCTCCCCATTTTCTCTCATTCTCCTTTCCTTCTGCTGCTTTTTTTCTTTCAACTCCCATTTGAGTTTATTTTTTGAAGCTGATTTGGGAAGAATACATGAAAACTTTTTGAGATTCAAATTTGCATTCTATGAGCAAGAAATTATTAAGCACTTAGAGTAAGTAGGCCAGATATTCTGAGAGTTAACAGGAACAGAAAAATGGCAATGCTTTTTCAGCATAAACAAGGAACAAGTGGGTATCAGTCATGACTGTGGGTATGAGTAGGTAATGTACTGGGTTGGCCAAAATTTCATGCTGGTTTTTCCATATTACACTCGAATTAACTATTGGGCCAATCCAATATATACCTTACAAACGTGTGGGAGATCCTGTGAGTTGACTATTTAATATCCATTATCTCTTCCCACTTGGCAAATTAAATCCAGAAGTCAGATGTATAGCCCTAGAGGATAACAATGGTCTTAGGTTTGCATTTAGAAGGAAGTTTTCCACATACAGGTCTAGACAGAATACCACTTAGATGAACCACGTCAATTCCTCACCCACCTATTCCCCCCTTATGAATTGACAGATATAACTACGAAAGGCTTTGCACAATTTAGAAAGAGTTGGCCCTTTCTTGAATAGTAGGTAGACAGATCCTATGGCCTACTTGGAGAGTTGAATTAGAATGAATTAATTCCATTTGCAGCAACATGGATGGATCTAGAGCTAATCATACTAAAGTGAAGTAAACCAGTCAATGACAAATATCATATGATACAGTTTGTATGTGGAATTTTTTTTTAAAAAGATATAAATGAACTCATATTCAAAAGAGAAATAGACACAGAAAACAAACTTATGGTTAGCAAAAGGGAAAGGGGGCAGTGAGTTAAGAATATGAGATAAACATATACACACTACCATATACAAAATAGATAACCAACAAGGACCTATTATAGCACAAGAAACTAGACTCAATATTTTGTAATAGCCTATAAAGGGAGAAGAATCTGAAAAAGAATATACTGGAAATACATACATATATATATATTTACGCATATGTTTGTGTGCTCACTCACTTCAGTCATGTCATGTCTGTAACACTATGGACTGTAACCCACCAGGTTTCTCTGTCCATGGGATTCTCCAGGCAAGAATGGGGATCTTCCCAACCCAGAGATCGAACCTGAGGTCCTTACATATATGTAAGTGTATATATGTGTACATATATATGGTGTTGGAGAAGACTTTTGAGAGTCCTTTGGACTGTAAGGAGATCCAACCAGTCAATCCTAAAGGAAATCAATCCTGAATATTCATTGGAAGGACTGATGCTGAAGCTGAAGCTCTAGTACTTTGGCCACCTGATGCAAGGAGCCAACTCATTAGAAAAGACCCTGATGCTGGGAAAGAGTGAAGGCAGGAGAAGAAGGGGACAACAGAGGATGAGACAGTTGGATGGCATCACTGACTCAGTGGACGTGAGTTTGAGCAAACTCTGGGAGATAGTGAAGGACAGGGAAGCCTGGCATGCTGAGTCCACGGTGTCGCAAAGAGTCGGACACAACTGAGTGACTGAACACCACCACCACATGAAACTAACACGAAACTATCGTTGCGCCCGTAGTTTAGTTACTAAGTCGTGTCCAACTCTTTGCAACTCCATGGACTGTAGCCTGCCAGGCTCCTCTGTCCATGGGATTCTCCAGGCAAGAATACCGGAGTGGGTTGCCATTTCCTTCTCCAGGGGATATTCCTGATCCAGGGAATGAATCTGCATCTCCTGCATTGGGCAGATTCTTTACCACTGAGCCACCAGAGAAGCCCCAAATAAATTCAACTTTAATATAAAAAATTACATTAAAAAAACTAATAACAAAAGTTCCTCAAAGATTTTTTACAACTTAATCACTACAGAAACTACACACATCAAACGGCATGTTACATTTTTATCGAATACAATGACTTCAAGTTGAGCAAATATTCTACTCAACATATTAGATAAAATTAGTACTTGTTGATTTGCACTTCAACTTCTAAATTTGCCAGAATATAAGAAGCCTATCCTAAATTTAATGGGATCTCTTTTTACAAATACAACATCCAATTAAACACTGCCCTTAATTTCATTACTGAGATAGATCAGGTATTTTCTCCATTGATGTTGTCCATACTGTAATTCAAACATTTGAGAGATAATACTTTGTAACAGTGTAAGCCCTGGAGAGAGCATGGGTTTTAGATTTACATAATCTTCAATTTTAAACCTTGCATTGCTTTTTTGCTATGTGACCTTGAGAATATTACCTAAGCCTTTAAATATCATTATTTTCAGCTGAAAGCTAGAAAAAACAATACTGAGCTACCATGAAGATTAAAAAAAATAAAATTAATTAATTACCGAAAACAGTGGCTAGAAAATACTAGAACCCTAGGAAGCTCTCACTGGTACGGGTGTTATCAGCCTCAAGGTGGCTGACAGCATCTCACATCTTTACAATTATGTCTCACAACTTGTGTCAGCTCTACTTCTTGTCATCAAAAGAATAAGTAATTTTTAATCATCCATCTTATGCCATAGATTTGGTTCTGAATGACATTAAGGGCTCTCTAAAAATCAAATCCATTTGCAAATAGAAGAAGAGTAAATACAGTTACTAAACTGTTTGGAATGTGTCAAAAATATGAAGAAAATTTCAAAAAGAAAGAGTTAAAAATATTTTGGGTTATGGCAATATTATTGCAATAAATATAAACTCCCAGGTTTTAAAAGGCCAAAAGTAAATTAAGCATGAAATAATACTTTTAAAAGTAAAATAAACTCTCTTCCCTTACAGCCATACTCCATCCTAACCAACCAATAAACTTCTAACAGAAAAAAAAAAAAGCTTACATTGAAAGTTAACAATATACAATCAATTGGAATATTTGCCCCAATAATCCTTCAGCCACATTATTTGTATAGTAAGGACAATTATTTATGGCAACATTTTGATACCAAATTTGTTAGACATTTTTAGGAAAGGAATGAATATGATGAACCAGCATTATAATAAATCCATTTTACATCAAATCTTCATTAAAATATATATCAATTAAACACAAATAAGAATTAACACATCTTATTATACATTGAAAAACAATCATATATGTACTAGAAAAACTATTATAATAATCAATTTATAAATTTAATTTCTTTCTACTTCCCAAATAGTTTTAGTAAAATGTCCTACCACCACAGTATACAAGTGTGATTAAACTGTTTGAATTTCATCAAATTTACAGGCAATTTTTGTATTTGATTTTATTATATGAAATCAGTCTCAGTTGATAGTTTCACATACTTACATTCAGTTCAGTTCAGTCACTCAATCGTGTCCGACTCTTTGCAACCCCATGAATTGCAGCATGCCAGGCCTCCCTGTCCATCACTAACTCCCAGAGTTCATTTAAACTCACATCCATTGAGTCGGTGATGCCATCCAGCCATCTCATCCTCTGTCGTCCTCTTCTCCTCCTGCCCCCAATCCCTCCCAGCATCAGAGTCTTTTCCAATGAGTCAACTCTTCACATGAGGTGGCTAAAGTACTGGAGTTTCAGCTTTAGCATCATTCCTTCCAGAGAACACCCAGGACTGATCTCATTTAGAATGGACTGTTTGGATTACTTACATTAGTTTTGTTTAAATTTCTATTTGCTATATTTCTTGGGAAGTGATAAATATTTTAAGGGTTCTTGGCTAGGTGTTTTCTGTGGATTATATACTTCTCATTTTACTCTAATAGAAAGTATTGTGAGGTAGGCTCTATGATTAACCACATGAAAGCATAGAAAGTCAAAGTTTAGGGATGAAGAATTTTGCCCCAAGTGTCACAAGTACTATAACAGAGCTGCAAAATTAAATTCCAAAGCTTCTTCAAATTTGAATATAAAATTCAACAGCTTGACCACAAGTAAAAGCAGAAAAAAAAAAATGGTTATAATGCTTCCCACTTTTAAAGACTGCGAGGAACCAGAGAACAAATTGCCAAGATCCACTGGATCATTGAAAAAGCAAAAGAGTTCCAGAAAAACATCTATTTCTGCTTTATTGACTATGCCAAAGCCTTTGACTGTGTGGATCACAATAAACTGTGGAAAATTCTGAAAGAGATGGGAATACCAGACCATATGACCTGCCTCTTGAGAAACCTATATGCAGGTCAGGAAGCAACAGTTAGAACTGGACATGGAACAAAGACTGGTTCCAAATAGGACAAGGAGTATGTCAAGGCTGTATACTGTCACCCTGCTTATTTAACTTCTATGCAGAGTACATCATGAGAAACGCTGGACTGGAAGAAACACAAGCTGGAATCAAGATTGCTGGGAGAAATAGCAATCACCTCAGATATGCAGATGACACCACCCTTATGGCAGAAAGTGAAGAGGAACTCAAAAGCCTCTTAATGAAAGTGAAAGTGGAGAGTGAAAAAGTGGGCTTAAAGCTCAACATTCAGAAAATGAAGATCATGGCATCTGGTCCCATTACTTCATGGGAAATAGATGGGGAAACAGTGGAAACAGTGTCAGACTTTATCTTTTGGGCTCCAAAATCACTGCAGATGGTGACTGCAGCCATGAAATTAAAAGACGCTTACTCCTTGGAAGGAAAGTTATGACCAACCTAGATAGCAAATTCAAAAGCAGAGACATTACTTTGCCAACAAAGGTCCGTCTAGTCAAGGCTATGGTTTTTCCTGTGGTCATGTATGGATGTGAGAGTTGGACTGTGAAGAAAGCTGAGCACCGAAGAATTGATGCTTTTGAACTGTGGTTTTGGAGAAGACTCTTGAGAGTCCCTTGGACTGCAAGGAGACCCAACCAGTCCGTTCTAAAGGAGATCAGTCCTGGGTGTTCTTTGGAAGGAATGATGCTAAAACTGAAACTCCAGTACTTTGGCCACCTCATGCGAAGAGTTGACTCATTGGAAAAGACTCTGATGCTGGGAGGGATTGGGGGCAGGAGGAAAAGGGGATGACAGAGGATGAGATGGCTGGATGGCATCACCGACTCCATGGACATGAGTTTGAGTGAACTCCGGGAGATGGTGATGGACAGGGAGGCCTGATGTGCTGCTATTCATGGGGTTGCAAAGAGTAGGACACAACTGAGCTACTGAACTGAACTGAACTGAATGAATTAGTCATTCTGATAATATATATCTAAAATACAGGGCCTAATGTGAGAAAGCCTATCCTTTCATACCAAGCCAACACTGAACTGGTACACAGCCTGGCACGGATAGTTAGAGCATAGATTCTGACAATTATCAAACATGGTTTCTATTTGTTAGCTGTCTGACCTTTGGCAAATTAATTTCATTTATCTGCGCTCCAGTTTTCTTATTTATAAATGGGGTAGATACTAATACCTAATATAATTGTTGTTAAGGTTAAGTAAGAATTATCTGAAATCACTTAGAATAGTGCCTGATGTGTAATAAATATTATGTAAATATTTACTAATAATATATTATCTTAAAAATCTATGGAAGTACAACCAACTCAGTCAGTGCCCATTTAATGCTCTAAGTTAGCAGATTTTGTTTATTCTCTTAGGGAAAATTTATTTTTCAGGATAAATCACTCGAAGGAAGGATTTTTATGTTTATACAGAGTAAATATTAACGTACTCTGTATTAGTGGGAATTCCATGTTGGTCCAGTAATTAGGAGTCCATGCTTTCAGGGTCAAGGGCGAGGGTTCAGTCCGTGGTCTGAGAACTCAGATCCCACAAGCCACATAGTGTGGCCATAAAAAAGAAAAATGTTAAAATAAATACACATATTAGATGATTTACCCATTGATTATACCTTTAGTATTTAAGTATTTAGTATTTATACTCCTATTTTAACAGAGACAAAAGATATGAAGAATTCTTAAATTTTAAATGAAGAAATAAATTATATTTATTTCTTATCCAATCTACTTATTCTACTATCTGGCACAGGAAGAGATTTTTCCATGAGTGAATGAAATACATCTGTTTTCATTGAGCAATTTAACATGCCATTGACTTTATGCATTGTTGGAGATATCTCAGATGGAAAAGTTAACAAAAGATCATAGCTAACTTTGCTCTCCTCAGACAGAGCTGCATAGATTTACCAAAATAAAAAACAAAACATGTGCTTTCAAAGCTTCTTCCAGAAAATTCAGTATCATCAAATGAGCAAAATGCGCTACTATCTAGAAAATAACAAAAGAAACAGAATGCCCATATAAGAGAGATCTTACAGAGTGTCACTGGTCTGGCGTCTGACTGTTCTTGACAGGCCAATCATACATTGTACCATGTGGAGGGCACTAGCCACATGTCAAACGCTCAGTAGCCACCTGTGGTGGGCAGTTACAGTATTAAAGCAGATATAAGTCATGTACAGACATGAGAGTTGCACCATAAAGAAGGCTGAGCGCTAAAGAATTGATGCTTTTGAACTGTGGTGTTGGAGAAGACTCTTGAGAATCCCTTGGACAACAAGAAGATCCAACCAGTCAATCCTAAATATTCAGAATATCCAATCCTGAATATTCATTGGAAGGACTGATGCTGAATCTCCAATACTCTGGCCACCTGATGCGAACAGTCTACCTAACTGGAAAAGACCGTGATGCTGGGAAAGATTGAAGGCAGGGGGAGAAGGGGATGACAGAGGATGAGACAGTTAGATAGCATCACTGTCTCAATGGACATGAATTTGAGCAAACTCTGGGAGACCGTGAAGGACAGGGAAGCCTAGTGTGCTGCAGTCCATGGGTCGCAAGGAGTTGGATATGACTTAGTGCCTGAACAACAACAAAAATAAGACAGCTTCCACTCCAGACCCTGAATCAGAATTTGGGCTTTAATGAAAACCCCCAGGTGATCTGTAAGCTCAAAGTTTGAGAAGCGCTACCTACTCTATTTAATTATTTATCTTTGCCTTCACAGTGGTACACAATACTGAAATGATTTGCAGGACAGTGAAATACTGATGTCTGAGACTTGAGAGAAAAGATAATAGTCAATTACTTGACATTATCTGTTATAATAGTAGGAAAAACATATCATCTTGATTTTCTAGAAACTCTAATTTTCTTTTTGGTTTCCCACAAATAAATCAGCTCTTCCTTTTGTTCTCCAATCCACAGTCAACATTCCCAAGGAAAGTAAGTAGAAACTGTAATTTTTGAGTCTTTTTTCTTGTCTTCCTGTTGATCCTTCTGATAATCTGTTGTGTACTATTTATAAGAAAAGACATGTGCTAACTTGGAAATAAGATGCCCATTAAAATGCATACAAATATATGAAATGAGTTGAGAAAGGCTGCAGACTGGGAAAATGCTCATTTCACTAAGAAGTTTTGAAGTGTAGCACAGACACTGTGTATTCATGGGAAACACTGCCAGGGTTTTTCATCAAGACATTTTCAGATCCCATCCTTTATATTATTCTATGAAAACTGAAAGAGAAAAATTGGTGCAATCCTTCAACCAAGATAAACAAATTAATGCGATTTTGAAAACAGAAATGACTTTCAAAATAAGAATCTATGGGACTCGAGAGTTGTAAGAAATACTGTCTCACAAGGCTGTGAATTGCTCCACAACACAGATGTCCTTGAAGACTGTGACTATATCTTCCACTTATGTAGGGCAAGTTCCTATACTAGTGTCTGTAACAGAGTAGGTATTCAATAAATATTTGTTGAATTAAATTCCATTGAATTCTCCTTGGATCATGGGTGGGAAAAAGGACTTTCAACTCTATCATGCCTGGTCATTGGAGAGATACATATTATATTTAATTAAACATTTGACTATGTTCAAGGATCTCATTTTAAAGCACACTTACTTGCCTACAGTAAGAATTTAAAACTATCTTTACTTCAGAAAAGGATTTAAAAATAGAATCATCTAGACAAAAACCTAAGTCAAATTCATCAAAAGTTTCCACTATTTGTATTTGTGAAATAAATTGTTGAATAGTTCTGTTGGTCGTTTTTCTGTCAAATACATAAAACACATTGAAAGACTGTGTCTCTCTGTTGTGGCTTCTTCTCTTGCCATCCTTAATGAAGCACAAAGCTTAGAAAATATTTAAGGTTGGTTGGATGGTTTTTTCCCCCCAAAATTCATGGCCCTTCGCTTTTGTCACACTTTTTCTGAATAACAAAAATATTAAGGAATTCATTATTGGTAAAGGCAATGATCAGATATTTTGACAGGAGAAATGAGCCTTATAAAATGAATTTAACTTTTACTGTTTCTGATATGTGTTCAGTTGTTCTACAAGTAATAATATGTGGGCATCCACTGTAATGCAATTTGTACTGAGTGGAAAATGCACACAGAGTGCTGGGCATGCAGAAATGCTAAGCATCAGGCCAAATGTAGCATCAAGACAGGATCTGGATGAATCACCATTGACCATTCTGTTATTGATGATCTCTCCTGACATATATGGTGATTTCTCGCCATTGATTCCGTCCATGACCTTGGACCCTCCCCAACTGCTCTAATTCACTTTTCTCATTTGAAAGAGGGTGGACAAAAGAGGAAATGATGGGAAAAGATGACAACATGGACCATCCACATAGAGGTGGGTGAAAGTGAACCCCAGCCAATCTTCTTTGGAACCCTCCATGAATACAAAACTTTATCGCCTATAGAGAATTCAGACAGATATTACAGGCCAAGCTTCCCATCCTCTCTACTTATTCTTCTTGAAAATATAACTTGTAAGTTAAGCACAAGATGGAAATCTATCTAAAAAGAGCAACAATGAACATGAATAAAATCAGCTCTCAGTTCTCTTACAGATTATCCTTGGCAAAGCTTGTCAGCAAAAACAATCTTCCACTTCACTGCTTACTTTGTTAACAGCCCATATCTATTTACTCTTAACTTTGCATGTAGCTCACATTCAGGGTTTGTAGTCATTTAGAAACATGAAATTCATAATTTATTGTGGATGGAAGTGCCTTTAAAAATCATCTAGGCCTCACATCAATCTGAATGACTCACAGAAGCTTGAACAAGCCCCGTAGTGCGGAACTCACTCCTCCCTGAGGCAACCTACTCTAACCTGTGGACCGAGTCCTCGCTCCAGGAAAAAGGAAAACAACAGTTCTGTTTTTCAGCCTGTCTGATACACAAACTCTCCTTTCCTAGCCCAGCCTGTGTTGTAGGAAGGACCTGAGAGCATTTAAATAGAGAAATGGACACTTTCCAGTTCCAACTGTTTTAATAAATACAAATCCAAATCTTAAAAATAATCACAGAATGAAAAAATGTTCATAATATCACAGACAGCCAAATATCAATGAAACTGCTCTCCCAATACCAATATAAAAGATGACATAGACAGTACCTGTGATTAGCCATCTTGTAGTCTTATGCTGCCACTTTGTATGTGATACCACCTCTAAGAGGAAGCATGGACATGAAGCAAGAAATCAGTCTTCTCTTATTCTCTTGGCTCTTCTATTTTACCTCTGGTTCATAGCATATACACAAATCCTTGCCTATCCATCTTCATCCTCCCAAAACTATAATAACTCTTCTTTCCGTTCTTTGTCATCCTTAATCCTCAAAGAACTATTTTATCCTTGCTATCTCTACATCCTTGCCACTCTGTTACTCTTTGACTCACTGCCACTTGACTTTTATCCTCCCTACTGCGCTACCACAGTTGGCCTTTGAGCAGCATGGGTTTGAATTGTATGGGTTCACTGATATGTGGATTTTTTTCAATGCATATTACAGTCCTACACCATCTAGGGTTGGTTGAATTTGTGGATGAGGAACTGTGGATAATGAGGGTCAATTATAAAATTATACGTGGAATTTCAACTGCATGGCTTTGACACCACTAACACATGCCTCGTTCAAGGGTCACATGTACTACTCTTTTCAAATTACCAAAAAATTCTTAAATAGTAACTCCAAAATCTTTTTCAGTCCTTAACTCTAATAGACCTCAATGATGCACCTAATTCTGTTGATTGCTAGCTTATCCTGAATCTCTTCAATTAGTGCCTTTTAGCTATCTACTGTCAACTTTTCATTTTGTTCTGCCTCCCCATTAAGTCAAAGTTATGGTTTTTCCAGTAGTCATGTATGGATGTGAGAGTTGGACCACCAAAAGCTGAGCACTGAAGAATTGATGTTTTCAAATGGTGGTGATGGAGAAGACTCTTTAGAGTCCCTTGGATAGCAAGGAGATCAAACTAGTCAATCCTAAAGGCAATCCACCCTGAATACTCACTGGAAGGACTGATGCTGAAGCTAAAGCTCCAATACTTTGGCCACCTGATGCGGAGAGTCGACGCATTAGAAAAGACCCTGAAGCTGGGAAAGACCAAGGGCCACAGGAGAAGGGGACGACAGAAGATGAGATGGTTGGATGGCATCACTGATTCAATGGACATGGTTTTGAGCAAACCCCAGGAGATAGTGAAGGACAGAGAAGCCTGATATGCTGTATTTCATGAGGTTTCAAGGAGTTGGACACAACTCAACAATAAGAACTCTATTAAATATTGTTAAACACCCTTCAAGGAGCCACCTGTCCCAAAGAAGTTTCATCTATTTTGGGTTTTTATGTTGGTGGCTGCAACCGGCACATTTAAACTGGCCGAGAGGAGCTACCCCATGTCCGAGGTCGGGAGCAGAAACCGGGAGGACCCCATGCCTGAGGGGAGGCGGCCAAGAGGAGTTACCCCGCGTCCGAGGTCAGGGGCAGTGGCCAAGAATGCCAGGCTGCGATGGTGCAGGAATAGCCGAGAGGAGCTACCCCACGTCTGATATCAGGGGCGGCCGCCTAGAGGAGCTACCCCACCTCCAGGGAGCCGTGGCTACGCAGGCGCAGGAGGGCCTAGAGGAACTATTCCACATTCAAGGTCAGAAGGGGCAGTGGTGAGGAGATACCCCCTTTCCAAGGTAAGGAGCAATGGCTGCGCTTTGCTAGAGCAGCCGTGAAGAGATACCCCACGTGCAAGGTAAGAGAAACCGAAGTAAGATGGTAGCTGTTGTGAGAGGGCATCAGAGGGCAGACACACTGAAACCATACTCACAGAAAACTAGTTAATCTAATCACACTAGGACCACAGCCTTGTCTAACTCAATGAAACTAAGCCATGCCTGTGGGGCCACCCAAGACGGGCGGGTCATGGTGGAGAGGTCTGACAGAATGTGGTCCACTGGAGAAGGGAATGGCAAACCACTTCAGTATTCTTGCCTTGAGAACCCCATGAACAGTATGAAAAGGCAAAATGATAGGATACTGAAAGAGGAACTCCCCAGGTCAGTAGGTGCCCAATATGCTACTAGAGATCAGTGGAGAAATAACTCCAGAAAGGACGAAGAGATGGAGCCAAAGCAAAAAAAACAATAACCAGCTGTGGATGTGACTGGTGATAGAAGCAAGGTCTGATGCTGTAAAGAGCAATATTGCATAGGAACCTGGAATGTCAGGGCCATGAATCAAGGCAAATTGGAAGTGGTCAAACAAGAGATGGCATGAGTGAACGTCAACATTCTAGGAATCAGCAAACTAAAATGGACTGGAATGGGTGAATTTAACTCAGATGACCATTATATCTACTACTGCGGGCAGGAATCCCTCAGAAGAAATGGACTAGCCATCATGGTCAACAAAAGAGTCCAAAATGCAGTACTTGGATGCAATCTCAAAAACGACAGAATGATCTCTGTTCGTTTCCAAGGCAAACCATTCAATGTCACAGTAATCCAAGTCTATGCCCCAACCAGTAACGCTGAAGAAGCTGAAGTTGAACAGTTCTATGAAGACCTACAAGACCTTTTAGAATTAACACACAAAAAAGATGTCCTCCTTTTCATTATAGGGGACTGGAATGCAGAAGTAGGAAGTCAAGACACACCTGGAGTAACAGGAAAATTTGGACTTGGAATACAGAATGAAGCAGGGCAAAGACGAATAGAGATTTGCCAAGAAAATGCACTAGTCATAAAAAACACCCTCTTCCAACAACACAAGAGAAGACTCTACACATGGACATCACCAGATGGTCATACCAAAATCAGATTGATTCTTTGCAGCCAATGATGGAGAAGCTCTATACAGTCAACAAAAACAAGACCAGGAGCTGACTGTGGCTCAGATCATGAACTCCTTATTGCCAAATTCAGACTTAAATTGAGTAAAGTAGGGAAAACCACTAGACCATTCAGGTATGACCTAAATCAAATCCCTTATGATTATACAGTGGAAGTGAGAAATATATGTAAGGGACTAGATCTGATAGATAGAGTGCCTTATGAACTTGGATGGAGGTTCGTGACATTGTACAGGACACAGGGATCAAGACCATCCCCATGGAAAAGAAATGCAAAAAAAGCAAAATGGCTGTCTGGGGAGGCCTTACAAATAGCTGTGAAAAGAAGAGAAGTGAAAAGCAAAGGAGAAAAGGAAAGATATAAGCATCTGAATGCAGAGTTCCAAAGAATAGCAAGGAGAGATAAGAAAGCCTTCTTCAGAGATCAATGCAAAGAAATAGAGGAAAACAACAGAATGGGAAAGACTAGAGATCTCTTCAAGAACATTAGAGATACCAAGGGGACATTTCATGCAAAGATGGGCTCGATGAAGGACAGAAATGGTATGGACCTAACAGAAGCAGAAGATATTAAGAAGAGATGGTAAGAATACACAGAAGAACTGTACAAAAATGATCTTCACAACCCAGATAATCATGATGGTGTGATCACTGACCTAGAGCCAGACATCCTGGAATGTAAAGTCAAGTGGGCCTTAGAAAGAATCACTACAAACAAAGCTAGTGGAGGTGATGGAATTCCAGTTGAGCTATTTCAAATCCTGAAAGATGATGCTGTAAAAGTGCTGCACTCAATATGCCAGCAAATTTGGAAAACTCAGCAGTGGCCACAGGACTGGAAAAGGTCACTTTTCATTCCAGTCCCAAAGGAAGGCAATGCCAAGGAATGCTCAAACTACCACACAATTGCACTCATCTCACACACTAGTAAAGTAATGCTCAAAATTCTCCAAGCCGGTCTTCAGCAATATGTGAACCGTGAACTTCCTGATGTTCAACCTGGTTTTAGAAAAGGCAGAGGAACCAGAGATCAAATTGCCAACATCTGCTGGATCATGGAAAAAGCAAGAGAGTTCCAGAAAAACATCTATTTCTGCTTTATTGACTATGCCAAAGCCTTTGACTGTGTGGATCACAATAAACTGTGGAAAATTCTGAAAGAGATGGGAATACCAGACCATCTGACCTGCCTCTTGAGAAACCTATATGCAGGTCAGGAAACAACAGTTAGAACTGGACATGGAACAAAAGACTGGTTCCAAATAGGAAAAGGAGTATGTCAAGGCTGTATATTGTCACCCGGCTTATTTAACTTATATGCAGAGTACATCATGAGAAATGCTGGACTGGAAGAAACACAGGCTGGAATCAAGATTGCCGGGAGAAATATCAATAACCTCAGATATGCAGATGACACCACCCTTATGGCAGAAAGTGAAGAGGAACTCAAAAGCCTCTTGATGAAAGTGAAAGTGGAGAGTGAAAAAGTTAGATTAAAGCTCAACATTCAGAAAATGAAGATCGTGGCATCCGATCCCATCACTTCATGGGAAATAGATGGGGAAACAGTGGAAACAGTGTCAGACTTTATTTTTCTGGGCTCCAAAATCACTGCAGATGGTGACTGCAGCCATGAAATTAAAAGATGCTTACTCCCTGGAAGGAAAGTTATGACCAACCTAGATAGCATATTCAAAAGCAGAGATATTACTTTGCCAACAAAGGTCTGTCTAGTCAAGGCTATGGTTTTTCCAGTGGTCATGTATGGATGTGAGAGTTGGACTGTGAAGAAAGCTGAGTGCTGAAGAATTGATGCTTTTGAACTGTGGTTTTGGAGAAGACTCTTGAGAGTCCCTTGGACTGCAAGGAGATCCAACCAGTCCATTCTGAAGGAGATCAGCTCTGGGATTTCTTTGGAAGGAATGATGCTAAAGCTGAAACTCCAGGACTTTGGCCACCTCATGCAAAGAGTTGACTCATTGGAAAAGACTCTGATACTGGGAGGGATTGGGGGCAGGAGGAAAAATGAGAGGATGAGATGGCTGGATGGCATCACTGACTCGATGGACATGAGTCTGAGTGAACTCTGGGAGTTGGTGATGGACAGGGAGGCCTGGTGTGCTGCAATTCATGGGGTCACAAAGAGTTGGACACGACTGAGTGACTGAACTGACTGAACTGATATATCTCTAGTCCTGACCTCTTCCACAAGTTTCAGGCTCATTTGCCCCATGAAGACAATAAAGTATAGGCTAATAGCTAAAGGATAAATGGAGATTAGTGAGGAGATTTGGATAGAAGTATATCTAGAGGCAAAAAGAAAATTATAAGAAATAGAAAAGCACATTTAAAAAGATTGCAGACAGCCAAAAAAAAGTGATTTATCCAAAAGAATTAAATGAAGATCAATCTAACTGAAGTATAACAGAGAAAAGTTAGAAATGAGAAATCAAGATGACAAGAAAAAAGAGCTAGGTCGTATGAGATTTTGTAATTTACACAAAGGAATTTAAACTTTATTCTAAGGGTAACACGAAATAGGAACAGTCAAAGGAATTACATAAGCATATTTGCACATATTTGCATTTTTTGTAAAGATTTCAAGGTTAGTACAGGGATTGGATTGAGAGGGAGAGGGAGAAGTGCAGAATTAAGGGGGTGGGGTGCTATTCAGAGTCCATTCAAGAGATGACAAGAGGTGAGGCTAAGAGAGTTATAGTTGCGACCAAGGACAAAGGATAGATTCAGATCTCATTTACTAAATAAAATGGGTAAGACTTCATTGTGGATTGAATTTGTGAGATAAAGGAGAGAAATGAGTCAAGAAACATACCCAAATGTCTAAGCAGGATGTTTTGATGGAAGCTGGCACAGGGCACTGACATGGCTAGATAAAAGGAGAGGAAGGCAGGGGCCAGAAAAGGTGGATTTTCCCTGGTGGTTCAGCTGGTAAAGAATCCACCTGCAATATGGGAGACCTGGGTTTGACCCCTGGGTTGGGAAGATCCTCAGGAGAAGGGAATGGCTACCCACTCCAGCATTCTGGCCTGGAGAATCCCATGGACTAGTCCATGGGGTTGCAAAGAGCAACTTTCATATATATATTAAACTATTTCCTAGACATCCCCATGTGGTTATCCCATAGGCACCTCAAAAGAAATCAGTTTAGACTTCATAAGAAACTGGGGGAAGGGACCTTCATCCAAAGAAAAATAAAATTTTAGGGACTTCCCTGGCGGTCCACAGGTTAGGACTTGGAGCTCTCACTGCTGGGGCCTTGGGTTCAATCCCTGCCCAGGTATCTAAGAGCCTACAAGCCACACGATGTGGCCAAAAAAAAAAAAAAAAAAAAGAAAGAAAGAAGTCTTATATGCTATCACTAGAGGAAGGTGGAATGCAAACTGGAGGAGAAAAAGATAGCTGTTGTCCTCATCTTCGTCCCATGAGTCTCTTTCCAAGAATACAGCCTCTACATCACCATGAGACTGATCTACCCAAAGAATGTCTTTGACACATTATTCTCTTGCCCCCAGATCTTCACTACCTTCTCACTGTCTGATAAACGATATCTGGATTCCCCGGACCTTCTGTGATCCATCTCCACCTTTACTTGTCCAGGTTAACTTGGCCAGCTTTCAGTACACAGAGCCCTGACAAGGACATGACAGCTTTCCTACCCACGCCTGGGGGCACGCTGCCTTCCATTTTCCGCACCTGCAATGCCCCAGGAGATTCTAGCCTTCCTACGAAGTCCAGTCGCAATGTGTACATCCTGAAGCCTACCCACATCACTCTAGTCAGCAGTGATGGCGCTCTCCACAGAATTCTCATGCAAACACATTATGGAATTGGTTCAGGCTAGAACCAGCATACATTAAGATTCCTACCGAAGGACCTTCAAGTTGTGAATGTTCAAAGCTGTGAATGTGTGTTCGTGTGGCTGATCGTATAAGTTAATTCTCATGTCGGGTGTGCGCTGTCACATGTGTGTATCCGCTGCAAGTGGCTGTGCCTTTGTGTACTTTATTTCAGGTGGCACTGCTCAATTTTAAGGCATAGAGCCTGAACATACAGTGGTGCACAAAGGTTGCAACCGCCATTCAGAATACAATCCAGTGCTACCATGTCACCAGACGAGAAAAAAAGAAAAATAAGAGCTACTACCCAGACATCACTGAATCATTCTTTCAAGAGGGTAGATAGAACTGAATCCAGCAAAGAAGCTATGCCATCATGTCAGGAGTGAGTGAGATCGCAGCTCGCCCTCCGTCTCCCATCGCTGACGACCCTTCAGCTCTACCACTTCCAACCCCTCTCCCCCGTCCAGTCAATGACTCTTCTTGCCTGTTCACTCGATGCCAGCTCCTGTATGCCAGATGTTGTACTGCACCACTCTACACTTCCATTTTCCACACACTGTAAGATTTAAAACGTTCCATTTTTTGTGTTTGTTTTGCATGTATTATTTGCGTGATAAGTATTATAAACCAATTACACTATGGTACTATATAGCCGATTGTGTTAGTTGGCTACCTAGGCTAATTTTGTGGGACTTACAAACAAATTGGACTTACAAATACACCCTTACTGTAATGACAGTAGCAAGAGGAAACAGGAAACTGTTCAGACAATAATGAATCCACCTGCAATCCAGGAGACCTGGGTTGGGAAGATCCCCTGGAGACGGGAATGGCAACCCACACCAGTATCCTTGCCTGGAGAATCCCATGGACAGAGGAGCCTGGTGGGCTACAGTCCATGAGGTGGCAAAGAGTCAGACACGACTGAGTGACAACACGCTTGGCTTATACCAAACAACCCATTGCTTACTTATGATGATGCTGAAAATTCCTGGGCTCCTGGAAGGCAACAAAGGTTGAGAAATTCCTCCCCTGAATTATGTTATGGGAGCTAATTGCAAATGATCACTTGCTCTAGCATTTGCCAGGATAAGTCAAACCTCCATCCTTTCTCAGTAACTCTAATGAGACCCAGCTCCACGCTTCCCTGCAACTCTTTTACTTGCTTTATGAAACTCTCTCTTCTGTGAGACATTTCACACTAACGAATGTCCTCCCTTTTGTAACAGCTTAAACCATCTCTTTATTTGTCCTGTGCGTTTTGTCTTTCACAACGGTCTGAGAGACTGAATACCCAAGTGGATAATGACCAGTCCCTACATAAAAACAGAACTTGGACCCACAATCTAAAGCAACCTACCCTAGGAACCAACCATCCCATTATTTGCAATAAGGAGGCCAGGAAATCAATCTAACGTAAGGAAGACTTGTAGGAAGTCAGATTGCTCTTGCCAGGGATTCAGGAAGCCAAACAATAACTCCTGTAACAATCAGCCCCAGATGGCTAGGACTTGATTAAAACCTGACAACTTTCCCATCAGTTTCTATTCTTGTTTACAACTTTGGACTAGCAAGAGAAAGCCAAAATCCACTGTTAACTAATCCCACAAGATGCCCTGCCTCTCCCATGCCAACCATCCCATTTGGCTTTCCCATTCCTCTGCCTGCCTTTAAGTCTTTGCCCAAAGGCTACTGCCTTGGGTGACTCCTGCTCTAGCAAGCTCAGATTCTTGCTTGTTCTCACTTGGTTAGCCTTTTTTTATTTCCATAGTTGGACAGAATTACACAAGTTAATTTCTAACTCTCTCTGCATGAATAATAATGTCACAAAGCTTGACTGGTATCAAAATTGTTTCACTGCCACTTTTCATAAGTGGTAAAGCATTTGCTCCTGGTTTTGTTTTTTTCTTCTAGCATATGTGTTTAAGTACTTTTATTTGAATGCACTGCTTTTCAAGACATAAAATTAGTGATTAATAAAGATGATGGAAATTGGAACCAGTAGCTAATTTTCTTTGATTCTCTTATTTTAAATATGAACTGATAATTGATTATTTCTTAAAAAGGCTTGGTAGGAGTTCTTTGCTTAGTCATAACAGTGCATTTTCAGGGAAACTGATACTACATTACACCATTTTATCTTCAGCAGATTATTAACAATATGATTCAATTATGAATAAACATTCGTTTAAATCATTCCTGCTACAGCTCCAACTATTTTGCATTCAACTGTTTTTCATGGTGTATATGGAACAACTGAACTGATTTATGACGGTCTGAAGTGCTCTGGTTGAAGGGTGTCAGACCCACTCTGTTTTTCACTCTACCTAAATAGTATTTCAAACTTGGCAAGATGAATTCCTGCCATCTGGAGAAGAACACTTATTTTTGTTGCCTCCTTGTTTTCTCCTGCTGTGACAGTTCTGCCTGTTCTCCTCAGATGGAAGAGTAAATGATAATAGGAATAACAATCCATGTCATGCCAGGAGAAGCGGCCTCTGTGAAACCCCCTCCAGCCTCTCTGTAGCTCCAGCATGAGAGGAATGTATACATGAGTTATCTTGTGTACAGCTGCATCCTGCAAGTAACACAGGACTTTGTTGCCCTTTATTAAAACTTCAAAGTCTAAGGAGTTGATTAAGGAGAAGAGAGGTTATATTATCAATTAATTTTAATTCTTTTTTTATTCCAAGTGTTTTTCTAGATCTAAGAAAAATGACAACAAAAAACCCTTTGCCATTTGTACCTCTAGTGGATTTCCTTCCCAGCAGTCTGCTCTTCTGTGAAACTGATTTGACCTCGAGTTGTTTTGAGTGTTCAGGTTAGAAAGGCAATAGAGAGACTTTTTTTTGACAACTGCTTCAAGTGGGCATGAAAATGAACTTGGAAGAATTTTTCGATTACCATACAAGCATATGTCATGCAGGAAATATCAACCAAGTTCCCCTGCAGAAAGGAATCAATAATGTGCATCTCTTGATGGGTCTGAGAGACCACACTCGCAACCTAGAGCAAGCAGGGGAGGCCAGAGCTCATGAAATTAGCCAAGTAAGAGGCTCCTGTCCAAATCAGCTGCTCTGTGAAATCAACATCCTAATAACTACTACCACCTCTACCACTTAAAGAACAGATTCATCAGTGAGCAAAATAAACTAAATCAGCACAAATTCAGTCCTTAAATCTGAGCACAGGTTTTGATATTTTAATGTACATCACTGTTGTCAGGAGAATCCTTTTAATTATTAAGCAAGCTGTGTCACATTTTGTACAAGCACTTCGGACTTGGTGCCAGTTTTTGTAATCTAAGAATGACGAATATACATGTCATATACAAGGCACAGGATACACTGCTGCTGATCTCTGATGTACTTTACCAGGCAATTGAAGAGAAAAAAAGTCCTAAAATAATTAGAATGGTTACTGTTTAATAGATTTTCAGTTTTTCAAGATGAAGTATTCTGGAGATTGGTGGTTGTATAATAATGGGAATGTACTTAATACTACTGAACTATATGCTTAAAAATGCTGGAAGTAGTAAACTTTATATTTTATATATGTTACCATAATTAAAATATAAAATCATCAGAACAGGACATTTAATAACCACTATCTTAATAAGTATTCTCGCCTGGAAAATCCCATGGACAACGAAGCCTGGTAGGCTGTAGTCCATGGGGTCGCTAGGAGTCAGACACGACTGAGCGACTTCACTTTCACTTTTCACTTTCATGCATTGGAGAAGGAAATGGCAATCCACTCCAGTGTTCTTGCCTGGAGAATCCCAGGGACAGGGGAACCTGGTGGGCTGCCGTCTATGGGGTCGCACAGAGTCGGACACGACTGAAGCGACTTAGCAGCAGCAGCTTAATAAAGCTCCTGATGTCCCTCCCCCTCCACATGTACACATGGTCATGTGAATTCATCAATTAATCTTGGAAACCATCTTTAAAGCTCATTCCAAAATTCCTACCAAATAAATTATTGAACTGACATTTCCAGGTTACCCAGCAATCAGGTCAAAGCTACTTTTCATCTATATTAGCTAAGAATTTTTCTCTTTCTTTAGGCATTTCTTACTAAGTTGCTGGGTTATGGATGTGAAAGAAAAAGAAGTGGCAATGAAAAAGGAGAGACAAGAAACTGCCAAAAAGCACAGTTTATGCTTAAGATTTGTTTCCTCCCTTCCTGGTTTTAGGCTAAACCAAGAAAAATCCTCACTAAAAAGTCTATGTTTCTCATAGAGTTTAAACTGCCCTGGAAACTGAGCTATGTAACCCAGAGAAGATAAAAGAAAGACAAATACATAGGAAAATTGGGTCATTCTGACCTTCTTACTTTGATTTTTTCTTCAAATTACACTATTTCTATTTTATAGTGACATGGTTTATAAACCCATTTGCATCTATTATTTCAGTTAATCTCATTAAGTCTTTACCCCAATCCTAAGTGATAGATTTTGTTGTCTTTATCTCATAGATCAGTCATATATATTCAGAAGAGTTCCTTCCCTGAATATAAACAGCTAGGGAGCGGCAGGGAATCGACCTTCTCTCCTACAACTCCTAATCTGATTTATTTTCCACTCTGCTAGAGTAACACATGCTGATTTAGTCTTTGTTTAACATCTCCCCAAAGGTACAAATGCGCCTGTTCCTTAGGTTGGTCCTTTATTTGCCATAAAGGGAAAAGAGCCCCACTGACATGAGCGATGGCTACATCTAAAAACAAAACAACAGAGACTGGCCGGGTCCAGGTCACTGCCCACTTAACAGACCATAAATAAAGGGTGATTTATTATAAGCCCTCAGTGGAGACTTCCCAGAGCCTATAGGCAAGCACTGGAGGTGGGTCTGGCTCTGACCCAAAATAGGAACTAGAAAGCTAGAAGGTACCTTGAAGTCCTCTGACCTGACTGAGCCTCTGGGCCACAGCGCACTCCGTTTCCTCCATTTCCTCTGTATCACCCTCTGGCTCTCTCCCAGAACTCCCAAAATGGCCACTCACAAATGCAACTTCAGTCCCAATGTCAACTTACAAGAAGACCAGAGTTCTCAAATAAGGAACTCGTACTTGTCATGTTCAAACTCTCAGTTTCTAGGCAGCAGAAATCCAGAGTTAGCTCAAGTCAAGACTCTACCACTGACACAGTGTATATCCACTAGAATATTGAGTTGGTTTCCTATCATCTTCCCAATGTGAATAATTGATTTCTTTATAAAGAATCATTATGAACTCATATTTAAACACTGATATCTTACAAACCATTATGGTTACCGCACTTATTGACATACAAATTTTTACATCTTTAGACAATGGGAGCCTCTTCAAAGTGGCTCTAAGTCCTTCAGCTTTGAGTCTTGTAGTCTTTGATAGCTTAGTCTATGTCTGCAGTGACAAAATGTCTCAGGATTGTATTAAAAACTTTTGACCCAGGCCCCTGCAATCAAACATTACTCCAAGATGCCTTCGTTTCTTTAAGAGGGCAATCACGTTACTAGGTACCACCTGGACTCCAGGGATGGCCCCTGCTACAGGGCTTGTCATTATCTTGGTGTCTTAGGTGGGCAGAACCAGAACACACACACATCACATTTTTAAAGAGAAAGAGCCTAGCAAATTCATAATAATACTTTTTTTTCATAATAATACTTCTAATTTGATTTTAGAAAGGCAGGCTATTGACTTAAGCTTGTCTATCTTATACCTGTATCTCATGTCTCTTTCCTGAGAAGCTGGTTTTCAGGATCACTAGGGAAGAGAGTAATATGTCAGATATATTTGCTCAATCCAAAAGAGCCTGGCAGGCTACAGTCCATGGGGTAGCAAAGGAGTAGGACATGACTTAGCAATTAAACAACATTACGACAACCTCAGAAAAACAATACCAATATTAATTGGTATTAATATTATCAATCACAATATTAATATGATCAATCACAGTGATCAACAAAAGCAGTTAACTATTTCTGCTTTTATTTTCTCCAGTCTCTTTCAATTTCTTACTATTTGTATTTACAACATACTTTTTCCTTATAGTCCTCATTTAGTACTAGTTTTATGAGCAAATATATAATTAAAATTTACCCTCTAGCTTTATATCAATGTCTCTGGCCATTTTGTTTGAAGCTCACCTTCTAGTAAATTCCATAAGAGGAACTTAGAGGGACAATATTTCCTGAAATTTTGCACAGAGATAAGAGTTTGTGACCTTGATACTGGAAAGTCAGTTTGAATTGATCTACTCCAATGATCTTGATGGAAAGCTTTAAAACTTAAAAGTTCATGACAATGTGAGTTTCCTTCCCTTATAAGTAACTGGGTATTTTTTTCTGGATGTCCAATAATTATTTTTCTTTAATGTCCTATAATTTTAATAGAATTTATCAAGATATGAATTGTTCTGGGTCAATTTTCTCAAGTAGTAACCATTATTTCAAACCTTTTGTTTTTATAGTTTTAAAAAATTGTAGATTTAGTAATTATTCTGTTTCCTACCATGATCGTAGAGAGAGGAACATTAGAAGGACTACTGCAATCATACTTCAGATATTTTAAACATTTTTCTCTCAAATATTTTTATCGCTTTCTTCATTACTTTTTGATTTTTGAAGTCTTATTTTCACTTTATATTTTTCTAAAGGTATTATTTACTCAGGTGTTCCATTTAGCTTAGTCTTTTTGCTGCTTTTCATTTCTAATTATTTTACATCTAATTATTTCCTGATACGTAGTATCTCACTTCTGAATTTTTCTAATTCTGATTTATGTTGGCTTTCTTCACATGCGGTTTCATTTTCTTTGCATCTTCTAGCTAACTTTGAAATGATAACTTGTACTTACATTTTTTGTGGTCCCATAGTTATGGCAGGTCTTATACTGGCTGGGTTTGAGGATTCTATTCCACTCCTCTTCTTTTAATAATATTGCAAAGAATCTGATCTCAATTCTTTTTTCTTGCTCATCTTTATGTGAACGAAATGAAAAGGTTGGTTCTGGATAGCATTTCAAAATTCACAGGTACGTTGCTTCCTTTGGCGTCTCTGCAGTGTGATAAAGCACGGTGGCACACGTTTTGACCTGGTTTTTGCCTCTCCAACTCTAACCTGGACCTTCTCTCCCACACTGTCCCTGGGCCACTCAAATTCTATTCCCAGGAGTTTCTCTTAGCGTGGGGCTTTGTCCAGCAAGGGAGCTTTTGCTGGTTCGTCCTGAGAATTCACAGGCAGGGACTACACAAGCCCCTTACAACATTTCCAAGGACTTGTTGCATTTATTCACTATCGAGTAGAGAAGCTTTCTCAAGTTCAGCCAATGTCCGCAAACTGGCCCTCTCAGTATTTCAGTGACTATCTGATGGCTATTCTAGCCTTGCCCCAGTGCTCTCCCCAGACAGATCCTGACACAATGCATGTCTTGTAGCTGTCACTCATTTGTCTCCAGGTGCTCAAATCTGGAAATTAATGAGGATATTTTATCACCTAGTTCTATTATATATGTTATCCATGGAGTTTTTTGATTGGCTCATCAAGTCTGTCTATTTCTACAAGGAGAGGAATTTTGGGAGATCCAAATTCTGCCTGTTACAAGAATCCTACATCAATTTTTTTTTCTTCTAAGCAAGATTATTGAGACATAATGTCCATACAATTTATATAGTATGTGTGCATGCTTGCTCAGCCGCTTCAGTCATGTTTGACTCTTTTCAACCCTACGGACTATAGCCCACAAGGCTCTTCTATCCAAGGGATTCTCCAGGCAAGAATACTGGAGTGGGTTGCCGTGCCCTCCTCCAGGGGATCTTCCTGACCCAGGGATCAAACCCGCGCCTCCTGCATTGCAAGCACATACTTTACTGCTGAGCCCCCACGGAAGACCTTATACAGTATATCAGTCTATATATATTTTTAAACAAATCCATGTAGTTACATAATCACACCACAATGAACATACCAAACAAATCCATCACTTCCAATGATTTCTTTATAAATGATTCCTTTCAGTCTTCCTGCCCTAACACCAGCCTTTAACACTTCCATTTTCTTCCTCTATACATTTTTCTATTTTTAGCCTTTTGAGTCTGAATTCTTTCACAGAGCAGAATGCAATTGAAACCCACCCCTGTTTCTGTTGGTGATGAATCCCTGGATCTTACAGGCAGGGCTTTCTCAGTGATTCTGCTCCTCCTCCAGTGTTTTGAGCACTTAAAACAGTGTGGGCCCCCAAAAGTACAGAATTCTTACTCCAGGTGCAATGGGTTTTCCACCCAGTGCTTTGGAGGGCTACGGGGTATACCACTTTTCCCGCAGCAGCTTGTGGGTTTTACTCCTCCATGGCAAACGAACCAAGTGAACTTCTGCTCCTCCTTCAGACCCATCGCTGCTGGAGGCTTTGTCCTGCCAACCCCCACTTTCAGTCTTGCTCATGAGGGCACTGATTTCTAGAACAGCCCATGGACAGGTGTGAATTTCCCTCATGGATTAAGGTCCCAGGGGTTTTGAACCCTCAGGCCAGCCACACTCCACCTTTATCAAATAAAAAAAAAAAAAATTACTTGAATTTCTTGTTACAACTTGCATGGAGGCCCTGCCTTCTTCCGCCTGCCACAGAAGAAACTATACTCACATCAAAAATGATGTTTGTCCTTGGAGGAGCCCTTCTTTCTTAAAAATCAGGCTAGTTGGATGTACTACAATCTCAATTCTTTAATGGGTTCAAGAAATGTTATGATTTTGTACATAATCTGTTTTTGTGTGTGTATGTGTGGTTAGTTAGAGGCCAAGCTCTTTCTATATTTCTACTTCATAAAAGGCAGAAGTATCAATATTAAAAGTAAATCTATTTTTGGCTTACTCAGAGAGAATCAGCCTTTCCAGGGACATACCTGAGAATCACAATAAATAAAATGGAAACACTAAAAAGATCATCAAACTGAACTGCAGTTGAACACTGCGTGTGTGCATGCTAAGTCACTTCAGTCGTGCCCGACTCTTTGCAGCTCTACGGACCATAACCCACCAGGCTCCTCTGACCATGAGATCCTCCAGGCAAGAACACTAGAGTGGGTTGCCATGCCCTGCTCCAGGGCATCTTCCTGACCCAGGGATCGAACCTGTGCCTCTTATGTCTCCTGCGTTGGCAGGAGGGTTCTTTACCAGTAGTGCCACCAGCAGTTGAATATTAAGTTCAGTTCAATCTGAAGTGGCTGACAGTAAATATAATTCATAAACTATCACTACCCTACATACTAGCCATGTTTTGAGACTTTTTGCAATTATACAATTATCGAAGAGTGTCTCACAAACCCTGGCTTCTTGTAGATTCACTATTTTAATAGTCAAAACAATCTTGGTGTAAAACAATTTCTCAGCAAGAACATCTCTGCTTCTTCACTAAGAAAGGATACCACCACAAGAATCTATAATTATAATAACATAGCTTAGCCAAATTTAACCCTATTTAAAACCTGTATTTTAACTTAATTGCCCTACTAACTGCAATTTGTGTGTGTGTGTGTGTGTGTGAGTCGTGTCTGACTTCTTTGTGACCCCCGTGGACTGTAGCCCACCAGACTCCTCTGACCATGGAGTTTTGCAGGCAAGAATAGAGGAGTGGGTTACCATATTCTATTCTAGGGCATCTTCCTGACCCAGGGATTGAACCTGCCTCTCTTACGTCTCCTGCATTAGCAGGCAGGTTCTTTACCACTGCACCACCGGGGAAGCCCTTACTTGGTCATAAATTCAGTTTTCTTATCAGTGTGGAGAAAGCGAGTTGCCAGCCATATAGTAAATAAAGAATGCTCTAGTGGCCATCAAGCCATCAGTCACAGTAGCCGGCCTGACCATGCATTCCGAGTGAATTCAGTACAGGAAAGAATGAAAGAAGTCAGGAAGGCCCTAGATACTTAAGGAGCATATCAGAGGAGTGATTTCGATAGCCTGTACTCTTACGTCTTCTCATAAATGAAAGAGCACGAAATTCATTCAAGATGTTGGGTTTTTTTTTAACTTAACAGCAATCTTTTGATGTTCTGAATACCTGTTTTTTATATATCTTAGCTCCTCCCTTACCTCTTGGGAACAGTCCCTCAGAGCTATCTGAACGGCTTATCTTCAGGGCTTAAGTCCTCAGCAAGGGTGCTGAATAAAACATAATTCTCGACTCCTTCAGTTCAGTTCACTCAGTCATGTCTGACTCTTTGTGACCCCATGAACCACAGCACGCCAGGCCTCCCTGTCATCACCAACTCCCGGAGTTTACCCAAACTCATGTCCATTGAGTCAGTGATGCCATCCAACCATCTCATCCTCTGTCGTCCCCTTCTCCTCCTGCCCTCAATCTTTCCCAGCATCAGGGTCTTTTCAAATGAGTCAGCTCTTCACATCAGGTGGTCAAAGTATTGCAGTTTCAGCTTCAACATCAGTCCTTCTAATGAACACCCAGGACTGATCTCCTTTAGGATGGACTGGTTGGATCACCTTGCAGTCCAAAGGACTCTCAAGAGTCTTCTCCAACACCACAGTTCAAAAGCATCAATTCTTTGACACTCAGCTTTCTTTATAGTCCAACTCTTACATCCATACATGACTACTGGAAAAACCATAGCCTTGACTAGACGGACCTTTGTTGGCAAAGTGATGTCTCTGGTTTTGAATATGCTATCTAGGTTGGTCATAACTTTCCTTCCAAGGAGTAAGCATCTTTTAATTTCATGTCTGCAATCACCATCTGCAGTGATTTTGGAGCCCAGAAAAATAAAGTCTGACACTGTTTCCAATGTTTCCCCATCTATTGCCCATGAAGTGATGGGACCAGATGCCATCATCTTCGTTTTCTGAATGTTGAGCTTTAAGCCAACTTTTTCACTTTCCTCTTTCACTTTCATCAAGAGGCTTTTGAGTTCCTCTTCACATTCTGCCATAAGGGTGGTGTCATCTGCATATCTGAGGTGATTGATATTTCTCCCGGGAATCTTGATTCCAGCTCGTGCATCTTCCAGCCCAGCATTTCTCATCATGTACTTTGCATATCAGTTAAATAAGCAGGGTGACAATATACCACCTTGACGTACTCCTTTTCCTATTTGGAACCAGTCTGTTGTTCCATGTCTAGTTCTAACTGTTGCTCCCTGACCTGCGTATAGGTTTCTCAAGAGGCAGATCAGGTGGTCTGGTATTCCTATCTCTTTCAGAATTTTCCACAGTTTATTGTGATCCACACAAAGTCTTTGGCATAGTCAATAAAGCAGAAATAGATGTTTTTCTGGAACTCTCTTGCTTTTTCCATGATCCAGCAGATGTTCCTCTGCCTTTTCTAAAACCAGCTTGAACATCTGGAAGTTCATGGTTCCCATATTGCTGAAGCCTGGCTTGGAGAATTTTGAGCATTACTTTGCTAGCATGTGAGATTAGTGCAATTTGTGGTAGTTTGAGCATTCTTTGGCATTGCCTTTCTTTGGGATTGGAATGAAAACTGACCTTTTCCAGTCCTGTGGCCACTGCGGAGTTTTCCAAATTTGCTGGCATATTGACTGCAGTACTTTCACAGCATCATCTTTTAGTATTTGAAATAGCTCAACTGGAATTCCATCACCTCCACTAGCTTTGTTCATAGTGATGCTTCCAAAGGGCCCACTTGACTTCATATTCCCAGATGTCTGGCTCCAGGTGAATCATCACACCATCATAATTATCTCGGTCGAGAAGATAATTATCTGGGTCAGGAAGATAATAGTTCTTCTGTGTATTCTTGCCACCTCTTTAGTATCTTTTGCTTCTGTTAGGTCCATACCATTTCTGTCCTTTATTGAGCCCATCATTGCATGAAATGTTCCCTTGGTATCTCTAATTTATCTTGAAGAGATCTCTAGTCTTTTCCATTCTGTTGTTTTCCTCTATTTCTTTGCATTGATCACTGAGGAAGGCTTCCTTATCTCTCCTTGCTATTCTTTGGAACTCTGCATTCAGATGCTTATATCTTTCCTTTTCTCCTTTGCTTTTCACTTCTATTCTTTTCACAGCTATTTGTAAGGCCTCCTCAGACAGCCATTTTGCTTTTTTGTATTTCTTTTCCATGGGGATGGTCTTGATCCCTGTGTCCTGTACAATGTCACGAACCTCCATCCATAGTTCATCAGGCACCCTGTTTATGAGATCTAGTCCCTTAAATCTATTTCTCACTTCCACTGTATAATCATAAGGGATTTGATTTAGGTCATACCTGAATGGTCTAGTGGTTTTCCCTACTTTCTTCAATTTCAGTCTGAATTTGGATAAAGAGTTCATGATCTGAGCCACAGTCAGCTCCCGGTCTTGTTTTTGCTGACTGTATAGAGCTTCTCCATCTTTGGCAGCAAAGAATATAATCAGTCTGATTTCAGTGTTGGCCATCTGATGACGTCCATGTGTAGAGTCTTCTCTTGTGTTGTTGGAAGAGGGTGTTTGCTATGACCAGTGCATTCTCTTGACAAATTCTATTAGCCTTTGCCCTGCTTCATTCCATAACCCAAGGCCAAATTTGCCTGTTACTCCAGGTGTTTCTTGACTTCCTACTTTCGTATTCCATTCCCCTATAACAAAAAGCACATCTTTTTTGGGCATTAGTTCTAGAAGGTCTTGTAGGTCTTCACAGAACTGTTCAACTTCAGCTTCTTCAGCGTTACTGGTTGGGGCATAGACTTGAGATTACCATGATATTGAATGGTTTGCCTTGGAAATGAACAGAGATCATTCTGTCATTTCGGAGATTGCATTCAAGTACTGCATTTCGGACTCTTGTTGATTGGACTCCTTAGGTTGTACTTTTTGTTTTTTTAAGTTGACAACAGAAACAGATATAGCATAGTATCTGAACAAAAATATTACCTCAAGTTTCAGAAAATTGATACTAGCTTTACTTAAAATAAATCCCCTTTTTCAAGGTGCCTCACATTTCAGATCACATATGTTCTCTCTTCAGTGAGGGGGCCTTATATCATTTGTTTTACTCTGTGCCAACATTGGACTTCATAAGCGATTGGGACCAAGAACTGGGAGTTCATTGAAAACCTGTCTCTCTCTCAGCTCTGCTTCTTTGGCAGACTCTCTTTCCTCTTTTTCTCTGGGACTAGTTTTCATTGCTTCACAATGAATGAACATTGTTAAATATTACCAGGACAGAGCACAGAAGCTGGTATTTCCTGGGTTTGAGTGGACAACTGAGACGGGTCAGCAGCTGACCACTGGTTTACCATCTGTGGTCAAGGTGTCAGGGTCAAGGTTAATGGTGGGTACTCGGTGGGGAGGGAGTGGGCAGATGTAACAAGATGCTTCCTGCATTTTGTGTTCCCTTTGACCACAGCTCCTTCTATGTATGCATCCCTGCGTGGTTATGGCACTGTGACCCTACAGATGAAATGATGTGCAGACATTAACTAGGCTTAGTGTGTTTATTGTGGCTTCTCCAGTGGCTCAGCAGTAAAGAATTCACCTGCCAATGCAGGAGACAAAGGTTTGAGCCCTGGGTCAGGAAGATCCCCGGGGAAAGGAAATGGCAACCCACTCCCGTATTCTTGTCTGGAGAATCCCATAGACAGAGGAGCCTGGTGGGCTATAGTCCACAGGGTGTCAAAAAGTCAGATTTGACTGAGCAACTAAAAACTAAACAACAAACAACGTGATTATTTGGTATTATCTCCCCTTCCTTTTGCAGAAACCTTTCTGTTTCCCTGGAAAACTATGCCTTGTCTATAGAACACCCTTCTCAGTGATCAGAGAGTCGTGTTGTTTTTGTTCACTGTTCCTTTGTCACAGCTGTGTGAACTGTAGGCAACTGTTAGTGAACTATTTGACTCCCTCCACCCTACGGAAAATCCAGTTTTGTCTCCGTTTCCAATTCGTTTCAACTTTCCTTTATTCCACACAAATGTGTGCTCCTTTGACCTTTCCTTGAACAGGTTAAACATTTTTCTGGGCTCCTTCATATCCTGAGTAAAAGATCATGTCACAAGAGTAAAATATTTTATATCTGTACATGTCAAGGTTTTGTCTTTTTCTGAATTCTTTGTCATCAATATCACTATTCTGAGCTTTTTTCTTTTTAACTTGGGTCAGCCTTACAGTAATCTCAAAATTTTTATATATCAGAAGATTCTTTACCTTAAAGAATATACTACTTTTTAGTATGTAGGTCAAAATTCAAGAAACCTTTAATACAATTAGAACTGAAAACACTGAGGTTGTCTGTGGCTCCAATTCTTTGCTGGGATTATGGCTAGTGATGTATGCATCCTAAGGGCCTTATAGCTTTCACCGATGTATTCCTGGGCCCTCAGTAGATCATAACATGTGCTCTACAAGTGTTTGGTAAGTTTAATAGTGAATATAAACTTTAAAGGTAGCTTTCTGACTACGTACACTTTTGAAAATATTTTTTAAAGGTCAATTAAATTAAAATGTTCAAGACTACTTTTATCACATTATGGCCCATGATGGAGAAGGGGGCAGGCAGAACAAATACAGTGAATTCAATGAAGAATAATTATATAAAGCAACATTTACTTAAAAATAAAAACGAAAACTTTGAGAAAAGTCAGAATAACCTTAATCCCAGGTGGCAGAATGTAGGGAGAAACAGCAAATCTTGTAAAAACAAATACTTTGCTAGTGTTTTCTCACTATTGAGACAGAACTACGGGATTCAAAAGACAAGAATGTTCAGAATTCCTTGTGGGAGGGAAGGGGAAAGGGGAAAGATGGTATCTTTCATTTTGTCTTGGTATTTTTTTATGTTCAATAATGTCTGTCTATTCTCAGAGGAAGAGATGATTGGATACATCACCAACTCAATGGACATGAACTTGAGCAGTCTCTGGGAGACTGTAGGAAAGGGAAGCCTGGCGTGCTGCAGTCCGTGGGGTCGCAGAGTCAGACAGTTTACCGAATGAAAAACAAATTTTCAACTGCTGTATTCCATTCTATTTTTTTCCCAAGTAATATTTCAAAATTAAACCCTGAACTTATTTTCTTTCCTTTTAGAGAAATCTTCTGCTCAGTTTCTCCCAAGAGGGATGAGCAGGCTCAGGGAAAATGGAAAGATATAAAGCTGGCAGACTGTTCTCCTGTCAAGATAATTCTATCACAGAGACTATGGTTCATTTTACAGTTTAAAAATCCTTGTTTATTGTAGAAAATCAACAGAGATTTATTGTAGTAAATCAAAAGAGATACATTTTTTGAATATTTATAGTGTTACCACTTTGAACAAAACATTCTTTTGGAACCTAATATTGTCACTAAGAAAGCGTCTGTCCAATTGATTATGTCAATAAAGAGGAGAAAGAAGAGGAGGAGGTGGAAAAGGAGTAACAGTCTTTTTGAAAAAAATTTTAAATTCTGAAATGCCTCAAAAATGACACTGGACTAATTAAAATGATCTTTGGACTAATTATTACCCTATTTATATATTTCATCGAAATAAACCAAAACTGGGGAGGTGCTATTCCTCTAAGGATGATATTAAAGATAGTTTTCAGCAACTGGTGAATCATGACTCTCATACAGATATAAAAATGAACATATGTTAAAGGTTTTATTTTACTCATCTGATATGACAGAACCAAGTAGATATTATTACTGATTCAAAGGAAAAGTCAAAACAGCACACGATGATGTGGAGTTTAAAAAAAGTCAAGGTTACTTGCAAATGTGGGCAAAACTGGATTTTCTAGAAGGGAGGAAATCAATTACAATCACTACCAAAGAGAATAGCCTTCACATATCTGTTAGTTACCTATAATAAATAAATAATTGCAAAGTAGTTCGAAGACAATGAACAGGACCAGAATAACCAGGAAAGGTACACTGTAGACACTGCATAGTTTTTCTACAGGCAGTGTTGGTCGCTCAGTCGCGCCTGACTCTTTGTGACCCCGTGGATTGTAGCCTGCCAGGCTCCTCTGTCCATGGGATCTTCCAGGCAACAATGCTGGAATGGGTGGCCATTTCCTTCTCCAGGAGAGCTTCCTGACCAGGGATCAAACCTCAGTCTCCCGCATGGCAGGCAGATTCTTTACCATCTGAGCCACCAAGGAAGCCCATTTTCTCCAGACACACATACACTAAGAAACTTCTACAGTGACTTCCCATAAAGTAATGCCACAAGGAGAGGCCTGTGATACCTAACCATCACTGAGAAGTGTTGTTATGCTTCTGACAACGGGAGACCACCTCCTCTAAAACCGCTCCATTTCAGACACACTATTTTCCCTTCATATGTATCTCTCTCTCAAAGTGCAGTCAGCTCCGTCTGATATTGACAGATACTGCCACGTGCAGTCAGCCCCTTACAACCACTCTGCTGATACATTGTCTCTTAAGCACAGCACACTGTAGTTTATCTTCTAAATGATGAAAAACATAGCTATCTGTCTTGATTCATTTGGTCCCTATGTTTGTATCCCTCTTTCTCAGTATTTTAGCAAAGCAACTCAACACAGACTTAGGCTTTTCATTCTCATTTTTCATTCTAGCTATCATTATCCTTACATATTAGACAATTATGAGCACTCTGGTTTGTGATAAGTTTCTTTTCATCATTAGTTTCCATTCTAATATTCCTCCACAATTACAGTTAAGTATTAACTTGTGGATCATAACATAAGGCCAGTGAAACAGGTATCATCCAAGCTGGATGGAATTAGTGATGTAAATAATATACCTTTCTGGATGATACTCATGTTGCTAGCCTCCTCCCTACAAAGTAATTCCATCATTTGGTGTTTCCCTAGACACTCAGCCTCAAGACCCCTTCTTATACTGCTGTTACTGCTAAGCCACTTCAGTCGTGTCCGACTCCGTGCAACCCCATAGACAGCAGCCCACCAGGCTCCGCTGTCCCTGGGATTCACCAGGCAAGAACACTGGAGTGGGTTGCCATTTCCTTCTCCAATGCACGAAAGTGAAAAGTGAAAGTGAAGTCTCTCAGTCGTGTCCGACTCTTCACGATGCCATGGACTCCAGCCTACCAGGCTCCTCTGTCCATGGGATTTTCCAGGCAAGAGTACTGGAGTGGCAGTCCTTAAAAGTTTGGCATTTTCCTTCTTACTTTCTGTTTTTCCTATCTTCCTTTCCCTTCCTTCTTCAAACATTTAAAAGGATGTGAAAAGTGCTAAAACAGCTACATAGAAAAGACGATAAAGTACCAAGTTCCAGAGCTACTGAGCCAGTGAAGACAACAGACATGCCCAAAATAATTAGAATTATCCCACAGTGACAGAGTTCCCTGGTGGATCAAATGGCAAAGAAGCCACCTGCAATTATAGTAGAAAGTTTAAACTGTTCTGCCAGGGCCCAGAAGAGACGGTGTTTAAAACATTTTGGATCTGCCAGGGAAAATCTTGATGTCTTTATCTGCACTGTGAAATTAAATTTCTAAAACATCATTGGTTTGAGGGTATTGCCTTTTTTAAGAAAAAAAAAAAAAAAAAACTTAAAAAAAATGTACTTATGCATTTGGCTGCACTGGGTCTTGGTTGAGGCACACTGGATCTCTGATCTTCGTTGAGGCATGCAGGCTCTTCAGTTGCAGCACACGAGGTCTTTTATTCATGACATCTGAGGTCCTTAGTTGAGGCATACGAACTCTTAATCGCAGCATGTAGGTTCTAGTTCCCTGACCAGGGATGGAACCCGGGCCCTCTACACTGGGAGTGCAGAGTCTTGGCCACTGGATCACCAGGGAAGTCCCTGTATCTTTCGTCTTAATTTTCCTCCAACCCGCCATCTTTTTTCTCCCTGCGTTAGCCTTGTCTTTTATTGTCTATGCTCTGATGTTTTGATATCTGGGGCCTTGCTGACGCTGGAGGGGCTGTCCTTCTTAAGCACAGTCAACCCCTAGAGACAGGAAACAACTCACTGAGTGTGAAGTGTGCACTTTTCGAATACAAACCAACCAACCCAGAGCCCCCTCTATCAGATTCTCACATGCTGGCCCATTATCCACCCCAGGGCCACTTGCCGGACAACTTGGAACCAGACCCAATGCCTTAGAGCCCACTGAAATTATTCAAACTAGCAGTCCTAAACCTGCCCACCTTGCCTGCATATCCTTCTGAAAAAAAAAAAAAAAAAACACAATACAGGGTCTTACTCACCATTTCTGCCTCTCTGGGTGGTTCCCATGGCTGGATGTGCCCAAATCTCTAGTCTATGAGCCACAAACAACTTTTCAATAACAGTTATTTCTTAAATCTGTTGGTCTTACTAAAACTTCAACTTGTCTTTTAATACATTATATTTTAAAACACTTCGAAGCTCTCATTCTCCCTCCCTCTCTTACTTCCTGTCCTCTCCGTTTTACTTTGCTAGTACAGACTGATTTTTTTTTCTACTCTATTATCGAAAAATTTTCTCTCTTCTGACACAAACAATTCTTGTCAACAGCTTCTCCCATAAGAGTGCTCTACTCTTTACACCATTTGGTAGAGCAACAAAAACAAAAAATGATTTTTAAGCTTAATTTGTTCAACTTTAAAAGATGGGCATTGTCAAAACATCTTCAAATAATAAATGCTGGAGTTGTCGCTGTTTAGTCGCTCAGTTGGGTCCGACTCTTGGTGACCCATGGTCTATAGCCTGCCAGGCTCCTCTGTCCATGCGATGTCCCAGGCAAGAATACTGGGTTAGTTGCCATTTCCTTTTCCAGGGGATCTTTCCAGCCCAGGTATCAAACCCACGTCTCCTGCATGGCAGGCAGATTTTTACCATTGAACCACGGAGGATGTGGTGAAAAGGGAACCCTCCTACACTGTTGGTGGAAATGGCATTTTGTATAGCCACTAAGGAGAACAGTATGGAAGTTCCTTAAAAAACTAAAAATACAGTTAGCATGTGATCTAGCAATCCCACTTCTGGCATAGATCCAGAGAAAACTATAATTCAACAAGATACATGCACCCCAGTGTTCTCTGGAGCACTATTTACAATAGCCAAGGCAACCTAACTGCCCATCAACAGATGAATGGATAAGGAAAAGGTGGTGAGATAGATATATATATATATATTACCCAGCCATAAAAAGAATGAAATAATGCCATTTGTAGTAACACAGTATGATAATCTCTAGATCCATCTAAGTAAAGTAAATCAGACAGAAAAACAAATATTATATGATATTGTTTATACATAGAATCTAAAAGTATGATACAAATAAACTTATTTATGAACCAGAAATAGAATCACAAACACATGTATGATTACCAAAGGGGAAAGGTAGGGAGATAAATTAGGAGTTTGGGATTAAAATATACAGCTGCATATAAACGAGATAAACAAAAAGGACCTATTGTACAGCACAGGGAACTATACTCAACCTCTTATAATAATTTAAAATGAAAAAAAATAAAAATATATATATACATATATGTATATCTGAATTTGTACATATACATAAAAGAAAGCAGGGAAAACCACTAGACCATTCAGGTATGACCTAAATCAAATCCCTTATGATTATACAGTGGAAGTGAGAAATAGATGCAAGGGCCTAGATCTGATAGATAGAGTGCCTGATAAACTATGGAATGAGGTTCATGACATTGTACAGGAGACAGGGATCAAGACCATTCCCATAGAAAAGAAATGCAAAAAAGCAAAATGGCTGTCTCGGGAGGCCTTACAAATAGCTGTGAAAAGAAGAGAAGTGAAAACCAAAGGAGAAAAGGAAAGATATAAGCATCTGAATGCAGAGTTCCAAAGAATAGCAAGAAGAGATAAGAAAGCCTTCTTCAGCAATTAATGCAAAGAAATAGAGGAAAACAACAGAATGGGAAAGACTAGAGATCTCTTCAAGAAAATCAGAGATACCAAAGGAAAATTTCATGCAAAGATGGGCTCGATAAAGAACAGAAATGGTATGGACCTAACAGAAGCAGAAGATATTAAGAAGAGGTGGCAAGAATACACAGAAGAACTATACAAAAAGATCTTCACGACCCAGATAATCATGATGGTGTGATCACTGACCTAGAGTCAGACATCCTGGAATGTGAAGTCAAGTGGGCCTTAGAAAGCATTACTAGGAACAAAGCTAGTGGAGGTGATGGAATTCCAGTTGAGCTATTCCAAATCCTGAAAGGTGATGCTGTGAAAGTGCTGCACTCAATATGCCAGCAAATTTGGAAAACTCAGCAGTGGCCACAGGACTGGAAAAGGTCAGTTTTCATTCCAATCCCAAAGAAAGGCAATGCCAAAGAATGCTCAAACTACCACACAATTGCACTCATCTCACACGCTAGTCAAGTAATGCTCAAAATTCTCCAAGCCAGGCTTCAGCAATACATGAACCATGAACTTCCTGATGTTCAAACTGGTTTTAGAAAAGGCAGAGGAACCAGAGATCAAATTGCCAACATCTGCTGGATCATGGAAAAAGCAAGAGAGTTCCAGAAAAACATCTATTTCTGCTTTGTTGACTATGCCAAACCCTTTGACTGTGTGGATCACAATAAACTGTGGAAAATTCTGAAAGAGATGGGAATACCAGACCACCTGACCTGCCTCTTGAGAATTTTGTATGCAGGTCAGGAAGCAACAGTTAGAACTGGACATGGAACAACAGACTGGTTCCAAATAGGACAAGGAGTACGTCAAGGTGGTATATTGTCACCCTGCTTATTTAACTTATATGCAGCGTACATCATGAGAAACGCTGGACTAGAAGAAACACAAGCTGGAATCAAGATTGCCAGGAGAAATATCAATCACCTCAGATATGCAGATGACACCACCCTTATGGCAGAAAGTGAAGAGGAACTCAAAAGCCTCTTGATGAAAGTGAAAGAGGAGAGTGAAAAAGTTGGCTTAAAGCTCAACATTCAGAAAATGAAGATCATGGCATCTGATCCCACCACTTCATGAGAAATAGATGGGGAAACAGTGGAAACAGTGTCAGACTTTATTTTTCTGGGCTCCAAAATCACTGCAGATGGTGACTGTAGCCATGAAATTAAAAGACGCTTACTCCTTGGAAGGAAAATTATGACCAACCTAGATAGCATATTCAAAAGCAGAGACATTACTTTGCCAACAAAGGTTCGTCTAGTCAAGGCTATGATTTTTCCTGTGGTCATGTATGGATGTGAGAGTTGGACTGTGAAGAAGGCTGAGCGCTGAAGAATTGATGCTTTTGAACTGTGGTGTTGGAGTCCCCTTGGACTGCAAGGAGATCCAACCAGTCCATTCTAAAGGAGATCAGCCCTGGGATTTCTTTGGAAGGAATGATGCTAAAGCTGAAACTCCAGTACTTTGGCCACCTCATGCAAAGAGTTGACTCATTGGAAAAGACTCTGATGCTGGGAGGGATTGGAGGCAGGAGGAGAAGGGGATGACAGAAGATGAGATGGCTGGATGGTATCACTGACTCGATGGACGTGAGTCTCAGTGAACTCTGGGAGTTGGTGATGGACAGGGAGGCCTGGAGTGCTGTGATTCATGGGGTCGCAAAGAGTCGGACACGACTGAGCGACTGATCTGATCTGATCTTATCTGATATATATATGAATCACTTTGCTGTACATTGTCAAAAATGACATTGTAAATCAATTACATTCCAATAAAAATTTTTAAAAAGAGAAATGTAATTTGATTAAGCAGCTACTGTTCTGAAGCTGAAAATCATAAATGAACCAAAGATCCTAGTCTATTAGTAGACTGGAGAATACACGTTGAGATGAGCACGTACATACACACACACGCACAAACTAGGGGTGAGTCCCAGGTGGATATGAGGATGGGGTAAATGAGCTCAATCCCCTTAAATAAAGGAAATACAAAGATGAACTCTTGCCTTCCCCCTTAGTAGAATTTTGGGTCTGAAAAATCATGGTCTACTAAGAAAGGGAAAGACTGAAAACATCCATTTAGCTTCCATTCTATAACATTAGTTAAATACACCAAGTGTCTTATCAGAGATAGCTACAAATTGAAATAAAAAAAAATAAAGCAAAAGAACTACAAAACAACAAGTAGGAAAAGAGACTGTCTTCTGAATTATATACAAACATACTCTCTGGATATCCCAGCATGCTCTTATTGAAAAATAGACACAGTCTAGCAATTGTGGAAAGAACTTATAAAGCCAAAAGATTTCTTGGACCTATCAGCATCAAAAATTCAAGAGCTCTCCAGCTCCTCTAACAGGTCCTTATACAGAGCAGTGAACCTAGAAAACTTGGCAGGTGCAAAGGATTCCATGGAGGTTCAGAAGCAACCGTAGGCAGACATATCTTCCCAGGGCAGCAGTTCATTAAGGTGTTTCATATTCCAAGAAAGTCAACTGAAAAATATCATGATTCGTCAAGTGAAACAAAAAGAATGTGAATATTAACCATCATTAAAATAAAAAGAAACCCCCAATAGACCTTTATGATTAAACAGCCATTTGCAGATGGTGACTGCGGCCATGAAATTAAAAGATGTGTGCTCCTTGAAAGAAAAGCTATGACAAACCTAGACAGCAAATTAAAAAGTAGAGATATCACTTTGCCAACAAAGGTCCATCTAGTCAAAGCTATGGTTTTTCTATTAGTCACGCATGGATTGAGAGTTGGACCATAAAGAAAGCTGAGCACCCAAAAATCAATGCCTTAAAACTGTAGCGCTGGAGAAGGCCCTTGAGAGTCCCTTGGACCGCAGGGAGATCAAACCAGTCTGTCTTAAAGGAAATCAACCTTGAATACTCATTGGAAGGACTGATACTGAACTGACTGATCCACAACTAGGCCACCTGATGTGAAGAGCTGACTCACTGGGAACGACCCTGATGCTGGGAAAGACTGAGGGTAGGAGGTGAAGCAGGCGACAGAGGATGAGATGGTTGGACGGCATCACCAATTCAATGGACGTGAACTTGGGCAAACTCTGGGAGATGGTGAGGGACACTGAAGCCTGGTGTACTGCAGTCGCTGGGGTCATAAAGAGTTGGCCACAACATGGTGATTGAACAACAACGACTTCTTCACTGAATATAAACGTGAATTGTAAACTGGTGGCTTCCACAGGCTTGACGATTTTATCATACAAATTTATTAAAATAAAATCAGATTAATCAAATTTAGAAGAGGAAGACATTAACCAATATACCATGTATGTCACGTTTCATATTTCTCTACATGTACTTGTCACAAGATTAGGTAAACAAATATTTCCTGAATTATCAACTAACAATCTAGTTCTCATACTAGGGTATCACAAAAGCACGCTCACTCACCTACCCTAGCCCCTTTTATAACAGCTAAAGGAGTTCTTTTCTTTGACTATTCTCTTTCAGCACTCACAGGATGCCTACACCTGAGACCCTTCAGGTGGAGAGGGATTAAATTCACCCAGCAGATGTAGGGAGACTGCTCTGAATGTGTTCTCTCTAACCAGTCCACTCAGAATGGCTATAACTGACCATATAGTCAAACTATAGGTCTTGAATTCAAACTATAGGTCTTGAGTTTCTTTGATCCTTTGCAACTATGAAAGAATTTATAATCTATTATTGATAAAATAATTTTAAGTTGATTTTTATCATTATTAAGCTTCTTAAATTGATAAATGAGTAAACAACTGTGTTATCTAATTCAAGAGATATCAGGATAACACGTTTCAACTGGTTGTTATGTCTTTGAAGTCATTCCTGCTAACTTTTCATTGTGAATTTCGGATACGGAGAAAAAGTTGAAAGAATAGCAGGATAACCATGAATGTACCCACCACTTTGATTCAATCTTTATTTACATACATGTCACCATCCTTATCGTGTGTATGTACAACATATTTTTGATAGCCTATTTGAAAGCAAATTTTAGACATCATGATATTTTACACCTAAATATTTCCCATGCACCTTCTTAAAAAGCTATTTTTTTTTTACCGCAATTCTATTATCATCTAAGAAAATGTTTTTCCTAATATGGCTCAGTGTCTATTATATATTTAAATTTCCTCAAACGCCAAATTCCATTCATAGCTCTTATACCTCTGCTGCATATGTAATTTTGCATAAAGCTATTTTATCTTTTATGGAGAAGGAAATGGCAACCCACACCAGTATTTTTGTCTGGGAAATCCCATAGACAGAAGAGCCTGGCAGGCTACTGTCCATGAGGTCTCAAAGAGTCAGATATGACTTAGGTCCTAAACAACAACAATATATTTTATACTTTCTTTTTAAAACTAGGATTCAACCAGAGTTTACATACTGCATTTGGTTGCTGTATTTTTTAGTTTCTTTTACTCTAGCACAGACACCCCAACTCCCTACCTTTTTAAATGAACATGGAACATTCTCTAGGGTAGATCACATGTTAAGCCACAAAAGAAGAAATAAATTTATGAGGAAAATGTCAAAAAAAAAAAAAAAAAAAAAGAATGACATTGATTTCTTGGAAGAGTTTAGGGCAAGTGTTCTTGTTCTTGAATTCTTAATCCCTTTATTTTCTGTCAACTGGAAATAAGGTCAACAGATTTATTTAGATTGAGGTAGTTTTGACAAGATTACTTCAAGAGTGATGCTGCACCATATACACTACATAACAAGCTCACAGTTAGGAGAGGTGACCTAAGAGTTCCTTGTAAAGTTCCCCTGCCTCCTCTGCAGTTAAGTGCTCTGTGAAGTAAAGCTTTGGCATGTAAATATCCTACCTTGAAACCACTTCTTCACTCCAGTAATCCTTCCTGGCCCATTGTCTCACTGAAGGGTGCATAATGTTGGTTTCTATTCTTCTGCATTTATCTGCTGGGGAAAAAAGACCTTCCTCTTATCCATTTGAACACAAATCTCTTTTCTCCCTCAAAGACAAAGTAAATGATTAATTCCTTCTCCTTCATTAGCAAATCTTCAGAGTAAAGATTTGGTAGAAGATTTACCTCCCAGGGTGGCAAATGAATTTTATTCTTTGATTATCACATTTGAGTTCATAGACTTTCATTTGCTCAATGCTTTAAAATCAATTAGACTCATTATTCTTTTTGATGTTCGAGTTACCCCAAAAGTGGCTAGTGGGAATACCTTCAAGCTCAATCTTTGAGTGCTTTCTTTCCTGAAAGGAGCTAGGTTCATCTGCCCCAGACTGAAAATCATCTATATTGCAGGTTATATTACATCAATTTATAAATTAAAAAAAAAAAACAAAACTTAAGTACAGAAAAGTTAAGTAATTTGAACAAGACTATAGAGAAAGTTGCATGGGAAGAAAAGGCCGGATTTAATTTTAGGCAGAGTGGTTTCATAACTTTTTTTTCCCTAAGAATAGGGATTACAAATCACTTTTTAGAATATGTATGTACTGAAAAGGAAAGGGTAAAACAGATGTATCTGATTTAGGAAACCAAATTATCAAACTCATATATATATATATAGGCACAAAGCTGGACTAGTTAATATTCATCACACAGAGATATTAAAAAAAAATTAAGTTTAAAATGATTGTGATAAAAGTCTAAACCAGAGAGAAAGAGGGAAACCAGAAAAGATCTTTTTAAAAAGAACTAGATAAAATGTAAAGACATTTAGCAATCAAAGAAGCTTGTGGATCATATCAGAGATAGTTTTGTGAGATGCACACAATATTCTGCAGCATCTTGCTGGGTGCAGTATTTGAGTGGAAAGATTGGCTGGGGAAGGAATTCTGCCTGGAGTTCTAGTTTTACCACTAATTGGCTTCTTGACTCTGAGCAAGTTACTTCAATTCTCTGTGCCTGAGTTCCCTGATCTGTAAAATGGTAAAATGACAGATTTATGTCACAGATTCATTGAGGAGTAGAACGAGTTAATATAGATGTAAAACCCTTAGAAGAGTAACCCGGTGTGTAGTAAATAAGAGTTAAGCTACGGCAACCCACTCCCGTATTCTTGCCTGGAGAATCCCATGCACAGAGGAGACTGGTGGGCTACAGTCCATACAGTTGCACAGAGTTGGACACGACTGAAGCAACTTAGCATGCAGGCATACCATTGTTTTTGGAATACATGCATTTTGTCAGGATGGCTACTCAACATTAAACTCACTTTCACCTTTGATTTCATGGTCCAGGGGTCTGTATCCTGCCAAACTTCTGCTGTGACTTGCTAAAGGAAAGTTGGGAAACTAAACAGAATAATAAAGAACATTATAGCAAGTACCCTCTGCTAAGGTCAGTTTGTCTCATTACTGAACATCTAACATGCCAGACCTTGGCTTTTTCCTCAACCAGAAAGTCCTCCTTTATTTTGCTTAGTTATAAGCTATCTATGTTTCAAGGTTTTGTTCAAGGCCCATGGCATTTTCTATGATTTTACTGCCCTGGTGATCACACTTCCCTACAATGTTTACTATCTTGGAAATTGGTTTATGTGGTCGAGAATTTAGTAACATTCTCTTCTAGTCTTTTCTCATCTCTTTTTGCCCATGTATGTCTTTCTGCTACTGTTTCATGTATATATGTGTGTGTGTGTGTGTGTGTGTGTGTGTGTGTGTGTGTGTGTGTATACACCCTCCGCATCCAGACTATAAACTTTGTGAGGTCGGAGACTCTTTAAACTTGTTTATGGTCCCTACAGCAGGGGTGAAATGCCACATTCATGTATGTATTTAGGGTAAATGATTTTTCTTTTCCCCGAGATTGAACAGAATCACAAAAAGCTTGGAAACCTGGTACTCAGTCTCACCAGTGTCCTTCTTTAGACCAAGCTCATCCCCTTTGCAGGCTTTCCTGGTGGCTCAGGTGGCAAATGGAGAAGGCAATGGCACCCCACTCCAGTACTCTTGCCTGGAAAATCCCATGGGCAGAGGAGCCTGGTGGGCTGCAGTCCATGGGGTCGCTAGGAGTCAGACACGACTGAGCGACTTCACTTTCACTTTTCACTTTCATGCTCTGGAGAAGGAAATGGCAACCCACTCCAGTGTTCTTGCCTGGAGAATCCCAGTGACAGGGGAGCCTGGTGGGCTGCCATCTGTGGGATCACATAGAGTCGGACACGACTGGAGCAACTTAGCAGCAGCAGCAGCAGGTGGTAAAGAATCTGCCTGCAATGCAGGAGACCAGAGTTCAATCCCTGGGTCTGGAAGATCCCCTGGAGAAGGGACTGGTTCACCCGCTTTGCAGTTCAGGATGTATGAGGTGTGAAGCTGAGAGATGCATTTGCTTCCTGAAAATCTGGTCTGAGATTCTCTGTAAAATCAACAGGGTGATGATGGTCAATATCATATCTGCTTTGTGATACCATGGAGGAGAGTTTCTTCATTTCTGAACCTGACTTACAGTATCATTTGAGAACTAACTCACTATCTCATTCTTCTAAGGACAATGGGTCATCCTGGATCTGCAAAATGGGTTAGATATTCCAGATCTCATTTCTTGAAGACTGAAGCTCTTATCCTCCAGACCTCTCCTTTTGGCTCCCTAACAATAAAAGAGGACTTTCGGACATAGGATTTTATGTTGTGGTTGCAGTTATTGTTTAAGCATAAACGTTTTAGCAACCATAGTGTGTTTTTTAAAAAAAATTAGGAGAACATAAATCAAACTCAGATTTTGTAGTGTTACTGACTAGTGTAAGTTGTACCAGCCAACTCTGCCCAAACGGCCATTTAAGAGAAAGAAAAAACGTGTGTGTGTATGGGTGGGTGGGTGGGTGGGTGTATGTCCTTAGATGGGGTGGGGGGAGGTGTACCAAAACTCAGAACTCGGCACATCAAGTTAGCAAGGGTGGCAGGCTTAACTTCAGTGTACCAGGTTTCTCAAGTCTGTGTCCCAGTGCCAGCTCTGAGCAGATGTGATCCTTAAATAAAATGAAAGGCTGTAAGCCAGAAGCAAAATGGAACAGATTTGCCAGCTGTGAGCACAGCGTTTATAGGTTGAACTTGGGACCCAAACCATTATGTAGTATAATTTATGACAACTCAAGAAAATATGTTTTGACAAACAAAGGTCTTATTTAAAAATCAGCAGGTGCATATAAGATATCTTTCCTCAGCAGAGTGCAAACATTCTGCAATGCTTTTTCCCCCTCTCTGAACCATCTCAAAGTTTAGATCTGGTCCGAGTAGACAATGGTTTTCTTTACTATGAACAGGCGGAGACTAAGGAAAATAGATAAGCAGATATATATATATATATAATATATAATATTATATAAGCATAATTATATACATGTTTTTGAGTGTGTGTGTATATATATACACACACATACATATATGTGGTATCCTTTCCTACAAATAGGCAGAGACTAAGAAACATAGACAAAGATATATGTATTATATATAATATTACATAAGCACAATTATATACATATGCTGGTGTGTATACTTTCATATATATATAATCTATAAATTCCATCTTCATGGGCACCACACGCATTAGTCGCTCAGTCACGTCTGACTCTTTGTGACCTCATGGACTGTAGCCCACGACTCCTCTGTCCATGAAATTCTCTAGACAAGAATACTGGAGTGGGTTCCCATTTCCTTCTCCAGGGGATCATCCTGACCCAGGGATCAAACCCAGGTCTCCTGCATCGCAGGCAGCTTCTTTACTGTCTGAGCCACACGGACACCACAACCTGATCTTAGGTGACACCAGGGAGAACAGGCAGCTTCTTTACTGTCTGAGCCACACGGACACCACAACCTGATCTTAGGTGACACCAGGGAGAACAGGCAGCTTCTTTACTGTCTGAGCCACACGGACACCACAACCTGATCTTAGGTGACACCAGGGAGAACAGGCAGCTTCTTTACTGTCTGAGCCACACGGACACCACAACCTGATCTTAGGTGACACCAGGGAGAACAGGCAGCTTCTTTACTGTCTGAGCCACACGGACACCACAACCTGATCTTAGGTGACACCAGGGAGAACAGGCAGCTTCTTTACTGTCTGAGCCACACGGACACCACAACCTGATCTTAGGTGACACCAGGGAGAACAGGCAGCTTCTTTACTGTCTGAGCCACACGGACACCACAACCTGATCTTAGGTGACACCAGGGAGAACAGGCAGCTTCTTTACTGTCTGAGCCACACGGACACCACAACCTGATCTTAGGTGACACCAGGGAGAACAGGCAGCTTCTTTACTGTCTGAGCCACACGGACACCACAACCTGATCTTAGGTGACACCAGGGAGAACAGGCAGCTTCTTTACTGTCTGAGCCACACGGACACCACAACCTGATCTTAGGTGACACCAGGGAGAACAGGCAGCTTCTTTACTGTCTGAGCCACACGGACACCACAACCTGATCTTAGGTGACACCAGGGAGAACAGGCAGCT